>NC_089877.1:17496666-17806875 GCF_040182565.1 Anser cygnoides | reverse complement strand
TTGAAGCTGGTGGTGATCTTCAAAAGTGGATACGTACCTAAAACACACATTGGAGTGTGCTCTGACCAACGTGTCTGTCAGATTACTGATCCTAGAGGAGTCATTCTTTGCACGCAGTTTGCCTGACGCAAAGCAGCGATGTCACATTTTGATGACTTTGTTGGGGGACTCTGTAGTTCATTTTTCTTCCCTTCATCTACTTAAACCACCTCTATGCCTTGCCTTGAAGATTGTGCCCAGCTGAGCCTACTTCTTCCAGTGTGTTTAGTTACAATACCAATGGTTGAATTCCTAAGAAGCAGTAGTTTCCCAAATGAAAACTTTGTTTCCTCTTCTCCTTTACCCATCTGTAACCAATGAAGGCATTTCAGCACATGCTTTTGGGGGGTGCTTACAAAGATTGATGGGAATGGCTGACTGTTTTTAAAGCTATCGGTGACAGCAAGGTGTGTGGTAAATGTATAAAATAACTAACTAGCTTCCTAAGGTTGGTTTTTTTTAAGAAAAGGAAAAAAAAAAATAAGTTGCCTCAGCCAAAACTGTATCTTGAACTGTCTGCTTTTAGTTCTCTAAGTCAGCTAGGAGAAGGCCTAGAAAGAGTCCTTATTGAACAGAAACATGTCTGCTGCAAGCAAAGGAACAATGTGAATCTTGAGTGTTCAAGTTGAGGCATCTTGTTTTGGTGCTGCAGCCTGGGTGTCAGGCTGCAGCCTACCTCTAGGCAGCAGGTGGCCGTACGCACAGTCTCCCCCGAGGTAGCCTATCTGTAGAAACATCACTGCATGGAAGAGAGACTAGAGGTCAGGGCTTGCGCTCCCAACTAGCTCCAGAGTGAACAAAGTTGCAAGCTGGTATGTTTATCATGGTCTTAGGGAGACTTTTATTGCTATTTATGCAATTAGACAGTTTTTCAGCATAGTGATAGCTCCTACTACACCTGAGTCTTTTAGCAAGCATCTCTTAAGATGTCAGGTCTCACAGATAATGTTCACAATTTTTGTTTTTTTTTTTAAGGTAAAAGTGACTTGGACTATCAAACCTTTATGGTGAAAGGGTAGGCAGTATTTTTCTTTCCTCAGACTGGATCCAGATTAAACAACTAGCACAGTGAAACCATATTAAAAAAAATAAAGTTTTCTCCCCACCCTGCCCCAGCTCAGTTCTTCATACTAGGCATAAAGAGTGAGTAATTCCAGAGTTAGTATTAGTTTCTACACAGCCTCATACATCTACAAAATCTCTCTCTCAAGGTGCAAACAGTTTAGGGGAAAATTTATGCTGGAGTCTCTTGCCATGAGCGGAAACTGGTGTTTATTACTGCAGTGAAGTAGTCTGTGTACACCAGCTTCTGTGTTCAGACAGATGACTTGTTGAATGGGCAGTGGTCCATAGGATCAGCACACTCCTTCTATGCAGCCTTTTTACAAATAAAATATCTATGCGTATGAACTAGGTGGCCATTATGGTGTGCAGACAGACACTTAAGACTACATATTAGGTGTTAGCTCTAGGTAAATTGCCTCACTTCTCTACAGCCCCACGTTGTGCTTTGTGTGAATGGCAGTGTTGATCTCTTCGGTTCGGGTCTTCGCTTGCATCCTCCGTTCTTGTTCACACTGTGACAGTGTTTCTCCGACAGTAGTAGCACAGAGAAGCCAGCTCCCTGCCGTCAGTGGGACGAGGCGCAGTACCCTTGCCGGCGGGGTATCTGTTGCAGGGGACTTCCAGCAAGAACTGATGACTCCAGAAGGCAAACAGGAAAGCCACGGCTTTGCCTGATGGTGCACCCCAGTGCGGTTTGAACCAGTGCTTCTGCCACTGCCTTGTTCTTGCCTCACACCCTCGAGGTGACGTACACCGAGTGCAGGCGGCCAGCCAGGGCTGTCTGCAAGTCCCGCAGAGGGTCCAAGCCTTGCACTTTGCTGTTCCTGCTGTAGATCAGCTGTTTGAATGAGTCCTGTTCTAGAAGAGCGCTCATGTGTTTGAGGAAGAAGCCTTCACAAAAAGAGGCTAGCTCAGGTGCGTTGTGAATCTGCAGAAGAGAGTAAGATCAGTTAGCTTTTTCTGTATGGCACCGACCTAAAGGACATGCCTGGGCCTCAGACAGAAAAAGGACAGTAATAACTGTGGAAAAGCACGAGGGTAGCACTAGTGATGGCTGGTAATTTCTTTTGATGTTTTTTGCAGGCACAGGTGTGAGCAGAGAGGCATTCAAGCTTTTTTTAATTTCTTCCCCTGATGGCCTGCTGTTGGCAGAGCCGCTCGCCTGCAGTCCAGTCTCTTCCTCTTCAAGGAAGAGAGCAGCTGGCTGATGAAGTGGCCAAGATACCTGTTTTGCTGTGCAGGCAGGGAGCTTGTGCTGCAACATAAAATTATGTGCTGCCAGATGGCGCACACAACTCATGGCAACAGGAATATGGCTCCTAGGATGCGAGTCTGACTGCTACAAAAAGGAGCTGAGTGCAGGAGAGCGGGGGTAAACGTGCTGGGGGGGATTTGGCAGTGATCCGGTTCCCTTTGCTTCAGAACCACTGGGGGAAGCTCAGTAATAGGAGAAAGATGAAACTTAGGTTCAGTATTTAGGAGTGCTGTGCGCGCACCCAGGTTCTGGGAGCTTTGTGCAAATAGTAATTTAATGAAAAGTACTGAGGACCAGGTGAGAATGCTCCTTTCCACCTATTGCATACGGTTATGTTTTAGGTCCTCAAATGGACCAGCCTGAGTTCCCCAGAAAACATGGCCCAGCGTGAGAGTCAGGAATCAAAAAAGATCAGTGCACCACTATGTGCAAAGTAAGTATGCACATTGCTATGAGGTCATCTTTCTGCTCACCTTTTAAGGGATGTGACCCTGCGTCTATCAAACTTCCAGGAATGGCAGACTATTTCCTTTAAGATTTTATTAATAATTTGGGTTAGGTTATTTGAAGTAGAGGTGAATATCTGTGTCAGAACACAGCTGCTGTTAGTTCTGGAGCTGTAAAATTTATGCTTCAGCATTAGGAGTGCTGGGAAAGGGTTTGCTACTTAATTGCTGTACTGTGATCAAGCGCTCCTACTGCTCTGAGGATTTCAATCTCTTGGGATTCGCTGGATGATGATGATGCTGTGTGAGCCAGCTAAGACCTCTCTACCTGCTCTGTAGGGTTCTCTCATCAATTTCATGCGTGACTGCTTTAGACAGGAGAACATACTGGTGCTGTGTAGGACTTCAGAGGCTGGAACCTAGTAGATCATCTCACTCCTTGCTGTGGTTAGGGCAGAGTTACCAGCATAGCAGGGACGCGCTCTACGCCCATTGTGTTTGGGTACCAAAACGAGACTGCAGAAGCATGCATGCTGCTTCATTGTGATTCTTAAATGAGACAGTTTGGCACATACCTTTGCATATTTATAGATGTTAACAGAGTTCTCCATGCTGATCGTCTGGGCACAGAGGATTTCACAGTGTCTCTGGAGGCCATCCAGTTGAAACAGGCTGGCAGCCGACAGCAGCTATTAGGACGAGAGAGAAGCTCTTTGAGATCATGAGCCTTGAAAGGTTTAGGGAAGGCAGACAGAACTGATGATTTCCTCTCTGAGTGGTCTGTGACTCCCTGGTTCAACAGCTAAGTCCTTGTGAAGGAGCAGAAAGGCCACTAGATGCCCAGCTAAAGCAATGGGCAGAACTCCACTCTGAGCAAAGGCGTGCTTCTCCTGCAGGAGTGCATCTGTGCTACTTTTTGTCCCTATGACATGTGAGACCTAGACTGCTAAAAGTGTGCTTTCCTCAAAAGAAAACAAAAACAAACAAACAAAAGTTATGGGTAGTCTTTAGTGGCAAGCTTTAATCCCACCAGACTGCTTCTGACTGAACAGCAGTACTGCAAGGGGATTTATCTGTAATGTGAACGTGCTCCTAGCCTAGTCTTTGCTGTACCATTGTCAGCTGTGCCGAAGTGCAGCTTGAAATCAGTAGTCTGTCCGTGATCTCTAGCCTCTTGGTGTTTGGTCTGCTGTGGGCACCAGGGCTGTCAGATCAGCTGCACTTTGTCTGTGCCCCCCCCCCCCCCCCCCCCCCAATACCGCACCACCTTATGGCTCCCTTCTCCCAGAACAGAGAGGACATAGAACGGAAGCTTCCACCCAGCTCTGAGTACCAAAAGCACTGTAAGTGATGTTTGTTTTTTTTTTTTTTTTTTGCCCAGCATATCATGGACATAATATAATCAGTAGTTTTTAGTTCCAAGCAACTGTGTTTTGGAACTCTGAACTCTTTTTAAAGTGTTAAGTATACTCCTGAATTGAAAGTGTGTTGTTAGCTCCCAGATTTTTCTTTTCAAACCATTTACGCCCCAGTGCACTTAGCAAGACTGAGAAGAAAACACTCACCTCTAAGATATCAGTGGTGGGAATTTCCATAGATTCTGTTCCTCCATAGTATAAATACTGCATCAGCATCTGAAATGGGAAGAAGGCCAGGCATGAGGCAGTTATCGCTGAAGTCACAAGGGGCTGTGAATGACTGTACTCCCCTTCCTGCGCAGACAGGAATCGCATGGTTTGCTGGCTCTTGCCTCCACTTTGGGCTTTTTTCTAGTGTTGCAAATCTCTGCTGCTTTCTAATACCCTTTTCTTCCTTGGTCTTTGAAAAGGGCTCTGGTGAGCATTTTAGGCTGAGAGGGTGACAGTGTGTCTCTGAGCAACATGAACGTCCTTGCAAAAACGTTCTTTGGATCCTGGCTTGTAAAGCCTTGCAGGCTGGTCACACGCAGAGCTGCCAGCTAGCTGGAGCACTCAGACTGCCATGCCATGAGCATGTGTGTCAGGGACCTCCCAGCCACTTGCCTCCCCTGCTGTGCTTGTAATCAGCTTCCAGGCCTCCCCCTCTCCCCATCAGGGCCAGAGGAAAAAGACTAATTGTTTGCAGGGAGAGCGAGAGTCAGTTTTGGCTCTTTGATCTACATGTGCGCACCCCCAGCTAAACCAGTACTGTCTTATCTGGGGAACAGCTTGATTTGGTAGTGGAAAGTGGAGCCACGCCAGTGTCCTGGGTATAGTGGAGAACAGGTACGGGGACTGCATGCTGTGCGCTTGTACCAGCAGTGGTAACAAAATTAAGCTTGTACTTCTAAAACTTTCTTACTTGAGTAACGGAAGTACAGGGAAGGAAAGCTGCTTTCCAGCAGAGCCCCGAGCCGAACCTAGGTCTCCAGTGGCTCAGTTCACTGCCTCCTTCTCTGTGTGCTGTAACTGAGGTTGCTGTAGAATGCCATAACCTCCTTAACTTGCCTGCTTTTATTTACCATCAAATTGTCTAACTCCATGAAGTATATCACTGTTTTACTGTTCTAATTTGTTGTACAGTCCAGTGAAGCAAAAGTTTATCTTCAAAAACCTTTTGATATAAAAAAAAATTTTAAGGAGGCTTGTTTAGTTATATTTAACTTATATTTTCTTTCTTTTTGTCATGGCCTGAGCTTCAGAGTTTGGGGGTGTCTCATCCAACACAAAACTTGCATAGCCCCTTCCAAGTAGGACAAAGATATTCTACCAGACCACTTCTATTTCCTCTGAGATGCCACTACTGCTGACCAAGAGCTTTGTACGCATCACAGAGAAAAAGGAAAATCCTCAGCCCTACAGTGAAACAGTTACACAACCTGTTCTGCACTTTGGGTTTCCCCGTTCTGTACCTTTCTTCCAAATTTGAAATGCAGACCTGGAAAGCTGGAATAACTTAACTGTCATGTTTCACAAACTTGTTTTTTTCCCTGGGTGTGTGCTAAGTAACCTACCATCTCTTCATCGTGAATGAAACTTCCTTAGGTCTGTTAAATACAGAAATGTCATAAAAGCAAAGTGAAATTCTCAATCTTGAGCCTTTCTTGAAAGGGACACCACTGACTTCTGATAATCTGATTTGAATTAGTACGAAGCCTGGCAGTCCACCTGTTTAAGTAAGTTTACTTCTTGGTTAACAGAGTGTGAGGTTGTGCCTGGGAACATCTTAAAAGTACAAAATTGAGTAGAAGATTTGCTTCTCTTGCTTTACGTAAGAGTCAATTACCTAGTAAGATGATAAAAAGACATAGGGTGGAAGGTTGGTCCTAGCTGAAAAGCTTTGACACAGATGAGAAGACTACTGAAATACAGGCAGGTAGAAATTAAACCCATCTCTAGCTGTAAATTACCTCTGATATTTAGCCTTGGTCCTCTCAGCTTCAAATTATGTAAGAAGATGAAGAGTAAAGAAAAGGCAGGGTAAGCTACATACCTTGAAAATGTTGTATTTCATGTCGCTAATTTCAACAGTCTTGCTACCATGGCTGTCATGTTCCGTTTTATTGGTCATTAGGGTCTTAAACCTGAGAATAGTTTTAACAGAATTCTTTATTAGTACTTTGCAAACTCATTGCCTATTGCCAAACCCCTAAGTAAGGTGAAAATAAAGATCCTTCTCTGTTATTGTTTGTAAACTGACAACTGAAACCTTTCTTTCCATCTAATGACAATTACTTTGGAACTTCAGGGGCAAATTAACCTGGAAATTGCCTGGGTCTGATTCAATCCCATGTTATAATTGTTGAAAACACAGTTACTTTACCAGTACAGAGAAAGAAAGTAAATAACTACACATGTACCAGGTCAGGGGTGAAACCTCCAGGAAACGGGGAGCAATTACAGCTCTAGCTAGCAAACTGACCAGGGGAATGGAAAAGGCGTTGAATGGCTGGGTATGTGCATCCAGCTACTGCCCAGGTTTTTAGGGACAATTGCTGGTCAGTTTATGTCAATAAAGCCCTGGGTATCTTTAATAGATACTAAGAGTGGCTCGAAAAACTCATCTGTACTCTCTGCTCTTAAGATTAGCAAAGATGGTTTGGCTTGATCCTGCAGACCTGAATTACAGTCCATACGTAGTCCCTAGCGTTAGCAGCTGCTTTGCTACAGTGTGTGATTCAGAGCTAGTCACACAAATAAGGGAGTAAAGGGCCAAACCTTCCTCTACCAAAATGTACTGAGCTGTGGAAAGTGACTCACCTGTTAGATGCGGTAACCAGCAGGACTTTGTGTGCATAAAATAGCTTTCCTTCTACTAAGAAAGTTACATCAGACATTTCTTTATTGTTGAGAAAGTGAGGATCTGTTAAGGTAAGAAAAGAAAATGAGGGTGATTAGTTTTTGAAATTATGGATGCTTTGAAAAAAAAAATCACAAAAGCTTTGCTGTTTAGGTGAGCATCTTACCAAGGCGAGCTGGCAGTGTCTTTCGGATTTCAGGAATACTGGGTATAGGACTGCTGCCATAGCAATGGGTGAAGATGGACGCAAGTTGCTGATTGATGGAATCGTTCTGTAAGGAGGATAGAACAGGTATCATCAATTGGCACTTCGTACTGAGCAGGTTTCAAACATACTGTAACACTTCACTTGAGGTTTATAACAACAGTACCCTAACAAGAACAACCTCGAAACAGAGGGACTAGCACAATCTAACACAAGTATGCTCTGATAGACGCTGCAGTAACAGTTTACAGGCCAACCCACTGTTGAGAAGAAGAGGCCATGTCAGCAAAAGCTCATCTTTCCATGTGCTCTGTAACAGAAAAGCCCAGAAGCACGTTCTCAGCAACATTTGATTTATGGTACCAGTTCATTGTCAGATACTGAGTTCTGGTTCCTAGTTTGCAATTGTTTTTCGTTAGCCAATTATACCTCTTGCTTTTAATTTAAAGGATAGTTACAATGTATGTTGTAATGACCAATTATGGAGACGTCAGGGCAGTATAAACCCCTCAGCACCCCCCTCTGTGCATTTCTAATGTGTCCTTTCCAGTCAGAAAGCAGGCACCCCCCTTCTTGTAACACAAAGGGCAACAGCCTCTTGGAAGAGAACATGGTAGAAACAGGATGAACTTATCTGGAACACGGGACAGCTAAACTACAGACTATGGATAAATATATCCTATGTGTGCCTTGAAAAGCAATGAAAAAGCAGTCCTAGGCAACCTTTAAATAAGAGAGAAAAGTAGAAGGAAAATGTTGCTGAACAAAAGCATTGTTCAGAAAGGTCCTAAAAGATACTACTGAAATAACCTGACTTGTCCAGTACTGCATTGATAATGATTCTTGTTATAGTCACATTGTTTCAAAAACCAGTTGCTGAACTAGACTTGAACAGAATAAGGTTCACTTCTATTGAAATTAATATCTATATTCTGAGGGCTGCTTTTATGATTCTCTCTCACTGGGCTGTATGTGAACTTAGATGGATGCTGTCAGGGACATCATACCATAGCTCACGGGGACTTTGCACACGCGTTCACTTGTTTTTGGTGTGCCCTGGCTTATACAATAGCAAAAGACATGGCTGGACCGCTTGGTTTTGATACTGTTACCAAAGTTATGATTACTTTGCTGGTTTTGAGGATATCAAACATGAGCTGCAACCCTTCATTAACCAGTTCTTCATTGTAGTCTTCTTCTTTAATAGTGACAAATTCCCGTAAGAGGGTCTGTACAACTGAGTAGCGAGACTGGTAGAAGGTTGTCCGTAGGGACTCGATCCACACATGGAGCTTCCATGGGACTCCTGCAGCCATAACGAAGAGAAAGATGATGAATGCAGAAATAAGTGAGTAGAGACCTCTGTTAGTAGATACTAGCACCTAGCAGCACTGAAGTAGATCTTTACACATTTCTTTACAGTAGATGCATTAAAGGTGACTGAGCTGGGTCACTGACAGGTTAAGTGACTTGTCTACAACAGCAGAGGACTGGTATCAGGACCACGAGCTAGAATTTGCTGCTGGTTGTTAAGGGCCAGAGACTCCCTATTGTGTATTCAGCTTCATCAGCAGTCAGAGCCACAAGTCAATTTGAACGAAACTTGTATGAATACCTAACCCTACACAGAGTGTGAGGTCACTTCTCCTAGTTGCCTGTAACGGTCTAGAACACGAACTTCAAAGCTTCTCTTTCCTACCTTTAGATCAAATCTGCTCTTCCACCTTAAACCACTTAATCTCTGATGTTATCTTCGTTTTTGAGACTGGCCTCTCTAACACAGACTACCTGATGAAGAGATGTGCGGCTTGCTTTTGGTTATTGGAAACTGAGGGTCTAGCCAAAAGTGACGGACAAAACACTTTTAAAATTTAAATTACGTATAGCTGTTTCCCATAAACTTATGGTAGCTCTGCAGTCGGGGTTACAGATGCTAAATGAAATGGACAAAGGAAAAAGCTTTTCATTCCCTACATGTGAGAATGACACTTAAAAAAAAATAATAATAAAGAAAACCCCTTACCAAGCGCCCTGAGCTCCATGGTGATGTCTACGTAGCCGTGCTCAGCACTGTAGTACATGGCCTCCTGCAGGGCCTTCATTCTGGTTTTGCATAGCCTGACTTGTCCCTCGTTGGAGCTGCCCTGGCTGGAGGTGTCGCTCTCCACTCCTTCAGCTAAAATCTCCTCCAGTGAGAGGACATCTCCCTTCAGTTGCTGGGGCTGGGTCAGGAGCTTGCGCAGAACGTTCCTGAGGAAGAGAAAGGTGTATCATTTATGGATAAATGAAATAGCAATAATTCAGGCAGGACTGTGGTGATTTAAGTTTAGAGGTCTAGCGTAGCAAATAATTTCCTTCCCAAAGAGTCAGGTTTTGACAGACATCTGGCAGATACGGAGATGCTTTAAGGTGCTTATCCTTCTTCACTCCTCCAGCTAGAAATTGATGCCCTGAAAGCAAGGACAAAAGAATGCCATGTGCTCTTGTACCTTAGCAGAAACAGGGAATGTTTCAGAGCGTTGGGGGCAAACTGATTTTTATTGCAGTCTATACTTTGGAACACGTATAGAAGAAGTGCACTTCTTTCTGCCAGCTCTAAGTGGGGTAACATCTTAAGGTCTGAAGTAAGAATTACCAAAGACTGTCTGTTAGAACCCTTGCTGTTTCCCCAAATGACCATCTTCAAGCACTGTTGTTTTAGTCAGACTTGTTTCCTGTATCAGTAAATAGAAACCATAAAAAATGATAGTTCTGCATCGCTAAATCCAGGGAGAATTTTCTGGTTTGGAATTTCACACAGCAGTTGCAAGAAGGAGGATTTCTTGTGTCCAAACAGTCACTTTAGAAAGCTTGCATCATTGGTCTCCCTGCAGACAGCTGGAGCCATCTGCAACAGACATTCCCCATCCCAGGGAGTCCACCCGAAATACTCGGCTGTGACACTGAATTGCCGCTAGCTGGTGCTCTCTTTGCACCCACGTTACGCCGTAGGGCTAAAACTGGGTAGTTTTGTGCTTTACATCACCTTCCCCTACCTGACAGGAGAATAAGCCTTGGCTTTCAGTTTGCGTGGTTGGAAGTCACAGCAGATTGTGGGAGCGGAACAGAGCTGGGAACAGAGCAGTGTTTGTGGAGTTCTCCACTGTAAATAACAGCATTAGGCTGTTCCAGCTTCGCTGAGTTTGGGCCTCATTTGAACTGGGGATGTTTTTGCTAGTGTAGCCAGATGTGTGCTGTACCTGGAGGTGCACTTCTGGCACTACTGTAAAGCACATCTATGCACAAGCAAGATAGCTGCTATTTAGCCTGTTGCAAGAAAGGCAGGCTGTAACGCTGCAAGACCCTCTGGATATCACGTACCCCAGCTACATGGGTGGTTTGGGCCTGTTTTAATTGGCTCATTGTGCTGACATTTTTTTCCGGGAACAAAAGGATTTCTCCATGAGTTTGTAAGTAATGTCTTATTTCTAAACAACCACCCTGCAAAGCAGGGGTTGAAAGCCCAGTCTAGTTTTTTCTGTGTTTTAAATGACTGATCTCTTGGTTGGTTATCCAGAAACCAGAGATGCAGCCAACTGAAATCTATAGCAGTTTATTTTTCCCACCTCCTTGACGTGATTAGGGTCTGTCTTAGCATGTGAACTGCTATTTCTATAACCGGCCCATAAGTGGAACTCACGTATAGCCTAGAACCAGCTCTGTTAGCCCTCAGTGCCACGGAGATATTCCAGCAAATGAGTGAAAAAGCAAACAGAAACCTTTCTTTTGCATTTTGTGCTTTTGACTAAGATATAATTCCTTTTTTCAAAGTTACTGTTACTGAATAATGAAAATCTTGCATAATTTTTTTCCTCAAAGGGATGTAACAGAAAGCATCTACGGGCTTAAAGATTCATTCAGTCCCCCAAATGCTCACAACCAGCACTATCTACATCAGAATCAGAGTAACCTGAGATACTGAGCTGCCCTAGAAAAAAAATGGTTGCTATCAGCAGAGCCTTAATACCATCTTCTGAGCTGCACACCCAGGGATTTGTGCACAAGACACCCAATACAAAGTCACATAGGAGTACCTACAGTGCGATAGCCTTAGGCAAAACCACTCTACTGAACATGAATGGAGCTTTACCTGTGCCCATGCGCAGCTGAATGACTGAAACAATTCATATCTTCGTGAAGTGATGAAGACATACTGTTGACTTCCAGCATGCTCAGGAGGGGATCGGCACCCCTGCTTAGTAATAAGCTGACCAACTCGTAGTTCCCTAGGAAACAATTGACAGAAATACAGTGGTGACTCCGTGCCTGTTACCCCTTTGAAAGCATAACATAGGGCTGTTAGCAGGCAGGCTGTACTAGCAACTTTTGTGCTGACAACTAGTGCTTTCAGAGCATCCTGCAAGAATGCACTAGGCTTCATAGCATCTCTGAGAGGGAGGAACAGAGTCACAAAGCAGCCAAACTATGTAAGAGTGCACAACTAGCTACAGGTGGAAAGAGAAATTGGTCTGGCACTTCCAGTACACACGAGCAGAGTCTCAGCTGTTCAGCTGCTGGTGGGTGAGGTTAACAGAGAAGGTCAGAAGGGAGCTGCTGTATGCTGCACTTGCTGACCACAGCTTCTGTAAAATCACCTTGCAGACAAGTGTATTGGTGCAGTTCACATTCAGCTGGGCCTCTTTTCCACCGTTTTCATTGGTTATAGTAGTGAGTGGTGGCAAGAGACCTAGCACAATGTGTATCTGTTACTGGGAAGGGAAGAGGCCATTTTTTTTATCCCTTCAGTAGAACTTGGAGCAGAGTAAAGCAGAGACTCATCTTCATGAAGACACAAAAATGAAGCAGAAAAAAAAATGGCTAGAAGTGTTGAAAAACAACAGGTACTTTTAGGCTAGCACAGACTTGTTCACAGAATGCTAAACTTCTGTTATGACAGCAAAGTAGAAGAAATGCAGAATTTTACATTTGTTTAATAAATTAATAAAACAAATTTATATAAAAGCTATTCTTTCCCTAGGCTGAATTTAAACTTGTTAATTTTTGCATCTGGAAGTTATTTAGTTCCAAGACATGCCTAGGCTAGACAGTAGCTGTTTTATGTTTCTTGACAGTGCCCTATGCAAAGGAGTTGTTTTAGCTTTACTGTGGAGGCCACTGGCAGGAGATGAGTGTTGGTACTGCTGGCAAAAGCGGACAGTCGTTTAGTGCCCATCAGCTCTTGCACGTGATGACTGCTGATAGTCACTGCCAACCCAGGCTGGGTTTCTGCTAGTGGTTTAGAAATGAAAAAAGTGCTGGCTCTTTAGTATCCAGCTTGTGGATACTGAACTTGATATCTTTACTGTATCCACAGTACCTTCAAAATGCAGTGAATCCTAACATGTTTTACAGACACCTGACCCGCGCATCAATCAGTTGTGGTTCTGTGGTAGCAGAAGATGGAGTGTGCTGAGGCTGTGCATAACTTACCTGCTGCTGAAGCCAGTTGGAGCGGGGTCTCAGCATAGTTGTCTTCTCCACTGTTAACAGCAGAGCCCTCAACATGGGCACCAGCATCCAAGAGCAGCTGCAACAGACACGTTAAAGACAAGGAGTTGAGAAAAGAACAATTTAGGAAGACTTAACAGAAGAGGCTGTGTGTTAGAAAAGAAAACCTGTAGATTCATAATGAAGAGTGCATGCGCACAAAAGGAACGTCTCAAAGGCTGAAGCAAAGTGTGGATTGCAAGGCAAGTTTCTCATGCATTTCTTTAATCAGCCTAGGGCTAAAGCCTCTGCTTGAATGTCAGTTTAGAGACTTCTTATTTTCTGTTGTTTTACTGTACTTTGAATTGAGAGTTTATGCTGGAAAAAAAATCTCATCTGGCAGCTTGAGGAATATCTGTTTTCAAATCTCATTTATGAATCTGGATTTGCTATTGTAATTTCCCAACTCCAAAGAACTCTGCAATCAGAGCTTCTCTTGGGCACACGGAGTCCATCATTTAGCTTCATGCTGTGCGCAGGGAACAGCACACACCTTCAGGGAGTTAGCCCTGGAGGCCAAACGTCCCCCCTTGGTCTCTCAGGCCCCGTGGAGCCTGCATAAGGAGACCCTGGCAGCCTCAGTGAGTTGCCACACACAGAACCGGCTTTCTTTGAACACAAGGAGCTACTCACAGTGGCAATTATGCATCTCCCAGATGCAGGGGAGAAGGCTACACGGCAGTGAGATCTCTTACGGCCGAGCAGTGCAGGCAGTCAGCAGCAGGGCACCCAGACAGCACCGCTTCCCGCCGCAGCCCCATGGGTGCCGTCCCCCTCCCCTGGCAGCAAAGATGAGCGCTGGGCTCCTGCCTGCAGGGGAGGTTCTTCCACTGCGGGTGGGAGTCCAGATGGCTGTATTGTGTAACGCTGTCACAACTGAACAGCTTCAGCCGGCCCCATTTGACACTGGCCTTGGCACTAACAGCACATACATTCACATTTTTATTTTAAACCTGTTTGTAGAGCATGACAGCTGCCCATGGGCTGGTTTGTTTCTTTTGAGATGCCAACTATTCCATGCAATGACCACATGGTAGGCCTTAACTGCAAAGGTGATTTCACACACAGATTCCAGAAAGCTATCATCTACCCTTTAAGGAATGGTTGCCAAAGGAGATTTTTTGTAGTCTTTAGAAGTTTTAAACAAAATAAGAGAAACAAACATTGTGGGTATGCAGTCCAGCAGGAACTTTGATATACCTGGCTACATCTCCTGGGAGAATCACACTCCTACCACACCTGTAAATTAAGGCTGTCCAACCTTTGTAATACCAAAGGCTGTACTGGCAAATTGCCAGGTGGGATCTAATCTTTATAATTATTTACAAATGTATACAAACAAACAATGACTGTATGCAACCTCCATTTGCTTACATCTTCTTTTCCCTTTAAGCAGAAGGCAAATTAAATTCAGCAGCCGCTGACTACCTGCTGTGATTAGTTTTGAGTTCCCCTTGAAGTTCAGGTAGGATTTCTGGTATTCCACACTATTCTGCTACTCCCTGCATTAATTCCATAGAAAAGGGAGTGGGCAGATACTCGAGCCACCTGACAGTGAGGGTGCTGCCCAGCACTCAGCTCAGTGCTGCACGCCAGTCCCTCAGTGTCTGCTTTAACGGTTCCCGACCGGAGGATCTCCGCAGCTTACCTGCACGACAGATATGTGCCCATGTAATACAGCAAAGGTGAGAGCAGTCCAGTGCCGACTGTCAGGATGGACTGAAGGGTAGCGCGGAGAGGTGCTGGGAACCTGGGCAAAAGAAACCAGGTAGTTATTAACCATTGCAGCGTATCTTAAGATTTCTACGTAACTGGCTTTTCCCTTTGTAAGTGACAGCCCCAGGGAATGGTAACTAATGTCATTTAGAAAATGCTGCCAGCACTGCTCACTCTGTCCAGTCCCCTGGGCCTTTTTAATGGGCTTGCTGGTTTCTCCTAGTGGCAGCTCTTTCAGGAAGGAAGCCCCTTTACCCGCACCGTGCCTATTATTAGGCTTGTCATTGCCAATCATAATTGCAGCCACTGAGTGCTCCAAGAGATTTTGACATTTTTTCTCCCCCTCCCAAATCCCTGAAGCAGTGATTTCTGAAAGAAATGCCTTGCTCTGAGTCCAATGTAAAAGCTTCCAGAAGGGAAGACTTCAGTTGCTACAAGAGATTTCATAGTGATTTCTTAGCTGCTCTTGTTAATTTATAGATCAAGAATGAATAATTTTGGTGAGAGTTTCCTCCATTACTTACTGGGATATCTAAATTTGCTCCGGCATCTATAAGCATTTGGACCATAGCTTCATCTCCAGCAGCACAGGCGTACATTAGTGGGGTCATACCCTTCAGGAAAGGAAAAAAAAAATGGTTACCTTTCTATACCTTGCAACAGTGAATCTGTCATGTACACCGAGTTTGAATCTCACACAGTGTGTATCTGTGCACACATGCACGTGTAGGGACAGCACACGCACATGTTGAAAACATTCTGGTTTCTGTGTAGAGCTGGCACCATGTATTAATATGGGAAAGCAATGTGGACAAAAAATTAGGGGACAAGACTGCAAGAATACAAAAGGGATCGCTGAAAATCGCAGCCATGTATTGTCCACAATTCTTGAGCTTTCCTGAGGCTGCCAAAAAAGAAATAGCATTTCTTGGATCATTTGTAGCCAGATGAACTGAAAGCAGAAAACAACACAAAAGTATGCAGATGAATTTATTTGGCAACATATCCCCATTGCTAAAATCCTGTTTGCCACAATATTTCAGCATTTCAATCCCATAAATCTGCCTCTCTCTTTTTACTTAACCAACAAACTGTGACGGCTCAGAGATGAATTATGAGAGAAATGAGCCTTACTTACAGAGCTAATTTCAGGAGTAGCCAAGGACAGAAAGGAAACGGCCTAGTAAAATTCATTCCTGCTCACGTCCTACAGTGTTTCCCCCCGCTTAATTACTTTGTTTGAATTTTCCACAGGTAGTATTTCTGCAGTTCATTGTGTATAATATAACTGCATGAACTGAATGAATAATACAGCTTTGTCTTTAGACAGATGTATCGTAAAATAGAAGTAAAGTTCACACAGAGGAGTTCTGGTCCTGTATCTGCAAAGGCATCTTTTCAAAACAGCCACAATTCCCATCCTCCTGCACGTGAGACAGCCGTACGCATTTGCGAAGACGTTTCAGGGGTGGGAGGATGGGTGAGTTTGGTTTTCTGGGGCTTTGAGAGGGAGACCAGCTCTAATATAGACAGGTAACATGAGAATTCTAAACTTGGGTTGGCAGGCACAAGCCTGTACATGGTCAGGGTTCTATTAAGCTACCAGGTTAACATAGATGCATTTTTTTTCCCTCCTCCGATATCAGCTTTGCATTCCCTGCTTGCTAGTCAGTATTCATAGGGAAGAAGAGATTGGTTTCATGCAATCTGAAGGGTTAGGAAAACAGAGAGCTGCTTCGTACCAGCTAGAAGCGAATACAAGGAAGGTCCTGCTCCAAGTTCAGGTTTCTGAAGCTATTCTGAGTTCTCTCTCTCTCTCTCAAAATTTATCTATGCACACAGATGTATAGAAGTGGGTCTGAACACAGACCTTAATGCTGGATGTGCTCACATTCTGGGAGTGGTCAAAACCTGAACCTGGATCTAAAGGCTATATGCTAAATTAGTCCAACAATTCCAGTGGTAGGATTTGCAAAAAACCTTTTGCTGTACTTGCCACACAAGAGGCAGTCACACCTGTTCGCAGTGACTCAGGGGTGCTTGCCTACTGTGCACTGTTTTAAAAAGACTCATCGTTACCAAAGGAAGTCAAAATACATCAACTTAGTTTATGAGGTGCCAGTGTCCAACGTTCTATCCTATGACAGGACATTCAGACCTGCTTTCTGTTGCTGTGCCTACATCAGTTATCCCTGAATCAGGCATACTGGCATTACAGGAAGGGGAAAACAAAAGCTAGCTGCAAAGTTCAGATTGGGTTTCATATTCCAGTTACGTCAGAGTTCACTGCTAAGTGTTTGGATTTAATTCTCTCTGTGGTTGGTAGTGTGATGGAGGTTGCTTGCTGAGTTGAAATTATGAGTTGCTCCAGAATCACTGACGTGGAGAATTTCAGAGCAGCTCTGTCTCCAAAGAGAGACGTGTTGCCCTCCTTGGTCACTACCAAAACACTGTTTTGAAACATGGGAGCAGCACTCTGCAAAGACAACAGAGCTGCCAGTGCTGTACGATCTCCCTGTTCACAGTAGGACTGGCTAGAGGAAGACAGCAGCAGGATGATAACAAGACCATAAATAAGTGACATATAAGTGATAAATACAGTCCTCAACCTTTCCAGCGAGTTGCCTACAATGCAGGGTCCTTATGTATAAAAAAAAAGCGAAACAGCTGGCTTGCTGTAGACAGGTAAAAAATGTCCCTCAGTGAGAAGTGATTGGCTTGGCACCAGTGCCAGGATACTAAGGTTCACAGTGCAAAATACCAGAGCAAGAATACAGCAGTTCTGCTTTGGAAGAATGAAAGTCCTTAGGGCTACATAAGCCAAAACTGCAAAAACTTAAGAAAAAAAATAATAAAGGAAGTAAGTGGCAGACTTACTTTATTCATAAAATAAATCTGCCACCAGTGTCACTTTAATAAAGTGAATGTCAAGGGCACCTGTGAAATGATACCCTACCTCTGTGACCACAAAACTCATTATATGGGGTATGTAAATAAGGCAACTACATACTTAAATGGAGACTTGTGCAGCAGCAATTCTGATCATATTTGCATACATATTCCTACCTTCTTTTAAATTGCAGGATGGTAGAAAGAACCATGGAAGATGTGCCAATTTCAGAATTCGGTCTGAAGTGCCACAGCACTAAAACACAGTATCACACAGCCTATGAGAAAACCTCTCTACTTGTATGTAAATCCTTCCTACTGATAAATATCCTATTGTTTCTGAGACATGACAGCTCATTCTCGTTGCTGTGACAGCTATAATGAGTGTTTATTTGGGGGAGGTGTTTTTTTTCTTTTTTTTTTTAATTAAAAGCTAATTCAACGCTTTGAATTATGCCCCAGAGAACAGACTCTGCTGTTACTTGATGGGACTGACAGCAGAAGCAGCCAAAGACTTACCAGGCTACCAAGTCCCCATACTTAAATCTAGCTGAGCAGGGAACAGGTAAAAACAAACAAAAAAAGACACATCGGCACAGTGAGCTTTCAGCAAAGCTAATACCAATGGATACCAATGCCACTGGGGTTCTCTGTGCTGTTTGTTATACCAGACTGTACCGAGAACACACAATTCACTTCACACGGGCAACCTGAAAGCCATCAGACAGCAATACCTTTTGGTCGCTCATCACTGACCCACACAGGATTTCGGCTGTTGAACCAGAAGAGAGTGTCACTGGCAAAAACCACTTTGTTTTGACATTGTCTCAGCATTAAGACAACATCAGACTTTCCATTTGCAGCCAGCATATTAACCTGTCTTCCATCAGTGTCTGAGACACGCCATCCAAGGAACAGCCCTGCATTCCAGCTGATAAAGAAACAATTCACTCTAGGCTTTGACTGGCTTTTCAGGAGGTGGCATGAGGGGGGACTTACTTTTTTTTTTATTTAAGAGATACGTTCTCAGAATAAAACACCAGATGGACTTAGAAAAGACACTGAGAGGCAACTAACGCTTAAGACTTCACACATTGATTTGCTACACAGAAAGGAACACACAATTTGGTCATACAAAGAATTTTTTGTGTGCGCATACCTGATCATCCATGGTGTTAACTCCATCGGGTCCTAGTGCATCTATTGCTTGATTGATCAGATCTGTCCTTCCGCAGTTTAACATTCGGAAACCCAGATCCTGCTGGAATTTTTCGGTAGCAGCCTTAGCATCCAGTCTCCGGAAGGAACTAAAGCAGCATTCAGGTCTGTAAAGGATAAAATAATTTCTGGATTTTGGTCTTTTTTTATTTTTTTTTCCACATCTCTCTCCCTGTCTCAGAAATCAGGCTTATTTAATGTCACAGTTTTACCTAGTGCATACTTTCCCCACTGTGTAATCATTTCTGAAAAATCTGGCTATCTTCAATCATATTGGAGACGGAAGATTTTGTTCTTAGAGATAGTAAATTCATATAAATACTGAGAGAAGAGAGACGAGCCCAAGCAGAGGAACTTCACTGGTGCCCTCCTCTGAGAGAAAGGCAGAAAGAAATCCTTATTCCTTGCCACTCAGCCCGTCACTACAAGGGTGTCTCTGGACCAGGCACTGCTTGTGCTACACCTTCACCAGCAGAACAGCAAAGGGATGCCAGGATATGCCTGTTCTGAAATGGGCACTGAACACCTTCGGCTTCTACAGCAGTGAGGTTGTGGTGGGAGAAGGGTCACAGGATGCACACCTGCAGCAACCAGATTTCATTAATTCTGCTTCTCGTGATAAATAAATAAAATTTTCTTTAACTAATTAGCTATATATCATTTGTGATATCACATCGTATGGTAGCCCATCAAACATACAAAAACATATTCTAAGAAGGAAAAAGGTGGAAAGAAGGTGTACATATACATAAAATACCAGTCAGGTGATAGTACTAGGATGAAACAATTATGTTGTCTGACCACCAGACTATTATTTTGAAATAAAAGATATTTCTAAAATAAGATAATGATCCTTACTCCTCAGATTCTTTTCTGGAGAAAAAAAAATCAAATTCAAAATCAAAAACAAACCAACCAACCAAAAAGTCAAATCAAAATCATTCTCAACTCTCTTCCAATGCCTCAAAGGAAGTGTGCTAACATTTCTATGAGTTTCTGTTAAATCCTTATCCTCTAGCTGACTATCAAACAACCTTTATCTCATTTGGAAGGAGTTCAGAGATTACTGTAAATCATCTGGTTATCTGCTGAGAGACTTCTGAATTCCAAACCTGGAGGTCTATCTCCTTCGCTGAAGAAGCATTCCCAACTTGGAGGCACTTCCTATCTCAGCTGAGTACTGATATGGTCAGCCCTTTGATGTTATTTCAGGGCGAGTGCCTCCTCTACTCGTTGTCTGGTTTTCAGCACAGGCTCTAGTGCGAACTCTCAGTAAGTGCAATATTAGCCTGCCAAGTTCCTTTGAAAAATGAGACTCTTTCAACGGGGCTAACCTCTTCTGGAAACTTTGTATGGCCTGCCAGATAAGTAAAACACTCATCACTTCACTTAGAAGACTCAGGATGAATCTTATGCAAGTATTAATTCAGCTGGTCATTTTGTATGCTTCTGAACTTGCATTGATGACAAATGGTGACCAGATGCAACGAACAATATGCTGAGTTAACAAAACTCACTCCCCAGCCTGGTGACCGGTCACACTGCACATGGGAAACCAGCATCTCACCGCAGCTGCTCTCAGAGAGGAACTACACCAGGGTGCAAAGTGACAGCCCTGGAGTCACCAGCTCTTTGGAGATACATCTGTGAATAAATGTAGCTCCCAGGCAGCTGCGTGCAAGTATTTGATGGGAAGACAAGATCTTGGAAGCATCCAGATACTAGATTAGGACACATGCAGCACAGAGCACAAGATGACAGTAAGGTAAGGCTTACTGTTAGACATACACAAGTCCTCAAGCTAAACTAGCCAATTAATAGTCTTGTTCTGTCAAGGTAATTGGTACAGTATCACAATACTACAGTATTTTATAATTATGATACCATAGCTGTATTATAATAATCATCATCCTAATGCAAACAAGTGAAATAGAAAGACATAAACTTGAAAGCCGTTGAACCTCAGAAAATAAATGAAGTTCTTAAAGAGATGGTACCTGTCTTTGCGCATTGTTTCTGTCTTGCTAACAGGTGCGATCCCACTCAGTGCTATTTACACGCACTGGTGGAGCAGGGGGACAGTTCACTGATGAGCCCTGCCGAGCGAGCAGCAAAACAAAGCAGTTGCCTGGAGCTATCAGAGGGATGGGGCAAAAAGGTGGGCTGTAGTGCGTGGCCTGGAGCTGCCAGCAGGCAGCTGCAGGCAGGCAAGTTCAGGTGCAGCAATGTGAAGTTCTGGGGGCTTTACTCCTGGGGCACAGCCTATGCACAACTTCCCAGCGCAAGTTGACTACACCTTTGCTGTTCTGCAGTAGTTGCTTGACAGCGTGCTTGCCTACGATAGAGGCGAAATCGCTTTTTCTTTTAGAGTGTGATAAAAGTTAGAGCATCCTCCGAGAGCCAGCGGGAAAGAGCTCACAGATGCACAACTGCTGTGCAGCAGCTGTACCCACAGCAGGTTTTCCATGCGTGAGTTGTTATCCTGTGGAGGAGAGAGGCAAACCCTTGCTTGCTTCCTAGGGTAAAGCCTGTGCTCAAGCAGCTGCCCAGATGGCAGCTCCCACGTGCTCTGAGCTGTGCCTGGGGATAACTGGAGAACTGAAGCTGGACTGAGGAACCTGGGGGCGCAGAGCCCTGATTGCAGGGAAGGGAAGGGGGCTGAGGTCTCAGTTTGGGACAGGATGGCTTGAAGAGGTAGGAGCAAGGAGCCTGGTGTGCTCCTCGGACTTCACAAACAAGTTGCTCCACGCAGGGAGGCTATTGGTAGTGAGTGATTTAAATTTGGCCTGCAGAGAGGGAACAATACAAAAAATAGCGTACGATGAAAGCAATATTAAAATTATATTTAGGTAGGTGGAAAAGAAACAAAGCTCTCTGCAATCTAGCATTTCCCCACTTACATTATCATTTAACCAGTAATAGGTGAGTACAGAAGATGTTTATAAATCATGTGGCAAACAAATCGAGAGCATCGTATTTGAAGGCTTTATCCACTAAGACACAAACAGTAGCTCTAGATAACTATGCTGCCCAAGCAGTCTGTGTCAGAGAAGAGATATTAGAGGTCGAAATTTCAGGTTATCCTAACTGCACTTTGTTCTTCTGCACAACTTCTTTTTCACAGTTTTCAACATACCCTATCTGATGCATCACTGCTGCAAGGAACTATCACTATTGGACTTTTAGTCTGTGTGTCATAAGGAAAAGCTATTTGCAATTTGCCTGTTGTCACACAGCTAGCCAGGGATAAATTTGGCTTCCGTTCCAAGACTTCCTTTCCCTTAAATGCGTTGTAATTGCTGGATACAGATGACTGCTTTACAGGATGATATAACAGGCATTTGCAAATGAGGCACATCTCTCTCCTCATATTTTTTCTGTTAGTTTAATTCTTTCATGCAGCAAAAAGACAGTGTTCTTTATCTCATGCCACACATCACAGAACATCCTTAGGCCTCTGAAAATAATAGTCAGGCAAGACAGTTCAGAACAAAGATCTGATCAAGCTTAACTTCATCAACCAAGTTAAGCAAGGCTAAGTCTTCCCTTTTAGCTCGTATCAGAAGCAAAAAACAAACACCCAAATCCCTGCCTTCTTTTTCCTCCCCCCCCCCCCCCAAAAAAAAAAGTGCAGAGAAAGAGTAGAAGGTGTGGATTCAGTTTTGAAAGCAAGCGTCTTTATAAAGGTGAGATCAAAAGAAAAATTATGGAACTGATTGGAAGTGCTTGTAATTAGTTTAGCCTTCTATGGTACTGTTCAACAGAGAATTTCAAAGGTTTTGGCAAGAATTAGGCACATATGTAACATTAGCTTAGTCCACATTAACTAGCACCTACCATCCACTCATAAACCTGA
The DNA here is from genome assembly GCF_040182565.1 of Anser cygnoides. NCBI lineage: Eukaryota > Metazoa > Chordata > Aves > Anseriformes > Anatidae > Anser > Anser cygnoides. The sequence goes on along the minus strand of NC_089877.1, from coordinate 17,784,403 downwards.
GCAACTTGTGCTTTAATTGACACTGAGCACACGTATATTGGCCAAGTAAAAGGAAACGAAACATGCTACAGGCTCCTGGACTAAGTGCACAATTCCCGCTTTGTGGACACAAAGCCCAGCTGCTTCCTTTCAGTGTACACAATTCCCATGGATCATCTGTTTAAGTTGGCTTTTAAAAAACACTGGCAGCACTCTGTCAGTCAGGTACCACACCTGAGGAGAAAGGCAGCAAGTGGCAGCTGAGAACAGGACCAGGAGTCGGCTGCAGCCGAGGAAACATTCGGAAAGCTGCTCCTTCCTGCCACGCAGCCCTGAGGTACCAGCTCCCAGCAGAGACCCAGCGGGTCCGCAGCACTTTGAGCTCACCCGCCTGGCTGACCTGGCAGGAGCAGTGCGGGCGGCTACAGGGCAGACGTAGCTTCAAAGGGTGCCACCTCGTAGCTTCCGTAGCTATGTCGCTTTGTCCCTTTAAAGTGCAGCTATATGGAACAGTCTCAGCCTGCGTTATCATATCTGGCAGAGTCAGAAATAGCAGACATGCCACGAATGAGCTTGGAGCAGAGTTCAGTCATCTAATTGCACCAGCATACTTACCAACTAATTTAGCTTTGCATTAGATTTTGTGGCTACTAAGTAGTATCCCTCATTTCACAAATGGGGAGACAGAGACGTAGCAAAAAGCAAGAGCCTTCTTGGCTGCCAAAGGTAAAGTAAAAAGCAACAAAAACAGATGGAGGACTCCTGATTAAAAGCCTCTCGTTGCTTCTCTTGTTCATGAAAAAGAATTCTAATAGTAATAACATATATCGTATATCTGTTCAGCTAATCATTTCATCACTTAAGAGCATGATAAAAGTAGTATTCATTGTTATTAACGTGTCCAGCCCACTCATTTAACCCACAGTTAATATGGGGTGCAAAATTCATTTGAGAAGCAAGAATTTACCTTGCGCTAATGTTCAAGATATAACTCTGATATCAAAAGCAGTGTTAATGAGAGCAACTTAAAGAGACTACAAACACTGAATAAAATATCTATGATGTGGTAATGAACCAAGCTAATTATAAATCCCTGTTCAATCCTTGTGAGAGGAGGAGGATTTTAAAAAAAGTACTTATACTTTTCATCAAGGTTATCTCAGAAAGCAAAGAATTATCTTGTAATTAAGACCAAAGCATAAACGAACAGACACTTGTATTTCAATCTGTCTCTATCTCATTCTTCCTACACAACTTTTGGCATGACAAAATCTTTCTATCCCAGCTACAGCGTTTGGCCAAAGCTCCTTTATCTCTGGAGCACTAAGAAGGTGAGCGTGTGTTGCCCATATAGTATTTTGAGATCCTGCTCTCATGAAATACAGAAAGAAAAACATTGTAAAGGTTACAATTACTTCAGCTGCTTATAAAGCTCAGTCCACATACTTTAGCTGCCGGGGCTCGCAGTCCAGCCCAGGTAGGAGCAGTCTGGCTGTCTGCCTGATGTCGTCACTGTCCACTGTTAGACTGCGCCGGTGCTCAGCGTAGGTGATAGCTACTCGCATCCACTCCATCAGCGGTGGCAGAAGCATGAAGGGGCTGTGTAAACAAGGAAAAAAGGCATCGTAATTAACATCGGTCTGATATCTGCTACTGAGATTCAACGGCACACCTCATTGCTTCCTGGGCCTGCTCAGGGGAGGCAGAAGCAGGTAAAACCCATCCTGCAGAGGCAGACTCTGTCCCTCTGCTCGGCAGGTCGCAGCAGGTGAAAGAACTGGAACTGCTCAGCCCTGGTTATCTGAACTGCTTCTTATCCAAAACGGGGTCGTGTCAGGACACGCCAGCTTTGTGCTGTACGCTGTGCCCTGTGGGAAACAGGCCCATACTGAATGTAAGCAGCCTGCTCCTACTAGTAGCTGAGCTCAGTTCCCCCAGCCCAAGTGGCTGGTGCGTTATTTTGGATCAGAAGTGCTGTCATCTCACCTGTGTACCCTGTATAGTATTTGTGCCTGTCGTTCCACATAATCCAAATGTACGGGCTGCTCCACCCCTCACCTGATATCCTCGATTTTAAAAAAATATTGTTGATTATTTGACACTTCAGTTGAACCAGTCTATTTCAGTGCTCCCTCCCTTGATCTTTGTTATATTGTCACTATCTGGTGGCTTTTCACATTCTGCATTTCTTCCATGCAGAGCTCCAGCCTCCAGTTTTGCACAACTGACCCTTTGAGACCACTGCAGAACTGTTGCAGCTTTGTTTTTATGCCAGCAAAAACAGTTGACATACTTTGGACTTAGGGGTGAATGAGTAGAATTAAAGAGATAACTAAAATGGAGGCATTGCTGGGGAAGAATACCCGTATACCATCACAACAAACTGTAAGCAACTTGCAGAAAAGCAATCTAGCTACCCCCAATTTGTACAGCACCCAGTACAGTGAGGTTTTACTCTGTATGACAGATTGCAAGCAATATAAATAAAGCAATATAAATAAATGTAAAATAAAGCAATATAAATAAAGTAATAACAATAGCAGGCAGAGTCATTTTGGGCTAGTTTATGAAGAGTCCCCCTTTACTCCTGTATGAATGAACACAACGCTGAAATTACACAATAATATGTGGGTATCATAATAGTCTCATACACAATATATATCATCTGTACTCTTAATACACAGCCACAGTGACCTACTACTTGCTTGATTTTTTTTCCCCAAGGATACCTGCCACCATGATGCAAGGCTCCGAAGTCCCAGCTGTAATTGAAAACACCTTTCCCATTTCTAGTTATGAATTTATTAATGCTGAAAAAAGCCCTTTTCATTTAAGCATTTAAAAGAAAATAAGCGAGGGTAGAAGATACCAGTTCCTTTAGAAAGTTCATAGAAAAAAGATACATACCAGAAAATATAAAATGATTTTGATATTAATGAAAGCAGCTGAATCTATGAAAGGCATTTTCAAAGCTGTGCATGGATGTGTGTGCGCACATATGCGAGCACAGTAAGAGTAAGCAGTGCCGATCCCATTAGAAACCATTTCATCAATAATGGGATTTGTAGGCAGAACTGCCTTTGTATGGCTTTGAACAACCTTCAGGCTGGAATAACTCTACCCCCATAAAATACGTGCTGCTTCCATTTTGCCAGTTGCAAAGCACACTAATAAGGTGCCATTTTCTCTTTACTCACACAGACAAGTGTGCTGTTTTTCCCTCTGCTTTTTCCCTTCTCATGAGTAGCAAAGAAGCATCTACAAAACCACAGGTCCATTTAAACATCTGATCAATCCTGGATTGCCAATGCAAGGGTGTTCTTAACAGGGCTTGCTCCTTCTGCATCATAGTTTGCTTCTATGTCAAGCAACCAAAATACTCGGGCTCCTACATTCTTGACTTTGAAAGCTACCCAGTAGCTCATCAGCTGAAAGACCTTGGAGCTCAGCTTTAATTCCCCAACCCATTTAGGCTTTGTAACTGCCCCAGATACGCAGATGAATCACTCCAGCCAATACGTAGCACAGCCAGTTCAGAGTTGACTGACTCCCCTAAGGGAAGAGCAGCAATCCCAAACAACTCGTGGCTGGGAGATGTATTCAGCAGTCAGCTCCAGAGAACTTCAACCTCTATCTGGCCTGCAGCAGAGCCAACGTAACATCAAACACTGAAGGGGGGAGCCTAAATTCAGGATCTGAACTTTCTCTGTACTCAGCAGAGCCTCTAGTAGAGGATTCAAAGCTCCCTGCATGGTCAGCACAGAAAGAAAGGCTAAAAGCACCAGAACAAAATACTCAGGAGCAATGAAAAACTCACAAGTGACCATATCTACCACGTTTTGTGGCCATGCTCACTTTTGCCTTTAAGGCCACATCACAGTGTCTCTGACACTTTCGTGTCAGGAACTTCGCCAGACTGAACCGTGTCGATCCAGCACAGTCCTGATCATCTCATCAGGTAATGAGCAACCTGGTGACCTGCAGCAAGAGACTGTGCTCAGCCAACAGCAAATACCTTCATGTCTGCACCAGAAATAACACGTACCACGAAGAAATATCCTTTCTGTAAAAATTAGCATGTGCCAGGGTTATAAGTGGCTTGCACGCACAAGCAGACCTTCAACATGAAAAACCTGGCTGGGGAGGAAAGGGAAGGAAAAAGGTGAATGGTGTTTTTTTTATTTTTTTCCCTTGTTTTTTTAAATCACAACTTTTTTTTTTTTCAAAGGCTTTAGAATTCACATCTCAACAGACTGCTTACTTATTCTGTGCCCAAAGGAAAGCAGATTTCAGAGTGTAATAAGAAGAGTCAGGAAGGATGCATTTCTCTTGCTGCTATCCTAATCTGTCCCTGTCCCAGCACTCATGTTATTGTGCAAGTTGGATAAATCATTATTCTATCAGGAGTGACTTATAATGACATCAGTTTCTACTTTGCTGCAAAGGCTTTACTTCTCCAGAAAATTTTGAGCTTGAGGATGGACTTTCTACTCTTCCTCCTTCTCCTTTTATCCAGCCATTCCCTTTCTTCACGCTGTGCTGGTCGGCCTGCCAGCAGGAACACCTCTGTGTTACTTTGCTCGCTGCCGGTACATCCAACGAGCTGTGTTATTGCATGATGTGAGCAGAGAGAAAGATGCAGGTCAGCTGAAGGAAATGCCAACACTGGGTTGCACTGCACTAAGAAAATAAACGCAATTACTCTTTTTCTAGAAAATACATGCCATTATCATCCCTGTGGCCCTTAACCTGGGCTTCCATCTGCCTCTAGGGAAACCCTGATCATTTCACAGTCTGAGAAGCACTGGAGGAGGAGGAAGGGGAGAAACCTTCATGGAAAATTAACCGGGAGATGCCGCAAGCTAAAAAATGAATTTCTATCTATGCATTTCTGTCTGTGCCATGTTCAGTACTGTGCATTTTCCCCATGATTTTCTGACATTTAGAAGCATTTGGCAGCTCATTAAATTCTGCACATGAAGTGATCTGGCCCTGGGAATCTGTCGTAGTCCCAGTGGTAGTTCACTCTGTTTTCTCACACACTGTTTTCTGTGAAGAATGCCACCATTGCTTCGTTCAGTTTCTTGTCATTAAGTTGTCTTATAAGAGAATAATGCTACGTGTAAACTGGGAAAGTACACAGCAGCAGAAAGTAAAATGGACACTCCTCACTTACTATATGCTTCGTATAGAAGCACATTAATGTCTGATACCATCATGAGCTATCAATATTTTATCTGTAGGTTCTCTGAAATTTTCTCCACTCAGAACTGGACAGCCACTCCATTCCCAAGGGGATCAGGTTGGAGATGGGCGTGATGTGCTCTGACAAAGAATGGAATCTATTGTTGTTGGTTTTTTTCCCCTCATTTGAACAAAATTGCATTCTTTTATGTAGACATAATCAAGAAGGATGGTGGCAGCAGCACTTGGCAGAGAATTTACAGCGAGTTCATTTGTTGAAAGTGGTTGTAGCTTTTTCCTGGAAAATGCACTGCACTCATTTGATTAGAAATTGCCTAGGAAACAATTGGCATGTGGAGAGATCATGTGTGGCAGTCCTTGAGGATATGCTGTGGGATCACAGACTTGCAGTGTTAGGTCATCCATCACAAAGAAACTAGTCCCCAAAGTGATCTCTTCGGAGGATTTTTAAGAGCCCTAGGGCCAAGGCATTTTTGGCAGAAGGAAGTTAATTGTATGCAAAAGAGGCAAGACCTCTACAGGAGTCAGATTATGCCATCTTTTCTCCCCACTGAATGCAAAGAAAATGCAGTGGGAGCTCGACTTTCAGAGGCGAGGCACACCTGCCTCCTCAGATGGAAACAGTGAGCAGTCCCACAGGGAACAGCCACCTCGTCCAGTTCCTGCCTCCTCCCTGCAGGTTCCAGCGACAAGACTGCTGAAGGCAGGGGGAGTGGGGGAAGGAGGAGACATTTTGCCTGTCACCACCTCTTCTCCTCCTGTGCTAGTTCCCAGCCTCCAGTTTAGCTGCAGCAAGACAAAGAGGGGGTGGCAAACACTGACAGCAAAAGCAATACAGAAAAATTGTCTTCTAACATATGAAAGAAAATACTGTCCTAATGGCAGCAGGTGAGAATGACAAAATTTGTCTCTCTTGGCAGCCAGAGCTGGTCCTGAGGCATTCATGCAATAGCCTCCCATCACGTTGTTCTGAATGGTTTGACAGAACAGCTTTCTCTTCCCTTCATCTGCAACATCTGCTCTATAAGTCCCTGTTAACATTTTAAACACATACAAACTCCAGCATTGCAAAGCACGTATAAATATCAGGCTACATGTGGTCAGGGTAGGGTAGGCTGTAACAACTCTTCCTCGTCTGATTTACTGAAACTACACCCAGGCTACAGGTACAGAGGAATCCCAAAGCTTTGGATCATTATTTTTTGCAAGGAACTGAGAAAGGAACAGGGGCTTCTGTGCAGCGCAATGAACTAATGTTTAAGTCTGATGCTAGAACCAAACTCTATGGTTCAGCCCCATTTTACTCTAAAATAATAACCTCAAGATCACCAACACAAACTGATTTAAGAACAGCCATAAAAAGCTCTACCTCGGTCTCACCCGTTCTCTCTCTTTTTGTAAAGGAACAAACTGAAAAGTCACTTTGCATTTGTGTACAAAGAGAAGGGAGTACTGAGACCAGCAGGAATACTGGGAGTGACTGAGTTAAGGGAAGGCCAAGCAGGCTTTTTGTGGCTTTTCAGGGCTCCTAGGTAGGGATCCTGGGAGACAAACGTACAATGAGCAGAACTGTCTAGGGGAAAAAAGGTGGGAATTAGACCGATCTGCAATTAAATGGTGAATCATGTAGGAGGGCGGCTAGAAGATGCTCTGTTTGAACTTTACACCAAGATGGAAAAACCCCAAGTATAGCAACAGAGTCCAAAAGAAAACAGAGCAAGGGCTGATTAATTGGAGAAGGAAAAGATTCTGAGGCAAGACAGAGTATCCAAAACCAAACCATGTAATGTCGATGTGGAAAACGGTGGCATATTTACAGCTTGGATTCTCCAACATTAAACCCCTCTTCAAGTTGCAGAAAAGAAAATTCTCTGGGTATGTAATTATATGTGAATAAAATAACAAGAAAAACACAAAATCTGTGCTCCAAAACACAAACAGCTTAAGTCTGGAGCCATTCCTTTCAGATTCAAAATATTTACTGAATTTGCAAAAAGCTACCACATTTACAGAGAAAAGATAGGAATTACTATGCTGGTTCTGATCATCTCAGCTAATGCCACGTCTTTCAAAGCAAACAGTCCCACATAGTCACAGAAAAGGAAAAAAATCTTATCACAGCCAACTGGCCGAAAGAGAAAGTTTTCTTCTCAATTCCCTTGAAACAATGATTGGCCCAGGTCTTAGAAGATAAAGAGTTCTCAAATTTTAGTGGATCGTTATCAAGCTGCTAAGGTCTTGGCTTGGATATGCCATGACACTAACTTCTAGAGTTTAGTGAGTTAGCCTTCAGCCTTCAGACACAAACAGAATGAATAACATCTGGATAATATTACATTTATTGGGATCCTTTCTCCACTGAATCTGCCTTCACAATTTCCTCTGCTTTTAGACCATAAAACAGTACAAGAATAGTTTAAATCTAGAAATGGCAGCTCTGATCTTTCTTAGCAATCCTAGCAACCGTGCATACCACTTTTTCTGCCCTTGTCTGCAAACTGCACTTACAAATGTAGTGCGGCAGACAAGTTTTACTCCACGTTAGCTGGAAATCAAAGTAAAAACTAAATTCAAGCTCAACAACAAAAAAGTGTGACGAAATCATTAGGAACTCACTATGAATCTTAAAAGGTCCTCAAGTCTATGGTTTATTATTTATTGTAATTGCATTTTATAAACTTTAACAACAGGGAGAGGAATCACTTTTCAGTCTGAAAACAAATACTTCTGCTGCTCTAGAATGAGCAATGTGCACTCTAGAAAAACACATTTGTAACATCTGCGAGTTGCAACAGAAGGAATTCTTGGTTTACAGACAGATGTAAAATAATTAAAACCAACTTAAGTCGTACGTAGGTGATGATACGAGTCAGACAGATATACATGATAGCTTTAAGTACAACAGTATGGCCATAGTGATGTGGTCAAGGATGTGACTTACTTCCATCTGCCCCCTCCAAGTGCACGCAGAGCTGTTTGATACCTGCCTGTCACTGCCAGTAACCACCGCAGCAGAGGAGATGCGGGGGAATGGAGTACCACTGCTTTTTCTCTTCTGGCTCCTGCTGAGTCTTCAACATCCTGAAATTCTCCATAAGCAGAAAGGCACTACTGCTAACAATCAGGCAGATAAACTAAGAGGTGAATTCTTGCATGACTCTGGACCTAATTGCAGTCTTAACCTCAAATTAAAAGACAGCTGTATGCTTAAATTACTTACATGAAGATCAGATGTAACTATGAGGACAGACTTGCTGTTACACCTGCTGAATCTCACGCTACTCACTGAAAATGGCACTTGCCAATGACCTGTGCTTGTGAGCTTACCACCAGCCAAGCAGAGGTCAATTCTACACATCTCCTCCCAAGGACCTGGCTCTAAAATCCGGTCTCTGACCAGCAGCGAGCTTCCTCACACTGGCATTGAGACACGGGCTCTCTGCACAACAGAGCAGTGGCTCTGGTCAGATCAGGTCTTCTGGATGAACTGCTCCTTTGCATCGTGCCTGTTAAGCCTTTCCCAGGTCATAAAAGAAAGGTGGCCACCCTGGTCTCCAAGCCACCCATTTTGCCAGGAGAAGACCTAACCACGGCCCGGCCCTTTCAGAGCTGCTGCTGGGAAGGAAGCAGCACTTACCTGAGCAGGCAGGGCATGGGCACGGGCACACCTCTGCTGCCCCTTGGGCACTCTGCGGCCAGCAGCAAGGATGCTTCATGTCTGCCTGCCTCTCACATGTGCTGCTTGTTGGTTTTGGTGTTACAGTTCAGCTTCCTACAAGCCATGTGGCCTGTGCTTAGTTACACAGCAGGTCACAAACTGCCTCAAACTGTCCTTAAAAATCACTTCATGTGGAAAATCTTAAAAATTCCCTTTGTGCCCCTGTTTTTTGTTTTTTTTTGTGTGTGTTTTTTTTTTTTTTTTTGTTTTTTTTTTTTTTTTTTAAGTCATCAGCATTGACTACTCAAAAGTAAGAAAGGAGAAAGGCCATTCTTGTGGATTTTCTGGGTTATTCCCTCAAAAGGGCCCCGGGGAGTTTTCAGAACGGCCGGCACATATTGTTCCACCCCAAACCAGTTTGCCATTTGGGGCCCCACACTGGGACCCACCCCAAACGGACTGGCTGAGGAGACCCTGCCATGTGGTATGAGCACAATTCCTGCTGCAAAAGAAAACACTGATCCAGTTTGGAGCGCAGCACGCATACAAACTACATGCATTAAAGAAAAGAGCCTGTAACAGCATGCTATGTGATAGGCAGAGATAAACACAGGCAGCAAGCCAGAATGGTTTGTCTGTTATTCTTGGATTAGCCTTGATCTTGTGGCCAGAAAAACCAAGAGGTAACTCCTATGGCTCGTTCCAGGAGCTAGGCTGGCAAATTAAAAATAATAATAATAATAATTACTGTGCTACCTGCAAGCAGATTTATCTGGGGTCACTGTAGCTCTTCACTATCCAGTGCTGCGACTCCTCCTTCATCATTTTTTTGCCCATTATAGTTAATTCCCACAAGCACTAGTAGGATTGAGATAACAGGCCTGTTAGTTATGACTTCAATCTGATTTGCCAACATGCATATGTTAAAAACATATGCTGATTCTCAAGCCAAAACCAATCTGCCAGATTCAATCACAGAACTAATTTTCAGGGCCCAGTTGTAAAATCCTGAATGCAGAGCATTGCCATGCTTATGAAAATTGCCTGAAGCTCCCGAGTTGCAACTGTGTGAACAAAAAGCCAGGAAGAGAAATATTTTTGTGCAGTTCTGGAATACTCAAAACTGTTTAATTAATTACAACTGCAGAAGTTTGCTCTGCTAAACAAAGACAATCCTGACAAAAGCAAAGGGTTTTCACAATAAATAGGGAAACATTTCCATTTACCTTACAGCACAAGCCAAAACCTAATTAATATTTCAAAAGACAAATTTTCAAACACAAAATCACGTTATATAGAGGCTAAACGTTTCAAGGCTAAAAGATGACTCTTTCATTTTCAAAACAATGAAAAGGTTGATGAAGTTTTTATTTTCTAGTTGCCTGACTGATGTTACACTTCCATGCCACGTCATGCTACTGTGAGCATAGCCTTCTTGTAAATGAAGCTCACCTGATGCTGACGTCAGTGTTTTCCTAATGAAATGGCTTTTCACATTCCTGCAATCTGAGAAGTTCCAGAAAGTAATTTGGCATAAGGAACACACTAGTGCTGATTTTGGAGCTCTCTTAAGTACACACTATAACCAGGTATCCACTCCACCCAGTAGTGTAAGTATGTAACTCAGGTTCCATCTGCTGTACTACAATCATAGAGGGTCTCACTAAATAGCCAGAATTTCAGAATCCATTTTCTTGAATAAAAGGCAATCAAGCCCACAGGGTGTAGCATTTGTGAATGAATAGGCAGTACTCATCTCTCAAAGTCAGTGCCAGGTAACACGCATGAGATAGGTCATTAATGAAATCTTATAAGGAGGAATAACATTATAGATGAAATAGATGCCACTGTGGCATTTTTTAATTATTATTTTGCAAGAGAACACCATTTCGTCTTACTGGCAAGCTGTTCAATGAACATATTCCACTTGTATCTTCAAAGAGCTTCAATTTTGTGCCTTGGGTCATCTTAAAATACTGAAAAGAGCTGCTGCTATGCAGAAATGAAGAGTCCTGTGTCACCCAAAGATGTGTATTACTACTGGTGAATGAATGTGTTTCTATGTGTACTGGAAAGCATAATGAGTTATATGTTTTTCATTTTGCGTTAGATAATTACATAAATGGCACCACATGAGTTTATAGATATGGTAAGTATAATAATAGCAATGGAAGAGTCTTGAATTTAAAGAAAACAACTAATTTCTTAGTTGATGAAGGTACAGTCATTCTATGCCAGACTTGTGGCATAAACACTTCCATTATGTGTTTAATATTGTGAAATCTCCAAGTTTCAAACTTTCTGCTTATATAACCATGATTTTATGGTCATATCAATGGATATCAATGAACCCAAGTGGTACTAAAAATGGAGGACATAACTGCTTAATTATGGGATTCTGATAGGTGAACATAACAGGTAGAGCTCAAAGTCTTTTGGTTTCCAAATATCCTAAGTTTAAAGCATTCATGCATTAAATTTCAACATTTGGAGTTGCAGTGTTTCTCAGCAGATGCCATAAATTCCAGCTATCAAGTTTGCTTTCAGCATGGTTACTTAGATATGCTTAGAACTGCAGCTGAGCAGTCTCTTGTTTTGACTGTTGTAGTGTGTGAACTCTCAGTAAATGTCAAATACTAATTTCGTGTTTCAGTACCTCAACATATACCTGAGGGAGATTTTTCAGCAGAAAACAGTTTGCTCTAATCAAGAACAACGTAGACAGGACATATCTAAAGTTAAACTAAGAGGATTTTGCCACCTTGAGTATTGCTAGCCTCCTACCATCTCTACTGGATCATTGTTCGTTTCAATGAATACTGAATCACTGTTCAAATCAGCGTTCCTTTCTCTTAGAAAGAGGTCCATAGATCTAAAGTCAGATGTTGTAGAGTTCCCACTATAATGAATTTATGTGCTACACACTAGCCATAGTTGACAAAATATGAACTTTGACAAGCCTGTTCTCCAGTCTTTCAAACACTGCCAGCTTATAAAGATAACTCACTCAACTGCTCTCTCAGTTTTTCCAGGACAACGTTGTCCACATACACTTTGCAGAATCTAGCAGGTAACTTGCATCTATTCCTCAAAACACATGCATTTCTTTACCACAAACTGAGGGAATCTTCACAAATTACAATCTTGCGAACAAGAGAGATGTAAAGGCGCTTACCCTCCAATCTTGACACGATCATACATGCAGTTGCCGGCACAAATAGTAGCACAGACAGGCAGCCAGAAGCATGCACTATGGCATAAGCAATACTTCCTACAGAGCAAATTGTCATACTACCAAAGCTTTGTAGCTCATGTATTCTGAACTCCAGAGTTGCAGATTTTATGCTGAGCTTGCAGATGACTAAGTACAGCAGTGCGGTACAGGCTTGGAGGTAGGTTACAAAGCCCAGCTGTCATCCAGCTCTCCATATCAAGGCTATCTTTTACCCCATCTCTCTCTCCCTATAAAGGCACACTTCCACAGTCTTATATAAGCAGATCAGATAAACATTCTAATGGAGGGTAGGAGAATGAAGTTTTCCTATACACACCTAAAACTCGCTCTTGTAACAGGTTCACCCTGCTTCATTTTGACCACTGCGAAGGGTGCAGCACTGCAGCTACTGCAGGAACAGAGGGATTCCGAGCTCCAGCTAGCAACTCAGCTAATAGGGCATAACAAAACATCATGTTCTTGTTTTTAATACCATGTTACAAGCCTATTTTTTTATTTTGAGTACTTTTAAAACTCTACTGTCAGAAAGCAGATCTAGAAACACAAACATCAAATATGTTTAAAATAACAAAGTTAAACATACATCAATTCTAATGCCAAGTACAATGCACACAATTATTTTTCTTCAACTTGTTGAAAAACAAATTATCATTCAAAATCTTTGTCTACTCTACACTTCATTACCTGTTGCTTGAATAAACCCTTCTGTCAACACCCAGTGCTCTGCATCCCAAGTACAAAGGAACAATAAAATGTATGTGAAAGACGGAAAAGAGAAGTCTTTCTTCCCAGACTTCTTTTTTACCTTGAAGGAAAAAAAATCTTTGAGAAATAAACTAGTTTTCACTTGCCTTTTCTTCACATCAGGTACTTCTGAGCCCTGACTATATGGATAAAGCTGTACTTAGCCAAAAATATAATGCACCACTACACCAGGGTGAACGAACCTTTCTACATGTAGTCAGTTTAAGTTAGCTTGGTCACTTACCTTTGAGCAAAGATTAAGCCTACTGAGTGTCTCAACATAGAGATTTTAGTAGACAAGAAGAGGTTCCAAAGTCAGTTAATTAAACTATTGTAACTTCTCTTGTATAAGTAAGAATGCCCAGATGGAAAGTCATTTAAGGAACATATGTTTCTGTGATGTTCTAATGCATTAACTCTTCAGAGAGATCCTTCCTGAAGAATTTGGCAGTCACAACAGGGAACTTAGCACTGACTACCTGGCACAGTGCAGTGCTGCACAGAAGTAACTCTTAATCACACAGTCTGGATGCTGGAAGCAATATAATTGCAACAAGATGTGTCCTGAGCAGGTTATGTGAGTCCTGTTATAATTTCATGCTAATGTGCTTATACTCCTCTCAAATAGCTTGCCTATCTTCTAGTATTGTCTCATAGGCAACTCATCCTTTCCTACTGAAAAATACTAGTGATTCTAAAGCACCTGTGTCAGAAGACCCCATATTTCTCTGGAAGGATGTCTTGCATTTCTGAAGGGAGCTGAAGAGGTGAAGAGTGGCTAAGCGAACTGCTTACAGTAGAAGAGTTTTCCAGCAAGCCTGGGAATAAAAACATACAGTTTCTGCCTCTCTTACTTGTTCTCTAGCCTTTATGATTTACTTTCTAATCCATGCATTAAAGAACTTTAGGTAAAGACTTCAGTGGAACTGAAGGCCCCAGCAGTTTGACTCCAGACAGAAAGTACCCCTTTCAGCAATCACTCCAGATTTATGCTGATAAGCAGCGAGAGCAAAACATCATTCAGCCTCTTTCCTTTCTGAGCAAACACGTTAGACCAGCATGCATTGTATCAGCACATGGTTGTTTAGCCCCAGAAGAATCCACAAACATGAGAGAATCCGCTCAGACATGTAACTCATTTAAATGGGATTTGTCTTGCAGAGCAGACATGCTTTTAAAAACAGTCGGTTCAGCACTTACTGTAAAAACACTTGATGAAAACAGTACAGCCTAGCATCATAAGTGACCATCAGGTCATGACAGTACATGCACTTGTAGCTATGGGACCAGGAAGAGCAAACTGCCAGGGTCTCCTTTAAGAAGGAAACAAGGCAGAGACGTTCAATCTAGGATTACCCCGGGGAAAGCTTAGTTTCTAATCTCCACATGGTCAGAGGAGAATGATTGTTGCTATTATAATAAATTATACCCAGAAACATTTACTCTTCAGAAGAACTTAGCTCTTAGGCCTGTGTTACAAAGATGTCAGCAACAATAAGAGAGAAAACCCCTACAACCTGCCAACCATGGCTGCTGGACAGCCAAAGCTCAGAATTACATCTTTATTTAGCATGGCCCTTGTTAAAGCACCAGCTAACTCCTTCCTCAGGAAACAGGCAAGTTCTGCACGTCTGTAATTTAGTCCAATAGGAAATAATATTAACTTCAATTGGAAACAGCAATTACTGAAAAAAGAAGAAACTTGTTGGCTTTTTACCATCATCCTTTGCAACATGTTCAGAACCTTTCGTCCACAGAGTTACTGCTCTTTATTTATATGAGTTACAAAAGCACTGCAGTGGTATCACGATACTGTCTTTAAAGAGCTATGTCTAGTAAAAATGGAGACAGGCTGATATTAAATGATGGCAAACCAGCAAGGATCAAGTAGAGAAATTTAGACTCAGTCAGTCCTCTACCACTTTAATGGGCAGCCACTGTCCCAAAGCTGGAAAAAGAAGCCGGGAGACATCGCGTTATTCATCTCTATATTTCTAAAATGCCTTTTTAGTAAAACATGCTGTAACAGTTCTGTTCTAAGTTTCCTGCATTATTGCTCTCTCCTTTTTCGTGCTCATTTGCTGCTTAGTCTTCTGATCATAAAATAGCAAACAATAAACAATGCAAAACACAGGGTGCCCACAGGCACTACAGATTTCTGTTTGTGCCAGCCCTGAGAATACAAGCAGCGAAGTTGCCAGGCTCTTATTTTCTTGCACCTTCTTTTTTATCTGAACAGATGGAAACCGAAGCACAGAAGCCAAGAACTTAACATTGAAATCTTTACAGCAGTTACAGTAATTACTGTAGCTGTAGTTATAGTAATTGCAGGGTGGTAGCATACACACACACACACACACACTATCATCTCTTTGTTACTAAAGAAGAGAGCCAAAGATTGTCTACCTAGTTTTCAAACATTTTTGCAAACGGGGGACAGTTGCCAGAAATGGCTTAGGTCAAAGATGCTCTTTCCAGGGATTTTCTGCAAGCACTGCGATCTACTGTAAAATGCCTATGAAAGCAGAAAAAAGCACTTTTCAGAAGAATCTTTTGTAACTGGCAGGACAAAGACTGTCAAATGCCTTATTACTTCCCTAGGTAGGTGGTAACTGCCTGCTGTCTAACTGAATAGCCAGTTCTCAGAAACTATTTCTTGATACCTATCAATGATTCTGAAGTTAGCAGGCTGACACACACAAAACAACTTTAAGGGACAAATACTGCAACTGGAACCACAGAACAGCTGAGGATGGAAGGTACCTGTGGAGATTGTTTCACCCAAAACCCCTGATCAAACCAAAGTCCAGTAGAGCAGGCTGCCCAGGTCTGTGTCCAGTTGGATTTTGATTACTTCCAAGAATGGAGACTACACAGCCAATGTGGGTAACCTGTTACAATGGTTTTATCATGAGAGGAAAAAAAAAAAAGCTTTATCATGTTCAAATACAACTTTCTGTATTCCAGTTTGTGCCCTTGTTCTTCCACGAGGCACCAATGAGAACAGTCTGGTTTTGCCTTTATTCCCCTCCTACCAGGTATTTATAGACACTGATAAGATCTCTCTGAGCCATCTCTTCCCCAGACTAAGCAACCCCAGCTGTCTCAGGCATGCCTCAAATGAAAGAAACTCCACTCCCTTCATTATCTTTGTGGCCCTTTGCTGGACTGTCTCCAGTACATCCATCTCTCTCTTGTAGTGGGGAGCCCAGCACTGGACCCAGCACTCCAGGTGTGTCTCACCAGTGCTGAGCAGAAAGGAAGGATCCCCTCTCCTCCTGCTGTCCATTTTCTCTTTAATGCAGCCCAGGATGCTGTTGACTGTCTTTGCAGCAAGGACCTCCAGTTCCTTTTCTGCAAAGCTGCTTTCCAGCTTGTCAGCCCAAAGCATGTACTGGGCTTATTCCTGCCCAGATACAGGACGTGCCATTTCCCTTTGCATAACTTAACCGAGATTCCTGTTGGACCAGTTCTCCAACTGCTGAGGTCCCTATAACAGTAGCACAGCCATCAGCTGTATCAACGCTTCTCCCAGTTTCGTATCATCTGCAAATCTGCTGAGGGTACGCCCTGTCTCGTCATCCAGGTCATTAATGAAGTTATTAAACAGTATTGATCCCACTATCGATCCCTGGGGTGTGTCACTAGTGACTGACCTCCCTCTGGACTTCATGATGCCGATTACAAACCCTTGAGCCCAGCAGCTCAGCCAGCTCCCAGGTGTACCTCCTTGACCACTTGTCTAGCCCATACCTTATCAAATTTGTCAATAAGGATGTTTTGGGAGACGGCACTGAAAGCCTTGCTAAGGTCAAGATGCACATCATCCAGTGCTCTCCTATCATTTAGCAAGGCAGGCATCTCATCACGAAAGGTTACCAGGTTGGTTAAACATGATTTCCCCTTCATAATCCATACTGACTACTCCCACTCACTATCTAGAGTGATACACCACATCAGTATATTTTGAAATGGGTTCCATGGTTTTTTGCTCCTTCCCAGGATCTGATATGAAGCTAATTGAAGTCCTTTTCCTCACTGTAAATCACATAACAAAACACAGTGTAACTCTCACTGGTATTCTACCAAGCCAAACAACACGGTCTCACAGGAGAAAAAGGGACATGAAGATTCTTCCATTTTACTTTCCCTTTATTTGCCCATTATCTTTTAACATACATGTTTTTCCTCTACTGCTTTCTCCAACTTTTTCATTATTACAGATCAGCAAATTGATGGGCAGGATTTGCATTTCAGTGTAAAAAGTTATATTGGTGAAGGCAATAAACTCCAGGAAAAGCTCCCAGGGATGCTAGTTCTTTATGCAAGAAACAACTGCTTCTTACAAATCCCTCATCTCTGATAGTTCTACAGCACTCAGTAAGCACATCTCTTTTGATAAATCTTCCTTGTGTCTTACCTGAGGGAATCACTTAGCTTGAAAGAGACCTCTGGAGATCATCCAGTCCAACCCTGGATATTCACAGCTCTGACGTTCAATCAGTTTACATACTAATACAGTATTTAAAAATCACTTGCATCTGCACAAAACATATCAGATTTTTTTAGTTACATTTTAATAAAGTAGCCACCTTGATAATTTACCGACAATCTTCAGATACGATCAGCAAATGTAGTTCATGCGACTCTCATAGACTCTGTCAGTAAGTCCTACTGGAGTGCTCTTCATTTACCTCCTGCATCCCTATTGTGTCAGATGAGCTGAAGACTTTCAGGATCAAAGGAACATAATTGCAAATTGTTGAAACAAGCTCAGAGATAGGGTGGATTAGCAGTGACAAGAAATATGAACATTTGGCTGGCATGGAAGCAGCACCAGATGTTGCCACAGTATCTATCTATACTTCCAGTTCTCTGGCCCAGCGTCCACCCATCCAGGACTCAGAAGCACAGCGGCCCTTCCAGTTGGGGAATCAGGCGAGTGCATCTGTTCTAGATTATACTGCCAGCTTATCTGCTTACAGGTGGTTTTTTCTAACTATCAAGTCACACATTTGCACCTGGTAATCTTTTAGGTGACCCATCCCCCTGTATGTTTGTATCTGTGACACCTGAGACTTCGCAGATCCTTCCTTAATGATTGTCTATGGAAACCAATGCACGCTCAGCAGCAAGGTTTCAAGACAGCTTAAGAGCCTGACTTTTTGGCACACAGCTTCAGATACAACTATTAAAGCCAAATATTTGTTTCACCATAGATGCTTTTGTTTACCTGTAATGCTTTTCCAAGGCTGCCAAGGCTGGCATAGGGAAGCAGTCTCTTTACTCTTCATGAAGTCTGCTGTGTGCTGTTCAATTTGGTATAACAGTGAGATTCTTCTTGCGATTTTGCAGAGAATTTAAATAACCTATGTTTGTACCACACCCCGACTCCGATACAGAAGATCAGAGGATACAGGCTACTTTGGAAACACTCTAGTTACACTACAAATTGCTTACAGCCAGTAACATGGGAGAAAGGCTGGTCTACCCAGGTGTGAGATACAGAGTTAAAAAAACAACAACAAAAAGCAGTGTTTGTTTACACAGACAACATAAAAGACTGAAAAAGAATCTAATTCAGAGTAGACTGTATTGCCAGTTTCAGCAGTTACACTTGGATGAATCTGATCTTCAGGGTTAGCAATTAATTCCCTTCACTACTGGCAAGGTCACCTCACTTTCCAATTTTACAATCTTTGAACTATAAAGAAATGAACAATAAAAAAAAAAAAGAGAGAGAGAGAGAAAGAGAGACTTAAAAATACTTCAATGACAGACAAAGGAATATTCCCTGAAAGCCAAACATAAGTACTGTCTGTTACCTATTGACTTTTAACTAATATGACTTGTTTTTAATTCACTTCATGTACCAGTGCTATGGTGCTCAGGGCATAAGCATACATGTGTATGTATATGAGCATACATAACACATGGAGTAAGAAACATGACAAGCATTTATTTTAGATCCCTCTTCAGTCTTTCAGTTAGGATATCATGAGCTCCTACGTAAAAGGTGTCCCACTAGCATGAGATGTGACTGTTCCAAGTCAGTAGTTTCTGAGTGTTTCTGTGTTTTGTTCTGGCTAGATGCTACTGCTGTAATATGTGCTGTCACCATAAAAAACAGAAAGGTGAAAGCTGTTCACCACAGGCATGATAAAGTTACTGACTCCTCCTGATAAACGATATAAATTCAATTCTCAAAATTGTGGAAGACATTAAAATATATTGTGTAACTTTTTAGTATGGGCATAACACATGTTTTATCCTGCCTAAGGTCAGGAACAGTGCTGCCAACAAACAGTTAATTTTAGTCAACAGATGCATGTTGTTTGTAGCTTACTGGCCTCTGAAACAAGGCCATTCACTCAATCTTGCTTGTGAATGAATATCTCAAAATCACAATCAAGACTGAAGTTAAATGGTCTATGACTCAAACAGGCAAAAGTACATGGTAACAGCCTCTCTCCAGAGCGATAGTGAAGGAAGCTGATCTTATCCATTTAGAGCCTTCTTATTCTTCTATTAAACCTACCAAACTCATCTTTCATCAACAGCAAAGTTGCTCTTTTCCCCCATCTTTAAAACAAAGAAGAACATATTTTTTATGTCTACTCTAAACAAGCAATGCTATAATGGCACAATTCAATTTAAGAGTTACTTCTGTTTCCCTATATTTTAATAAGTATATTTATATCTAAATAGCTCTGGGGGAAAAAGAAAATATAAAAAAAAGCAATGCAACTATGGCATTGGGACTGGAATACGTTCACTGATGTGTCTTTCTAAGATCAACCTGTTGACTTCAGGGATTTAAATACTGTTAAACGTGAGTGTATGATCATGCTCTCTCAAGACAAATGCCTGAATCAGGGTCTACTTTAAATTAATTCTTTGTACCTAGACTTAACTGTAATCAATTCCAACCAGTTTGAATGTACACCATGGAAGTAAGCACGTCCATACACTATATCGCGATAACCTGGATATAGTGAGAGTCTGGATCACAAATTTCAAGATTCTGTCAAAATCCATCAGCTTTTCGGACCTGAGGAGAGAGAGAGGAAAAAAAGAGAAAAAAAAAAGGCAAAAAAAGGCAAATGCCCTGACTCAAAAGCCTACTTCTGTGTGTCTGTAAACAAACAGAAAAACAAGTTGAACTACAGACAATAACCTTTACAAGACATATCCGCACAGGGCTGCATGCCTATGTCAGAGCTAACAGCCTGCAGCCGTGACAGTCCCTGAGCCGAGGTCAGACTTGGACCCAGCAGTGTGCATGGTAGAGCAGGATGCTGCCCTCAGTCTTTATGGAGGATAGCAGACTTCAAAACAAGCTAAAGGGACATTTATCAGAAAACTGGTTTTACAGGGGAATGGCAGTAAGTCTTTCATGTGTTTAGTGAGGCAGCTGTAGAGAGAGCAGAAAGATACTATGATCTCCCAGAGAAGAGACCCCAGCACTTATATTCTTGCAGACCTTTGCAAAAACACAGGTCATTGAACAAAGTGTATCAAGTTCTCTTCCTGATGAATCATGGTAACAATAGAATATGGCTGTAAGAGACAAGAATTCAGACATAAATATATAAAATCTGAATTAGGAAAGGCCAGGCCACAGATAAATCTAAAAGACAGACAATGATGTAGCTATTGCACTTAATAAAATTCCATAAACCTGCAGTTTAAAAGAGTAGAGGGGGAAAAAAGCCTCATGACAGATCAGTGAGAGTCTGGAAACATCCATCTGGAGAAAAGATTTGTCCTGAAAAGCCTTAGCTGAAGCACTGAAAGCAGTGATACTTCCCAGTGATGTGGAGAGCACAGCTCAAGCAATCACAGGTCTCAGCAGCAGGCTCTGCAGGTTATTCCTGATTTTCCTTCCTCTCTGCCAGTTGGATGCCCATGCAACACCAAGCAGGACTTTCTGGAGATAGTTCTCATTAGCAACTGGGTTGTTAGTATTCTCTTTAATATGGATCAATACTGCTGTATAAATTGATCTGTGTGATTGAATCACTCCTGTCTCAAGCCATTCCAGAATAAACATTTAGTGTTCCAGGCATTTTCTGAGCAGAGGGGAAGAATGCAGCTAATCAAGAGGGAAAGAATTGAGGGCTTTATTTATTTCTAATGAAGCACCTAGAGATCATCAAGAAAAAAAATGGTACTAAGTTAAGATCAAAGTAATGCTTTTTCAAAATAATAAAAAGAGAGAGAGAGAGATGAGAACATCTTCACCAGATACTCGCTGGGGATTTAGGAAAAGCCATAGCACAGGATTTCTCTATTTGCATCAAGCACTGCAACACTTGATAAGGAAACTAAGTGAGAAGACCCTTGAAAGCAGTGCTCTAGGAAAGCACAGGCACAAGTGACTTTGAGATTATTTTTTTCCCCAGTAAAACTGAGTGGCATTTCCCTGATGTATCTGAGAACAGACTGAATTTTGCAAAGTATGAAAAAATAATAGGGCTATAAGGCCAGTGCTCCACTCAGTCTGGTTTGAGCATGAGTATTTGAATCTGAGAGCATAATAGGCTCAGGTCACCATCAATTTAAAGGATAGGATCTTGAGACTGTATCAGGAACTATTTACATAGACCTATCTCTGGTTTCCATGCTAGCCAGAGTAAATTTGGATTATATGTCACAAGACAAATATCATGTTTTAGCTAATGATGATTTAAACCAATAGGTCAAATATTGGACAAATATAGCATTTGAGCAAACAGTGCTCAAAAACGGCATGAAAGAGTTACAGTCTTCCTCCCAGCAGCTTCAGATACATATCCTTTCCCAACAGATAATGTTTTAGAGCAGGTGTTGCTGGAAATACTGCACAGATGAAACACAAGTAGATAACTCAGCTCCTTCTTTCCACCCAGCTAACATGACACAGGAGAGTAGGCACTAGCCCATTTCTCCTGCTTGAGCCTATTGAAAGATACAGTTTGCATGCTTATTCATGGGGCCTGAATCACATGAGGTAGCAAGATATAATGGGAGGACTCTAGTTGAAGTAGAAAATTTTTAGGTCACTTTTGAACCATGTCAATAAAAACAGCCATCCAGCTAAAAGCAGAATGTGCAGTAGGCTTTCTGAAGGATTTCATGCAGCAAGGAAGCAATTGCTTGAGTGATGCCAGACTTGTTTACAATCGCTTCACAAAACAGAGTCCTCTCTAGAGAAGTAATAAAATCTGAGGGAAGTGTTCTAGACCTCTCCACAGGGAAACGAGAATGAAGCTTTCTCTTTTCTTATGAGGTGGCCCCCTGCGTGATTGCAGTTGGCTCCTTGCAGTGTCCACAGCTTTTCCAGCTGAAGAGCTGTGAATTTCCATCAAATTGGCAAGCCCTGAATTTTACTGTTGGCAGCTGACAAATTCTACATCAGCTGTGGAATTCTGCTAGTGTTTTACTGGATTTTCACCGACAGTCAGATGGGTACAGTCAGCGTGCTTCTGCTGATATAAATTGTTTTATACTCACTGATATTTAGAATAAAATAATGCACCAGCAAACTTACACATGTTAAACTTGGCACGTCTGCAAGTCAGATAGCTCAGAAAGCTCTGGTGTGACTGGATCCACGAGCACTGATGAGCAAGCCTAGAATTACTTTTAGAACATTCTACAGACCAACAATATCAGCAATATGAAAACAATTTATTGACGTTTAACTAGGGTAGCTGGAACAGGAAGAAGACTAGTCTACTCATCAAATACACACGGATAATAAGCTACACAACAGGAAGCAGGAACCACCTTTTTTTTCTCCCTTTTCTTAGGTATTAGGGTCATACTAAGGTTCCTACAATAAATGCTGTGCCCACACGATAATCTGTACTTTTTAGATCTTGCATTCAAAAATACAGAGGATGAGGGCAGTCAACGGCTTCTATTTCTAGCTTTGAGGCTGGTCTGCTGCCCTGGCTGTCAACTAATCTTAGGTAGACTAGTCCACCCAGCTGTAAAATGAGACTAGAATATTGACCTCAATTTGTGCTCTACAGGGAGAAGCCAAATACTCCGTATCATAAGTATCACTGAGAGAGCAATCTTGCCTGGACACACCATTAAAAATAAGACAAAAGCTTTATATTCCACTCGTGGAAAAAGTGAAGGGAGAGAGAAACTTAGTTTACCTTTGGATGGCCCTTCTCAAGTCACAGTATCCCAAATAATGCCAGCAAACATGCTCTGCTGCTCTGGGACATGATCTCACACCACAGAGCGCTCTGAAGCTCAGCTAGCCTGACATAAGCAATGGGAAAAAAAAACAGCAGAAGCAGAGCAGAGAGAGGGAGTGCCACACGTCTGCTCACTCTCCATGGTCCAAAAGCACATTGTCTGATATCTGACACGATATACACTACGATTCCTGAGAAACTAAAAAAAATATTTTATTGCCCAGCAGAGAGACTTCTTGCAGCAGCAAAGACAGATGTGCTCTCTCATGGCATGGACAGGTTCTTAGCCTTCAGGCAGCCAGGCTACTGAACAAAGCAGCTCGGTCTTGCCTTAGGGTCTAATTCATTTGCCAAAGTATTGCACAAGTGGCACTCTACTTGCAAAACACTTCCTCAGGTGGCTCGTCTGACACCAAACTGGCAGATAGTTTACTGCCCACGCAGCAAATTCAGTATGGGGTTCCAGGTGGGTCACGGTTTGGTCATAGAGCCAGCAGCTACACACTCATTGTGGAAACATATCAAATGTTTTGCTAAAGATAGCTGGTTGCTTCCTGTCTAATTCTGCCTCTGCTCATTCTTCCACTTCGGTGTCTTCGCCTGGAGGTAAGTATCAGAACCAGACAAAACCAACAAAATTCCCAGAGGTTCAGTCTACTGATATCCCAAATCATTCACTCACTGGAGGCCAAACTAGAAAGATCCTCTATCTGCCAAGCTCTAGGGAGACAGCTACATCCACCCCATTCTTGCAGGACTCTACGGATTATTATCCTCAGTTCATTAGTTACCAAGGTATTTAGCGTGGATAAGGTATATAACCTCTATGAGTTTAAACCGGCTCTGTTCGTTGGGGTGCCTTGCATACCTAACTGCAATACATATGTTTTCATACTTTGTATAGTTTGCTGTAGGATATGTTCAGAAGCTCGGCTAGGTTTTTAAAAACCCTTTATGGCAGCCCAGGCATGACAGTCTCCATTAGGCATGGTTTCAGAATTTGAAATCTACACTTCCCTTCACGTTGCAGGGAAGCACAGTAAAGACCTTCCAGCCCCACAGACTCATGATTTTCATAGCACTTTGCATCACAGCATGATACACAGAAAGCTCACAGACAACAGTCAAGCAGGATGGATAGTGGGCTGTCCGGTCCATCAGTGTACTGCACAACTGCAGTTCCTACTACACGGCTCTGAATCCGTACGGCTCACAGCTCTACCCAAGATCAAGACAGGGCTTTACCAAGCCTGCAGCTCAAACAGCTGTCCCTCTCTTTGCTAAACTTCAGACTGGTATTCAATGATGATAGATTTATACAGCAGGCTATGAACCAAAGCACAAGCAAATGCAGAATAGGTCAGCATTACTGTCCTTGTTTGTGACTGAGATGTTTTTCAGTAGAAAACAAACTAGGATTGCAGTGTACATCACAAGTATATTCCAGAGAGGGAGCATAAATGCACAAAAGAGTTTGCAGAGTCTGCAGCTGATTTAGGACAGCTCAGTAAAGAATAAAAACTGGGCTGCACAGCTTTGCCAACACACATTAGGTGGATCAGTACTCTCATCTATCTAGCCATGAGTCTGGCATCTCACATGCAGCCTCAACGCTTTCCTCTTTAGCTAGGAAACAGTAAACTGTCTCCTGTATAAAGTACTGCCAGCAGTATTTATCCCACTGTCTGTACTAAATAATGTGCACAGAGGTCAATATATTAAGACACACGCACATTTTGAGCAAGTGAAAGGTAAGATTAGATGTTCTTCTCTAGCATATTGGGCAGTATTAAGTTCATTTCCAGGTTTCATAAACTTTTCAAAGCCAATTGTTTAACCTGATAGTCCTCAAATTCTGTTTTTTCTTCCCTAATGCCAGTTTTTGCTCCATTTTAATATATCCTCTTTCATTTCCTTTACAGCTAAATACTGGTCTGAAAAAAATGGCAGAAATTTCCCTTACACCAGCTGTTATAGGATCTAGTGCGGATTTTAAAATAGAATAGAGTTGCAGCCTGCATTCCAAACAAACTCCGGTAAACCATGTGAAGAGCATTGTTCGGGAGCAGTTGGAGAGATGACTGCACTCCTGTTAACTCGTTTATCACCCTCAGTGTACAAAACAAGGAGCTGCAGTAACATCATCATACTGCGAATATTGAAAAGAGCACAACACAAAATAGAAAGTTTAATTACATTTCTGATACGAGCTCCTTATCAGCTTCAGCTGCACAGCTGTGGAAACTAATGGTACAACTTTACAGAATTTGGCACCGTGAAAACTCATTTTTTGCACAGCCTGCAAACATAAAATGCAAAATAAATCGTCTTACACTAGGGAGGGCGTTTGATTAAGATTAGCTACCATATTGCTGTTTCTATTGGGGGAAGATCAGACATAAGCAGAAATAAAACCTTTTTTACTCTGCAAAACAGTTTTGCTCCCAGACTGAGACCTCAAGGAAGTCACTCTAGTACAAACTACTGGACTTTACAGAAAGACAGTTAAGCAACCAAGAGAAAATGAAAATAGGCAACCAGTGGGGGTAGCTACACAGACCAGCCACATGTAAAATATTTTGGCAGAACAGAAAACTTAGGGGTGACAGCTTGACACTTTTCTCCTTATTTGAGGTTTTCCTTAAAGTAACTTACTGAGCCTGCAGTTATAAAGGCTGCCTTTTGTCCAGCATGTTTTTCTGCTCTTCAGCCTGAAAATTCAGAGCCTTAAAAGAAGACAGTTCAGTCTACTGCTATTCTCAGGAGGTCTTCTCAGTCCTGACTTGCCAGGCTCTGGCCACAAAGCCATCAGCCACGGCTTTGGTGGTGGTGAACACTGCTACAGGAGGCAGGCTTGGTGCAGGCCAATGTAGGGCTGCATGAGGTTTGGGGCTGACTTGCAGCATCAGAAACAGAGACTGAAGACTGTGCAGTTTGACAGCAATAAGGAAGTGCCTCAACAACAAATAGACTACCCAGCAAGGGGCAGAGGAAAAAACCCCATAATCCCCACATGCACAGAAGATGACAGAAAGAAGAAAAATATGGTTAAATTTTGCAGTTTTTTAGAATGAATTTTAAGAATGACTTATATGTTACCATGATTTCATACCTACTTTAGAACCAGAGGCTGAGTATGGTAAAGCCCAAGGTAGGTCAAAGAAACCGCAGTATTCGTAAATCTGCAGAGATTTCTCCTCTACCCGCTCACCCACCCAACAAGCACCCCACTTTTTTGTTTTGTGAATGTGGCCTCTACCCCAGGCTACAACACCTCGCTATCCTATGAAACTTCACAACCATGGGCTGTTTTTGGGAAGGGCCAGGATACAGCCATCTGCCTGATGTCCAGCAGGCTAAAAGAAATCTAAAGGTAAGCTAGCGTAAGTACTGGCTAGTGTCATTCAGAAACCAAAATTTTCCATTTAGGTAAGATTTCTGAAATAAATACACAGTTCAATACATGCATTTCAAACTGGGGAAACCTAAGTCCTGAGAGGCCTGGGTCTCTCTGCAGGATGCAACTGCAAGGCAGCCGGTTATCGGTCTGCCTTTGAGCCGAGGAGCACAAGAGCAGGATCTCCCTGACCTGTCAGAGAACTCAACTTGTGGCCAGGGCTCTGAGGGCTCCTAGGCTCTCCGCTGCCACCCGCCTGTCAGGCAGGCTGCCAAGTTGCTGGGCAGGAAGGAAATCAGGGAGGTTTCTAACAGAAAAAACATCCCACTGGAAAATTTCTGACCCACTCTAATAATGAGTCTACTTTCAGAGTCAGGTATGATGCTGGCAGAAGGCAGGGCAACCCACTGCATTTTCTGTTCAGTTATTGGCTTCCTATATGAATTTCTTTGTGTACCATACACACAGCATCAACTGAAGTAATCATTATGACAGTTGGTCATAAATCCCTTCAAAACTCTGCACAGCAAATGACATTCCTGTTCCTGAGAACGATGACAGTTGTTAATTGGTGCTATTCAGAAGGTAAGATTTTCTTTGGTAAGGTCTTTACTGCTTTAGGCAACCACATGTACTTTTGGCAGTGTCTCCAGACAAGCCTCGTTGGCAGCGTACAGTATATGCCTCGCTCGGAAAGATTGCATGAAAAAACAGCTCACTTTCCAGTTCCAATTCCAAGGCTTCGTAAACTTGGCAAGGCTGACAGCATAATCTGGCCTGACTGCAGGAATAACTGATGCCTGATAGGTAGCATCCTGCAAAACCGCCAGCGCTGCTCATACAAACACTGCACCTCTACAAAAGGAGACCTTAGCCTAACTCCCTGACCACTGAGCTCACCAGCCTACATACCGTTCATTGTTCAGGGTCATTCTCGGAGGATCAAGGTTGGGGTTCTCCATGGACTCCATCTGAGGACAGCGTAGGAAGTAGTAGAGGGTATGGAGAGCATCAGGGGACCAGGAGATGGGTTGCTGCTGCCGCGTTTGCCGAATGGGGCTCATGCCTGGGCGGATGGTGTTCAAGCACTGCATGTGGTGCATTGCTCGTGATACCAAATCACCTGCACAAGGAGAAAGAATACAAAAGCGTCTCTTTACTATTCATCCACAGTCCTCTTAAGTACACTCTTTCAGCTAAACAAAATCTCTCACAGCTAAGAGAAATGCCCTTTGTGTACAAATTTTCTTTAACTAAGCCAAAAGCTGCCCTCAAGCTGCCACTTTTTGCAGTTTGTCGTAAGGGAAATTTTGTTCTTTCAAGTGGCAAGTTATCACTTAGAAATAGAGATTTAAGCTCTTCTCAGTCACCATACATTCAGAACAAGAGCTTTACATTGATTTTTCCATCCTATTTTAATGTTTTTCTCCTATTTCAAACCAGGTATTAAAGTTTCTTGCCTGCCTACAAAAAGTGATGGTACCTTTGTAAAATCATCATGATTTTACAATCAATTGCCTGAGCTGGAAGCATAGCTTACACAAGGCAAAGCCAGTACCACGAGTACAAATACTGTGTTCTCATCTCCAGCATCACTATTTTAGGTTATGAGATTACTCCCAATTCTTTCAGCTGGGTTCTGAGGTTCAGGCACTTGTGAGTAATTAATGATATGTTCAGTCCAGAAACCCCTTCTTTGAGGGGTCTGATTCTCTCCTTCTCACTCTACCTGCAGGTTTCTCCAGAATAACAAGACCTGACTCTCTTATTAAAAAGCCAATCTTTATCATGCTGGCTGTCACAAGATGCACCAGGAATTTGCCCCTGAGCCTTGTAATAAGTGCAATCCAGGAGCTTTCGGAGCTGCTCAGTCCTCTTGGTCTTTGAATTTGAGCCAACCTACCTCTGTTTCAGAGTACGGGTGGACTTGACAAGGCTTTGAAAAAGGCGACCTGTGTTACACCATTTCTATGAGTAAAGGACTTTAAGGCTGCAGATTTATAAAAAGTTCACAGAGCAATGACCCCAAGACAGCAGCTATGCAGGGAGTCTTTAGTCACATAAAGCTGACATTTGTGTAATATGCTTGCTTCAGGCACACCCTGTTTACTCTCCTTTTATTGTGGTGCATTACAAACTACATGAGCTTTGCAATAAAGGCTCCAGACATTACATCTTTGAGTAGTGTGACTACCATACCACCGGTCTGAATGATTACTATACATAGCTAGGGTCTATTTTTTCCTTGGGAGAATCTTCTGTTGCTTTATGCTTTACAGTCCCCTAAAACTCTCACAGGAAACGTTAGTCCATTGTGTCCCACAGCTACAATACTGGGAAAGGATGGAACTGAAATAGTCACCCCATCTCAAAGCTGGATCCTGAGAAAGCACCTTGAACTTACCCATGACAATATGAAATACTCGCATCTCCCTCTGAGATTCTTAGGAAGCTTTCTGTTCTTTTATATCACAGCAAGACTCTAAATTTGCCAAACAACCTCCAGCTGAAACCCTGAGGTCCTAGTGTTGCACAGGCAAGGGAGAAACCCTGACAAAACTCCCGTATGTCTATACAACATTATTAGTGGTTCAGATCAATGAAGCACTAAAAATCTCTGTTTGCAGTGTAAAGTTGTGCCACTTGTTTGGTGCATAGCAGGTTCAAGTTTAAGGACCCACTTCAGAATGCAAAAACCTTCCAATGCCTCCGCCTTTCCACTTCAGGAGCTTCTGACTCTCTACAATCTAAAAATTTTACAAGAATGTTGTGAATCCTCTAGCATTGGTACTAACACAGAAGCCTGCACAATTATAGAAGAAATGCATCTGGAATTTAAATTTTCAGCACAGAATAACGTTCCTTCTCCTTTGCACACTCACTCTCTTTATTTTTTTGGCAACGTGCAGTAACATTAAAAAAAAAATCAGTAGGCAACTGTATCAGGAGATCTATTCACTAGATGTAATGACCAAGTTGGCCAAAGCAGGGCTGGGGGAAGAGAGAGAGAGGAAGCTGTATTCAATCATAGGCCCATGCTACAAATGTTCTCTTGTGTTCCAGGATAAATAGAGGTGTGTTAAAGGAATTTGAAAACCTCAAATTAAGGCAGGTTACAAAATAAATGGTGAAACCCACAAACTCCTTGCTGGCCCCTGACATTCATTAGCATTCACGTGGTAGAGACTAAGAAAGTGATGCCAGCAGAAACGTTGCAAGGGAGAAGTAGACCGGGAAAACACAAATCATTTTTGTTTACTTTAAAGGGGCTTTGTGAGTAGTCTAGGAATGGAACATTTCATTTGGTTACCATTAAAAAAAGTTTTGAACAAGTTTTTGTTACTGAAGTGCTCTCAGATTTTTTTTTCCCTCCACTTTTTGTTTTTTAAGTAACCAAAAAGCTTTTCCTTGAGTATCCTGCACCCTTGACATTTCCACTGCATAAACACTAAAAAAGGAACCCTCTCAGCCATCTGAGGGAGGTGCCACTGCTGTGTTCCACAGAAGACCAAGAAAGCCTCCAGAAGCATCTAGGCAAAAGCATCCATCTTCTATTGGCACTAACACCACTAACTACCAAAAGGCTAGAAAAACCGCATCTTATACATTAATTAAGTATAAAGTAGTCTAATGAACCAACTTCATTTTCATAAACGGCACCATGAGACAATTAAATCTTACACAGCACTGGCCACATACTCCTCACACTGTCAACAATGGCAACGCTCCCACTGACCTCAATAGCAGAGGGACCGGCTCTCCTGCTTCATTGAAAGAAACCCACATTCAATTACAACTGAAACTTACTCAGTTCAGAGATGCTTCCAACGCAAGTTGCCAGCAGAGACTGCTCTAAAGTTCGGAGTTCCAGCTGGGCGTAAGCATCAGCCCTTCCATCGCTGCACACAGAGCCGTCATTGTACGGGCTGAAGTAGGCAGGCAGAGACAGCACACCTGGGGAAGACAGCAAGGAACAGACCTGTTACAAGAGAAGTTACAAGAGCGGAAAAGCAAGTCTCCATACTGATAGTAGTGATATGGAGCTGAAACATGTTTGTGCCTTAGTCAGGGGACTCGAGGGTTTTTTTGAACAGTTCAAACGAAATCAAGTAGTGCTGTAAATACCATTGGAATGAATAGAACACGGCAACTGGGCTCCAGGTAGCACAGACGGGTGTTTCCACAGCCCGTAAAAACTAGAAACAAATTGCAGTTGAGATAAAGCTACATGAAAAGCGTTAGTGAAGCCTCTAATATTGTTTATACAACAACTCAGCTGTGCACACACAGGTTGCCTTTGAACAGCTGTATGTAGATTGCTAGATATAAGGGCCTGATTTTCAGAGGTGTGGAAGATAACCTCAAGTCCATCTAGGGTAAATGGTAGCTGCAATCTTTGCAACTCTGAAAATAAAGCCAGGGGCTATGCCAGTTCTTTGAACCTGCATGCAGCTTCAAATGTGCAGACTGTGGTTTCTATATGCGTGAACCTTTGGCTTTGCCAAACTACGCCTACAAGTTTTGAGGTTGACTATATTTTCATCTCTATAAATGACCCCTTTATTAGAGGGATAGGTTAGAAGGATAGTAGCATTTCACACATGCAGTCGCTGCACACACACTCCTTCCATTCTGAAGGATTTTATTTTGTGTACATGAGCATTAATGCACAGCAACCAAACAGAACTAAGGATTTGCAAACAGTTTTCTGTCGTTATTGGGACCTCATCATACTTTGTGCCTGTCCTTACAACTCATTTGCATTGGTGACAAATTAAAGGCTATTTGGGTGAACAGGCTGGGAATGGTAGTGACAACTAGGGAGAGTACAAAAAACCCCTGAGATACAGTTTCATGTTAATGTGCAAGCTGTCTCTAAAAGAGGCAGTCATTTATTTCTCCCCAGTCACACTTTTCACCCCGTAACTTTGATTGAGTACAGCAAATCCACAGCCACATTGCAAGTCAGTGCCACGCAGATCCCCAAAATATAATTTTGCCTCCCCTACTTTCCTCCCAGAAACTCATTAGTTGATCAGCTTTTCTTCAAATTAGTGTGCTGAATGGTTTTGCCCTGTGGCCACAGGACTGCTCTGAGTGGCAGGGAAGGGAGGGGGGGCTGTGACCTCTACGGCCGCTGGGAGGCAGGGAGCAGGGATACGTGACCACGGTGAGGGTGGGAGAGGGGACCTGCTTCCTCTGCTGGCACCCTGCGGTGAGACCCGATGAGCCACAGCGTGACACCACATCCACAGTGCAGGTGGACTCTGAAAAGCTTTTTGCAGTCCACTCACCCAGAGTTCCTGTATCCTGATGTTCAGGCTGCTGCCATATCATTCATTACAACTGATCCCACAATTCCAGCAACACATCCTCGGACTAGATTTTCTGTGCTGTTAGACAAGGATGCTTACAGCCATTTCTGCCTGTGCTCTTACCCTGCTGCATCCTGTATTTTTGATTTTTCCACTTTGATCCGCACACAGCCATACCAACAGCCTTCAGGCTCGACCTGCATTTCCTTCCCACCCTCACCTTCTGACCCCGGCTCAGTGTTGGATGTGGAGATACTCTGCTCATATTGCAGCGACCTCCTGTCACGTAGGTGTTCTGCAGTCTCGTCAAACAAAACCCTTGCCAGTTGAACTGCAGTGTATTGGGCAAGACCTTTGTTTCTTTGTCTTTATGTTTTCTTTGAAATTATATGCTGAATTGATCTCTCCTACCCTTTTCACATCCTCTTCACATCCTGCTCGGTGGCAAAGCCAAGGACTGCATCAAAAACTTCCTGGACATTTTGAGGATAAGGGAATGATTTATCCTGTTGTGCTTCTTCACTGTACTTCACTGTTAGTTAATGGAGAAAACTCTGCCAATGCCCTCTGTAACCTGAATAATTAGGAAGTCGAGGCTTTAAAAGCTAACAGAAGCAATGCATGCAAACTAGAAGAGCTTGCTAACTACACTGTAGCCTCCTATACAGAGCCTAAGCCACTTCCTTTTCCACGTTAAAGCTATGAAAGGATGTTTTAAGACATATGGATTGAATTTATGGCAGAGGGAGAACAAAAATAGACTGATTTGTCAAAAGTTTCAAATAGAGGCATATAATTCTACAGAGGCGAAAACAGAAACTGGCAGTTACATTATTAAATCATGCAGAGCTAAAAAATGGTGCACATTTCCTCTGCCAGCCTGCTTCACTTGGTTCCATTTTCTAAAGAGGAATTAAAAATCAAGACTTGCAGACTGATTTAAATTGGCTCACGTAGGAAACAACACCTTCTCAGTTTTTCAGTTAATTGTTTGCCAGGTGCTGTGGGTAAGACGAAAGAGAGATGATTTATTTACTTTTGGAAAAATTGCTCATACGAGACAGTCACGGGTGAGATTTATGTTCTCACCTGCCGTGGTACGGCTGAGGAGTATCCCCAGCGTACCAGGGAGCAGCGAGGAAGTTACTGAGACTCCTGCCCCGTGCCAAAGCCCAGTGATGTCACTGGGGATTTTCCCGGGGACCACAGTGGGGGATGAATCAGGCCCTGCTTACCTAAGGCCTCGCAAAGGCTCTCCAGGTCGGGCAGGTCTTGGTAGGTATGAGCAAGCCTAGGAAGGGGAAGCCACACCGCTCCCTGCTGTGCTGGAGGCAGACTGAGAGCAGCCCCTGGGTGGGCAGCAAAGCAGAACCATACCCCACAAATTATTACCGAAGAGCTTTATGGCCCTTATCTCGCAGCACGCTGGCCGTGATTTCTCTTCCAATATATTTCCAGTAACTGCAGAGTTGGAAAAGCATTATGCTTGCTCTTCAGATCAGAAATTCAGGCACAAGGACATCTGCAGTCAAGCTTTGACTATTGGTATTATAATTAGGAACAGGACTTAAATTTTAATATCAATTAAAAAAAAAAACTTTGACAGTAAAAACAACTGCATTGTGATGACTACTTGGTGGTATCAGCTCTGCTCCCACCCAAACCATGCAATTTGTAAATAAAAGGTGTTACAAAGGTATAAACTGCAGAGGCAACTTCTACTTCTATCTGGCATTCACATTTCTGTATTTTTATATTTGTGGCACCGCTGGTTTTAATCATGGCTAACTAAATAAGCAAAACTATAATTGAAATAAATCAATTCATGTCTAAACACTCTCTTTCTGTTTGAAATCACATTAGAACTGCTGATTTACTTTCCGAAGCTCAAGAAAATGTTTTCCCCACAAAACAACAATGTGAACCAGCACCTAATTACTGTGCAGGAATGAGCCATTCAGGCATGCACACCACCGTTCTTAGAGCATTTTCTCTGATGTGGGTTACATCTCAGGCTGTATCCTGGCATTCCGGTCACATTTTTGTTTTTTAATTACCCAGGATTTTCGGTATGGATCCAAGCCCAGGTGAAGTTAGTGAGAGCCTATTAATTTTAGTGGGCCTTAGATCAAGCCTCAAGAGCACAAGCTAAGAAGTCACCTCTCTAGAATGGCGTGAGGCAACACCCTGCAGCAGCTCGATTGAAAGCATGTTTGTAGTGCTGTGATTAAGGCACAGCTGGCTAACAATTTGTTTCTGATATTTCCATAGCCTTTGAAATAGCAGCTGGAAATAAATGCTTATTTATTCTACCTCAGTTAATATATGAAACCTGTTCATGGGCACTTGCTGCCAATGATCTTAAAAGGCTTCACAACTGGGTAAAATTCCAG
The DNA here is from genome assembly GCF_040182565.1 of Anser cygnoides. NCBI lineage: Eukaryota > Metazoa > Chordata > Aves > Anseriformes > Anatidae > Anser > Anser cygnoides. The sequence continues at coordinate 17,750,281 of NC_089877.1, read as the reverse complement.
TTAAGTGTTCTTTAAACTGAAATCATTTGGCTTGCCCAAAGATTTTGAAATTGTTGTCTGTAATTTGATGCTAACAAGCTATTAGAAAACAGCAACTGAAAATATTTCCAAAGTCTGACCTGGGTCCAAGGAAGAAGTCCCTTCACACACTTGGACATCTTTGTGCTTTAAGAGGTGCAGCAGTTCTGCTGCGAGCTTTGCCTACAAGGTGATTGCCCACGAGCAGGGCTGTGCAACATGCTGCTTGCTCTCCCTAAGCTGGGCAATCGGTCCAGCCCTCGAACAAGGAACTTTCTGTAAGGAGCCCTGGTCCAGCTCAATGTCCTCTGATAATACAGAAGCTGGCATCAGCTTCTGCTCTTTGGATACCAAACCACAAGGAAATGCAAAGACTTTTACCAGAGTTTTATTTTGAAATTTGGATGTTTAAAAATTAATTCAAGTAAGGTTTTCCACGTTATCTTCACCCTTTACGCTGTTTGCACATTACGTTCGTGAAAAAGGACTAACCATCATTTTTACCCTGCCGTAATCATTTTCTCTATGCCTTCTCTACTTTAATCTGAATCCTTCATGCTGGGACACAACTTCCTAACGATTAACACATCAGCCGTTTGAGGTCTTTCAAACACTTACATGATGTCTGGAGGTTAAGATGGGGCCACTCAAAAGTGGCAAAGGGCCAAGGAGGCTTGTCTGGAAAGTACTCAAATTCTGCTGTCTGGGATTCCTCACGGATGCTGCCCAGGGTACTAACTCTGTTATTTCAGAAATGTGCAACTTAAAATCTCAAGAGCTGCCTGTATTCACAATAGGTTAGGTAATGAATTAGAAATATAGTTAGGACAGGGGCATACACCGCAAACTACCAAGCCAGAAAAAGTGCACTTTTTTTTTCCCTAAGATAAACATAATAGAGTCTATGAGACAATACAATGTGCACTGATTTTTCCCTTTGGCCAGAATAAAAACAAGTTCTATGGGCAAGCATTCTCTTTGTGTATTGTGTTTGCATTGCACCTAACAGTAGGAATCATTACTGATTGCTACCACAATACAAATTGGAATGGGAGACATGTATCTATTTGACAAAAACAAGAAATGAAAGCCCTCAGAACATTAAGGTTCATCTTTAACATTATAGATTGCTTCTAAAGGCTCCTAATGTAAAAAGCCACGTATGTGAAATCAGAACTACTGCAAATATGCTACAGAAATGTCTAAGGAAACCAAGTGTAAGGGAAAAAAAAAAGTCTCCAGTCTCCAGCATCAACATACTTCTGCAATGTTTGGCTTGTGATAAATGCCATAAGAAACTTTCTCAGAGGTGAGAATGATAGCTGCTCCCAGTGAACTGAGCTGTGATTTAGAAGACCAAAATTTTGAAGGCAGACGGCAATGACCTGACTATACTGAACAGCCAAATCCCACTCGTTTCAATGGACCTGGTAAAAACCTCATCCAACTGCAATTGCAGTTTCCCACATTGGAATTTGGCTGTGACAACAGGCTGGCTGTCACCTTGCACAAAGTCCTATAATTCTTCATGGCAAGGAGCATTCAAGGCTTTCCTCATTTTTTTTGTCTCCCATTCTACCAAGCAACACAATGTTGTGCAGTTCCCCCTTGCCAATCAACTCAGTACAGACCCAGAGTACAGAGCACCACCTAGAATTAATGCCAATTCCTGGAGCTCTCTATTTTCTCCTTGCCGAACCACCATTCAACTGCTAAGAAAGCTCAACCCTCCCTTATTTTATGAAATAAGACAGGCTTATCCTGACAGAATATAAACAAACAAACAACAACAACTAAATATGAAATAACAGGCAACCAAAGCGTTTCTGATATCACATACCCAAATCTAAACACATCAGGTTATATAATCAAGTACAGTCATGCAATAGATGATGAGAAAGACTTGTGATCAGGAAACAATACATATAATTGCTAACATATAGGAAAATAATACACTGCTATAAAGCAGGCACGCATCTCTTTCAGTTTGTCTGTCGGCAGTATGAAAAATCAAACACAGTTGCTTGTATCTGCATCCACATTAAACAGCAATACCGTAATTGAAAACAGGAGGAAAAGCAGAAGAGGGGGGAGCTTCAGCATAGAGAGAAAAGATCTTTAAATCTTCTGCAAGTGCTCAGCTGAGTCTCTCCACTGAAGTGCTGCTGTCCTAATAGCATAGTTCTGGACAGCTCTGATTGCTTCACAAAGCCTTCACATGAGCTCCCCGTCCTTGGTCTAACTGCCTGTAGGAACAACATCCCCTTCAAATCAACTTTTTCGTGCCCCTGTTGACACATACAAGTAGACACAATTATCAGTTTAACTTGAAGGAAACTTCAGAGCTAACCCAGCAGGAGATCTGATGCTGCCTGTGAGGGCCAGGACCGGCATACTTTGGGTGCACAGTGGCATGCAAAGTCACCCAGCTGTCAGTTATGCCTAGGTACAGAGCAGCAGCCCACCTGGCACCAAGAACAGGTGCAAGGCTGCACAGCAGGGAGAGGTGAAAACAAAAGATGAGGTACTGGGCAGGGCTGCATGGAGAAACTTGGACAACACCTGCATACGGCACCTTGGGCTTCAAACTCAAGCACAACCATTGCTTGCCTGTACTTCAGGAATGTTAGCAGAGATGTGTTCTTAAAGCATGCAGTCTGGTCCTTGCTGTTCCTCGACGTCAGCAGGCATTACTTGACTTAAGTATCAAAAGTACCACTACTACCGATCTTTAAATGTTTCCTTACTCCTAAGTTACTAACTGTGTATCCATAAGGCCCTTTCAAACATGCTACATACTTTGCCTCACTTTTGCCATGAAAATTACGGAATTGGGCTCAAAGTTGGAGGAGAGAAGGTAGGAAGTATCTACATGAACTACTACATTTGAATTCAGCTGTGACAGACAGGACTGCAAATGACTACAAATGTAGGAGAAAGGCCTGGGTTTAGTACTGAGTCAGTATTTATTGAGTCATTAATCCCACTTCCATATCCCTGTGGTCTTCTGGACAACCACTAACCTGGCCTGGACCCAAGCACTTAATTGAACACGAGCTCAAGGGAACATATCCTAGGCTTATATTTTAATGACTGCCAGAAAAACATAGCAAATTTTATCTTTAGCAGCAGCAGCATACTTTGGAAGATAAAAGGTATTGGTGCTTTTATGAGCTGGTGATTATCCTCATTTCCATTTTCTTCACTGGGGAAACAGAGACAAAAGAAGGAGAAACAACTTTCCAAACTCATGCATCAGAACCAGGGCTTTGCGAGGTCCAAATGGCCCAGTTCAGAAACACTGTGACATTAGACTTTTCCTGCATGAAATTGGCCAACACCGAGCCAAAGACGAAATACAAAACCAGAATCCTGTGCCAAAAAAATGAGCACAGTCCAACAGGCAGAGAAGACTTACCATTAACTAGTTGTGTAAACCCTGACCAAACAATTTAGTCCATCTTGGTGTCCCAGTTCACTTATCTGTAAAATGGGGATATCGCTTTAGTCCTGCTAAGGGCAGTCTGACAGAAGCAGCTTAATTGCTTCATTTCTCTCTCTCATTTTACTCCTTCGTGCTACTCAACACTTCAGCAGTGTCCCCACTTCATCTGTGTGTCAATAGTATGCCTTCTGTCCCCTAGCAACAGCACATCTTCCATTTACATAGCCCCTTTTACCTTCAGCAATCCCACAGCTCTGAGGGATTGAGATGAAAGAACACAGTACTGCGGCAACGTGCAGTTCCACCTCAGTGTGGCTTATGATACAAGAAGAGAAGCTTTAACCAAGTGAGAGGGTTAAGAAATGTAAAATAGATTTTAACCTAAATAGAGATTCTGGTGTGGATATAACGGTGGGATTGTTATTCTGGCAAATGTAGCGAAAATGCAGTTCAAAATAATAATAAAAGAAACAATATACAAAAACCAAAACAATAAACAAATATACGTGCCAGGTAAACAACGGCAACTCCAGAAACACTAAATCCTTTAGTACCATTACTACGGGGATTAGAAAGCTTAGGAGGAAGAGTTTACTATCACTTTCTTTACCACCTTGGAATTCCTTCCACGTCTCCAGCTTAGATACTTCTTCAGTAAAACAGCTTCACTTGGAGTAACCAGTGGGAGGGCAGCTTAGGCCTAACAAAACTGCAGGCACCAGCTAGAGCCCCAATACCCTCTACAATACCCTCTTCTAAACCATTCCTTATTGTTCACTGTCCTTCCTGAAATATGGTCTTTGAATCATGCCCAGTTCTCCAGATGTGGTCTGACTAAGCTCTTTGTACATGCCATAATGACCTCTCTTTATTTGCGTTCAATTCTTCTATTTATACATCCCGTGATCTGTATGCTTGCCAAACACAAAGAGGATAGTAAATTTATATCCACTGTCACTCCCAGTTCCTTTTCTTGGGGAATATCTAGAAAGAGAATCTGCCCAGGACAGCGCTCCAGAATAACTCGCTTCCACTATCAAGCAGTTTCTCTGGACAAGAAGGGCTTTTTCTCCTGAGCAGAGTGCAGGGCAGATGTGGCTGCTGTAGAACTGGCGACTGAGCGTTGTGCAGTGTGAGCAGGGCATGCAGCAAGGGCTCAGGTGTGCCTCCCTGGGCAGGGCTGGTGACCGGGCAGCCTACGGCGCTCGGCCAGCCTGCAGATGTTGGCCCACGTTGCACCCCATGGCTCTTCCAGAGAAATCTCTTGCAAGAGTTTACTCTACGTGACCCCTGCCCGTGAACATCTTCAAACAGGTGAGCCTTTGGCCAGATAAAATCTGCCCTCCTTAGACTCTCCTGGCTGTAGTAAACATGCCATTAAAGTAAAATTTTAGAAACTGTGGTCACTTAATAGACATGAAGACTACAATTACATCGGTTAATGACTTGAAATATCAGAGCTGCTTATTACATGTGCATTTTAAAAAAGCCATGAGGAAATAGGAACTCAACAGTAAGCGAACGACTGCTCCTAAAGGAAAGGTCTCTCTTTACACGAGTCAAGGGTTGTCTCCATTAGCTGCCAGCAACACAGGCCCTCTGATGCATGGCTGAGCAGTTTTGATTTTTGCCAGGGTGAAATATGCATCTGTCACTCAGCATAAGATTGAAATTTTATCTGAGTGAAACACAGCCCGCTTCTGAGACCATAAAGTCTGACCTCAGGAGGGCAAGGGTTTGGAGTCTCGCTAAGATGATCACATGCATGCTGTGCTTGTGGGTGATAATGATTCAGGTTTTAGTCATTGAGCAGACAACACAAAACTTAGGGCGGGTGCATCCTGAGCAGTCTGCAATAAAAATGGCAATAAAGTGCAGATTTCATACCTACAGCTAATCTCCGATGTTGTCATCAACGCTACTACAATAAACTACTGGTCACACCGCTATTAACCAGCATGAGCTTTGTCATCTTTACCCCCAAATTTTTACCCATTCTTGCCTAACATTAGTTTTGGCCAGCATGAATTTTTAGACAAATACGAAGACAAACCTCCACCATACAGATAACAATGTTTGTGTTTGACACGTTAGACGGGGTTTATTTTCTAGGAGTGTTTTGATGGCACTAAATTTCTGATAGCACTAGAGACAAGCCACAATTCTGCCTCAGCATAGAAGCTATTGCTCTTTTGATTTGAATTCCCTCAAGTAAACACTCGGACGTATTTGGCAGTTTTTTCCCCACAGTACAGCACATCATTCTCTTACTATTATTAACATTTTGCAATTCTCTGTTTCCTCACATCAAAGCACCCTGGAGATCTTTTCAACAATGACCAATTGTTTTGAGCGACTCAGAAGTGGAGTTGAGGAATTCCACTTACTTACCAACTGCTGCATTTTGTCCTCTATCTTAGCAATACCTGAGACTATTTCTCACATCATCTGTAGCACTAAAGGACCAACTCATACCATCTACATTCATGCCTAGCTTTCTTCCATGCCGTATCTCACTTGCTCTGGCTTCTAGCACCTATGTTACTCTCTACTTTGACACCTGCAGTCTTCTTTCTTGCCCCTCCATCATCACCATGTTTGTAGTTTCCCCAGGATGCAGTTTTTCAAGGCTTGGTGCCAATTACTAACAGGAGTAGATACAATCCCTATTTTTGAATGTACCCTTTGGGGGTAGCAACACCATAAGAATTTGGCAATATTTTTAAAGCCTGCAGGGAAGGAAAAAAATATCCACTACAAGGCTCTGTCCTGTATCTCACATTGCATAAATGCCAAATGCATTTCAAAGTCGGTCTAAGTCTCTTGGTTGTAGCCATTTATAGTTTGTATAAAAAGCATAACTTGTACACTTCCATTACAGCCCTAAATATAACTGCCCCAAGCAAGTATTCACTTTTCAAACAGTACCTCTTTGAATTTTGTTTTCAAAAGAATGTTGTTGCCATTATATTATTTATAGACATTTACGTTAAGATCTAAATACTTGGTTAGGAAACCACTCAGATTAATGGATCCCCAGCATTGTTTTAAAACTCTAAATAGCTCTGAAGAAAAACAGGTTGCCTATATTTTTATTATACAACATCTTTTCTGCATAAGCATAAATAGCAGCACTGTTTACAGCTCTCAGACTGAATGGGCGTGGTTCTTTGAAGAATCTTGAAACGCTACCACATGGCTGTTTTGGGGGGGGGGGTTGTTGTTATTGTTTTAATATGGCATCTGTGTAGAGGATGAAAACTAGAATCTCAATGTTCTTACGTTTTTAAACAGGGGAAACACATTTTGATACCCTTACTGTGCACATGCAACACATCTGTAACAGATTCAGCCATCCAGAAACTGATTTTCCAGGTGAACTATCTTCCTAAATCTTTCTTGCACCAGAATTCCAATTATACCATTTTATAGCACACAATATCCCCAAAAGCAAAACTCAGTAACAGAGAGAATCAGGCCACTGCCAGCAATTCTTTTCTTGACCCTTGGAATCTAACTATTTGCTGAAGTGAACTCCTTCAGATAAGATGATGAAAAAACAGGAAAAATTGCTTTTTGGAAGAAGTAAAAGGGAAAGCATTTTTTTTTTTAAGAACAAGGCAGGTTCTTGTTACTTAACAGTACTTGGTTCACAGAGGGACACTGACAGTGTCCCTAGAAGAAATACCACCACATAGCTCTCAAAGCGAGCATGCGAACAGCAAGAGCACAGTCAGCACTCCAAATACAGAAGTTCTCACAGACAATATGCAAAAATAATATCATGATTTTGTACCTCCAATTTCTACAAGAGAGAAAACCAAGATCATTTTCTTTAAACATTGTGGAATCCCGGCTGCTAGCTATGAAGTGGCATTTCTCGTACTTTTGCCACAAGAGCAGCTCAGCCCCACCCCCATCCCCATTGGCAAATTCTGAGGGACAAGCAGCGTAGGAAACAGCCCCTGGAGTGCCTACACACTTACCTGAGACTGTGAGGCCTGTTCTAAATACCTTTCAAAATCAGGAAAACCCAACTATCTTCCAGGTAATCTTGAATTATGCTGTGATAAAATAACTTATCCATAGTCACAGCGATCATTCAAACAGCAAAACCACAATGTACTTACTAGAGATCACCCGAGGAAGGACACAAAGTGGCTGCAACCAAAAAAGCAGGCAGCTGTTACCGTTCTGCATAGCTCTCTCCCTTTTCAATTAGCACCCATCTCCAACAATGAGGAAGCATGCTCCTAAATTCCTGTGGAGACATTCCTATGGCTGGATCTTGTGCACAGATTACAAGGAACTTTTTTTTTTTTTTTTTTTAAATAAACTACCATACCATTAACTCTGCCTATAAAACTTCTGTAGTCATCAGGCTATAAGACAAAATTCGTATTTTTTATTTTGCTGGTTCTCTGCTGAAGCCAGGCTACGTTGCTCTGCACCACATTTCTCTCTCACATGGCAACATGCAGCATCTCTACTGCTGTGCAGCAGAGATGCACAGCATGAAAGTACTTGAAAAGCAAAGGTCCATACCACATAAATAATCCCGTACCACATAAGTAAGCACTTTTTGGATCCAGCTGTTTGTATGCAACCACTATATCCTAGTAACATTAATAGCTTTGACTATTGCCAAGAAAAAAATGTCTTAGCAGACTTTTTAAATTTGTTGTGGAGGAAAGCAAAAGCTAGAACCACGGCAGATGCAGATTTGAGCAGGATCAACTACTTAAGAATATATTTTCCTCCAATGGCACTCTTTTCCTTTCACCAAATTAGTAAAGCAGTAATTTGAATAAGATTTGAATGTTAAAACAGGACAAGCTGGTAAAAGCTAGAACTAGACTCCACTGCCATACAATTTAGGGAATTTCAAAATGCAGACGTGGAGTAAGTACAGGTTGGAATAGGAGAAAGGACACATCACGTGGATCTGAATCCCAGGTGCTCCACAGCATATGTGCAGTTGACATTTTGCTTTAGACCCATCTTACCCCCAAAAGAAATACAACAGTAATGGGTAAAAAACAGGAGAACAAAGAAGACTCAAAGAGGCTGGAAACAGATGCCAAGAAGAAGGGCAGCAGGAAGGGAACTGAGAAAAAACAAACAAACCACTCCTTGATGGAGGAATCAGTGAAAGATTGGGAGAGCGCTGGAAAACATTTCAACAAGGAACAGACACTGCTTTCTTAACATATATGTATATTTTTCCTAAAAATTTTTGGGGTCTCACACAACTTATAATGCTCCATATCCTTTAGCCACCGATATCATTTGACTTCCTTCCTTCACCTCATTCCCTGGAAAGTGACATGATAAACAAAGGGTGATCCAGCAGAGTTTGGACATGCTGCCTCTCAATATTGATGGAATCTGATATCCCTGGTAGCTATCTGGGCAAAGTTATTCAGTTTCCATGTGCACCTCTTGTGGGATAATTTCAAAGATCACCTTAATATGACATGAAGATAAAGGAATCCATTTTTGATACTCTGCTTTGAACGATGAAGATACTTGAGTTTGTTTTGTTTTTGCTGTTTTACAGTTTTTCAGGGCAAAACAATCAGCCAAACACTAAGAGAAAAATGCTACAATCTCCTTACTACCTATTTTCTTCAACATCCTCTTCACTGCCTATTCTTATTAATAAATCACTGATTTACTGTTATGGCCCTCCAGGCCTGACCACTGCTGCTTCATCTCAGTGGGAGCCAAATGATGATTGAGATGCCAATATATTAGGCTGCCCAGATTCAAAGAAGGATAAGGAACAAAGCATTTGTGCAGAGCAAAGATAAATGAATATAAATCAAGTCCTGAGCCATTTTCTGTGATGGATTAGCACCTTTCTTTGACCTAATAAAGTCAAGAGGTCTCTGTGCTGACAGCAACTAATGTGGAAATATCTGTGCTCCGTAAAGCCAGGAGGAATTCTGATCTCCTGCTCACTGCTACTCTATTTTCTATTTGTATTTTGCTGTGTGTCTCACACAGGTGTAAGCATGTAGTCTCCTTCATCTCACCTTGAGGAATGTCATTGCAGTGTCCACCAAACTGTCTGCAGAGTACAAGAGAAAGGTTTCTTTCATCTCCCCTTGGAGATTCTTGCCATAATCCTGCCTTTACCAGTAAATCAGCAGGTAACCCCTAGTATTTACCTGGCTAAAGACTGGACAGAAAGGGTCTCTTTAGCACCTGGGGACATTGTATACAACTACACAAAGCCAGCAGCAAAAAGTAGATGTTTTGATCAAATCTGGCAACTGCAATTTTACAAAGAAGAGAAGATTGAGCAAAAAATTGTTACATACAGAAAAATTCATCAGGAGTCAAGTCCAAACCTCTTGGTTTTGGTTATATGCAGTATCTAGAACTGTATTACACAGTGTTTAAAAAGCATTATTGCATTGACAGGTAGTAAATGCTACAGCTTTTGAGAGCAGGAAATACATCAAAGTCCTGCAGCTATTGTAGCCTCTACTATTCTCATTTCCAAGATGCAAGAGTTGTGGATTACTTGTGCAAAATTGTCAAGAGAAGAAAGAGCAGTGTCTCTTCTGTGTTTGTGTTCGCAACATGAGCCTCTGTGTTATGTCTTAGATGAGGTGCCTGGACACTTGAGTCAGTAAAAACAAGCTTTTTACCACCCCAGCTGATCTCACAGCTAGCTCAGGATCTGCAATGCAAACAAACAGCATGGGATACTCAAGTCACAGCTCTCACATTATCCTACCCCAGAGGTGACTGGCACTTATATAACCTGCTGTCTTTGTCCAGAGACTGAATCACCTTTCACCCTATTTAATGAGCTGACCTGATGAAAGATTGTCGTTATAACATGCTTCAGGCCAGATCGCACCCATATGTCTCTGCACTACTCATTCCTTGCGGACTCACCCAGCTAAGAGGTAGCATCTCAAAGACACCTAGGGCATTAAAAATGGGCTGGGGGCTTGGTACTCTCATTACCAAGCTTTAAACTTTCATTTAACTACCACCAGTAATGGAGCTGCTGTGCTCCTGCCTCTCTCTTAACCCTGAGCTTTGTGTTCCTGGCGCCTGCTTTTGTCAGAATTGGCATTTGTGCAGTTGTATCACACGATGCTTCAGGAAACACAGGGATGTCTCTCTTTTTTGTTATCCCCTCTCTCAGCAGTCACATCAATGCCCTGAATCAGCGTAAGCACTGCATAAACACACAAATGGCAGCATGGGCATGACAGAGGCAGCGGGAGCACGTTTGGGGGCAAGAGGGGATGGGCAAGACTGCAGCAACACCAATTTACTTCGTCTTAAGCTGCCATGAAACCACACCCCTATATTGCCACCACATCTTGCAGATGTAATATAAGCTGCAGAAATATGGAGAATCATAAATTAAATAGGAACCTTTAAATGCATCTCTTTTGCTTTTATAAAAAAAAAAAGTAAAAAGATTTACTTTTAGAAATTAGTAGAAAACTTATCTGTAGTTTCGGCATTCTGAGACAAATTGAATTTGCCAAGTGCAAGAAGTTGTTTATAAGAAAAGAAACAGAGAACTGGAAGTGGTTCCAGAAAATTTATTATGATCCACCTGACTGTAGCCAAAACATTACATCAGCCCAGATAGCCTGAGAACTGGAACAATATTACTCTCAAATTAGCAAGTTGCTTGGTACAACAGGCAGGGAGAAATGGTTTTGCAGGAGGTCTGGGTTCTCTCTCTAGTTCTGCTAGATACCATGGGCAAGTCTCCTTCTAAACTTATTACCCATAACTGATAAAAAAAAGACATTTTTTCCCTTTACTCCTCACAGTTGTTTATTTTACTTTTTTTAAAAAGGTCTTAAAATACTCAGGACCGTTAGCATATCTTGCTACCGCTTCCAGAATTTGCAGTGCTTACCCCAGGTCAGGGTCCCCAGTTGAACCCGCAGCCACTACTTGTTACCCCACTATGTGCTGTGTAATAAACATGCAATCAGAGGTGGGATTTCTTGGTTCACACTTGAAGATGGATGAATGCAAGGTAGTTCCAACCCAAAAGCTATACAGCCATTTTAGCATGGTGCTGATGACAAGTTAGACTCGAGTAGTGCCAGTGTGCCAAGGAATTCTACATGTAGTGCTGTGCTTGAAAAAGGAAAATACAACATAATGTGCAAAAAGTCCAGCTGATGTTTGAATATTTTAAGGATCATAATTAAAGAATACTTCCTCAATATTCAATCTCATTCCAAAACAAAATACTGTGCTGAACTAGTTACAGTATGACAGCTCATCTAATAATGTTCTTCCTCCATCAATGCAATTAAAGCATGTATGTTCCTGACTTCAGCTGGAGGGTGATTTCTCTCATTTAGCAAAATTGATAAATTACACATTTTATGAGAGTCTAAGCTGCCAAGAATCATAAACTCTCTGATGGAGCTGGCATGACATCATTAATTTTAAAGCACCTTTACAGATGCCTTTTACCTTGAAGCATCTAAAAGAACTTTCTTACACATCAAACAAGGTGGTTCATAGGCAGTGCTTCCTGGAAAAAGGAAATACAGCCACTGCTGAAGTGAAAGGAGAAAAAAAAAAACAAAACAGTAGCTGCCCACACACAGCAACAATGTCCTATTAAGAAATGAAAACTGCCGTCCTGTGGACATACAAACTGTTCTGCCATTCTTAAGACTGATCTGAGGAATGATGAGAAATCAGGGCTGGACTAATGCATTTGGCAAGTTCAAAGCATACCGCAGTGCCACAGCTCATTAAAGCCCTAGCTCTGTTCAGGACCCCTCCTCTCTCCTTCCCCGCAGAGATGGTCAGAGATAGATGGGGAGTGTGGAAGAGTCTTCGCTCAATGGCCACAGTACTTGTGCTGGGCCAGCCAAGGGACATACTGACAAGACAGGCTTGGCTGTGTGTTGCTGATTCTCTGAGGGTCTTACCATGGCCTAAAACACTCAGGACAGGGCTATCATTTTAGACTCTCTTCAGTTAAGCAGATGTTCCTATAGTCCTTCAGTCACTGAGAACACAATTTAAAGCATATTCTTGCAATATCAATTTCAAATGAAAGTGAAAACTTTCACGTAGTTGTGCAGACGCAGGATTTACAAGCAAGCTTTCATGCTTGTGACTCAGTCCGGCCGTGTCTGCTGAGGAGACAAATGCTACAGATTTTAACATAACCCACAGGCTACTTTTTCATAACTTTGAATGATTAATTTATTTTACGAATGTAGTGAATTTGCATGCTGCATTCTCAGAGGTCCAACTGTTTGGCTCATGTCACTTGTTTTCCGAAAGCTGAAATTTTAATGAAGCATCCTGATACAGTATAACATGAACAGCATCTTTCCAACTGTTTTAACTCACTTGTGACACATGTAGTTCACAGTTTTCTTCATTTCCCAGCCTAAACTGTTGTGTAAAGTTGCTCCTGTGTGCTTCTTAACAGCTGCCATATTCAGCCCCGAAGGCTGCTACTATAGGGCAGTTAGGGAAACCTTCCACATTACTCACATAGATGTATTGGTCATCTTAATATGTGGTGCAATACTTGGGTAAAAGCTGCAGAAGTACAAACATTACTGTTATATCATAGAAAAAAAACTCTGCAGTCGAGGAAACAGAGGTAGGAAATTCTCTGCTCACGAAACATGTATTTTTTTGTTCCCTAGTACAGTGGCAAGTGTCAGAACACAGGAATACCAGTTGCCATGAAACTTACTGACACCCTCTGTGTAAGTTTTCCTTCCTCAAGATTTCTGTCTATACAGAAATAGTATTTAGTAATGTTACCTTTTCAGAAAGATCTTCAGGCAAATGTAAAAGTTGTTTTTTTTGATAGACTTTTTCTACCTTTTCCACCTCTCCCAGACCCATACAGACTGGAGTGTTCTGATGAAAGAAGACCTTAAATAAGGTTCAGCTTCTGAAAATTCAATTCTTACAATGGTGAATCCTCTTAAACAGCTCCAGTAATCTCCCATTAATCTGCCACCAGAGCTGACATTCTGGAAAAAAATATAATCACTTCTTAATCCTTTTGGGCTGGGGGAAGTTCCAGGGTACAACGCTGAAACAAAAACATTTAATATCTGAGCTTAAGTTTTCATTAAATCATAAGAAATCTGCCCAGGATAAAGAGGCTCCCCTTCCAACTTATCAGCAAGTTTCCTCTCCAACAGATACCTCCATGAACACCTACAGCATCTCCAGATGGAAGAATACAGTCCCTAAGTATGCATGGCAGAGCGTTTCATCCAGACTCACAGAAGATGTTGGGCCTTCACTGATTTCTGTAAAGTGATCTCTGGCACTGATTTGAGTAAGAATGGTTTCATCAACTCAGAAAGAGCGTCTCTTATAAGCCTAATCACATCATCCCTAAAGTCTACGTTAAGTCTAAACCATACCATAGGTCATACTGTATGTGTTTAATCTATACAGTATATAAATCTTATAAGCACAGAGCAAGTGAAAAGCAGAACGCAGGAAATTCTACCGGCCAAACACAGGTCATCTATCTCAACGAGGCTATATATGTTTTTTTATATAGCTTTTTGATTTTTGCTGCCAAATGCCTTTTCCACAAATAAAAGTCAAGTATATTTGTTGCATCAAGTTTTATTCCCAATTTTTCCTATTGTATCTTACAATGAAAGGAAGCGCACTTTAGACATATTAGTATTTTCCTTCTCCCCGCCAAGCACAAGGAAAGAAAATGCACTTTTGCCTACACCTGCGTGCTGCCTGAAACCTGAGAACTGGATCTTTGTTTTGCAGCTGGAGAAATGGAGGCACAGGCATCAAAGACCTTGCCCTGCATCGCTCCTCAGGACTGTGGCAGAGCAGGAAATCCAGAGCTCTGGAAGTCAGACATGCTCCACGGAAGAGGGTGGGAAAACAGGAGTGGTTACCCAACCATTCTCTTCCTATTTTGGAGTATTAGTTACTGGAGTGATTAGACAGGCCACCTATGCAGTCTTCAGGTAAAATACTTCTGCACAGAGCAGTCTTATGCAACATACTGCACTGTACCTGGGTTACAGCTTAAAGGAGCAAGGCATTTCTACGTGGATGTAGTTTATTCAGTATATAGAGCTGGGAGGCACAAAAAAAAAAACAAAAACAACAACAAAAAAAACACCATCACTTGACACCCAAGTCTACTTGAGCATTCTTTTGGTCACCCCTTGGCTTACTTTCTTTATGTTTGCTTTCTCCTAGGGGACAGTGCCACCACAATTTGCATCACTACAAAAAAAAGAATGCAAGAGTCCAGAAGAAACTGAAACACGAAGTATACCATTTCTCCTATTCTCTCCCTTTATTAGAGCAGCATCACTGTTTTGCTTCATTGCTTCTGTGCACCAGACTAACAGCTTCCAAGATTTTTCCGCAAGAGAATCCAAACCCAGCACAGTACTCTGGATGCTTTTTCCAGTGCGCACACATTCCCCCAGCTGACTTCTTTCATTTCCAAGTTATTGTACCATTAGAATGACAACATGAGATTTATTAGATCGTAGATATATCTTAAATAACCCAGAGAGGCGCTGACATTCCCTGCTCTCAATGGGGCCTATGCAAACCCCTCTCTCCTGCTGGAAGGGCAAGCTGAGATCAGATTGATGTCGAGTTTTTCAGCAGGGGATGATTAAAAATAAAAATCTGGGGGAAGGTAGATATTTTGAAGAAAAACTTCTCTATTCTCAAAAGAAAAGGGAAACTATTTTGAAGTAGCATTATAAACCATACGGCTGTGCTGAACCAGAGGTTATAGTGGGAAAAGACTTAGTATGCTGTAAAGGCAACAGTAGGCTTAGTACATAGCTCATGGGACACAGCAGCAGAAATATTGAATTTAGTCCAGTCTGCCACTAAATCATGTGACTAAGGCATTTCCCTCAGTTTTCTCATCTGTTAAACAGTTAACAATACTGCTTCCCACTTACGAGGCCTCAGAGATGCCTGGAAAATGCTCTGAGAGGCAGAGGAAGGAAGCAGTATGGCAGACAAAAGCTCTCAGATCAGTCTTCACAGAGGCGAGATCCTATTGTTGTGAGCACTGAATGCATGACCCACTGAGACGAAAGGCCAAGTGCTAGTTCACTGCTTTATATAAAGCACAGTACTATACATCAGCCTCATTGCAAGGCTATTTCATAACTGTTTTTCCCCCCAAAAGCCTTCTTAGAAAAAATAACCCAAACAGCAAGAAGAGCTTCAGCAAACAGATATAGTTAGCAGCTTTCTCGATGGAAGCATTAGACTGAAAAGCAATCAGTTTATTGTCTCTTCGCTACAAGGTGGGTATGGCTGGAATTGCAGATTTCTGGTGTTCACAACTGGGACCCGAACTGCTAGCCCTGGGGACCACGGGGACGAGTAGGGGAACAGCCCAGAGGCCTTCTGTCCAAACCCACGTGTGGTACAGGGACTGGACCTCTGCACTCGTGGTACCTTTTATGTCCTGATGAAAGTGCAAGCTTTTCATACTGATAGAAAACATTTCCAAAACCAATTATTTGACAAAGAAGCCATTTTACAAAGAGTTACGAGATAAGGCCAAAACCTCTCTGTGCTCTCCGGCCTTTAGAAGGCTGCCAGGAGATGAAAGGCAAGCCTGGGCATGCAGTGGAGCAGCAAACCACTCCTAACGTCACCAGATCCACACATCGGAAGTTCTCCTCATTGCCAGAGTGCGACTGGAGGGCAATAAATCAGTTGTGGTTAGACTAAAAGACACAGCTTCGCCAGCCACCTTCACTTGGTGCT
Source organism: Anser cygnoides (assembly GCF_040182565.1). NCBI lineage: Eukaryota > Metazoa > Chordata > Aves > Anseriformes > Anatidae > Anser > Anser cygnoides. The sequence continues at coordinate 17,734,038 of NC_089877.1, read as the reverse complement.
TTATGCAAAGCTTCCCTTAGTTTGAAGCTTTGAGCCTTGCAGATCATCAGCAGATGAGCACGGGGCTGGGTTTGCCACAGGTAAGCTACAGAAGGATGTTGTTCCAGACACGGGAACGGGACGCTAGACTTCCCTGATTATATCCTCAGTGGGGTCTTCTGTTCAGAGGGATTTTGAAGGAGACATTTTACTCCTTGCCTCCTTTCTCCACCTATGAACAGGGGAGTAATATGGACATTTTTATTAAATGTTCAGATTTTTAAAGGCATCTAGTATGGAAGGATATACTGTACATTTCTGCAGCACAACTTCCGACCAAGGACTTTTCCTGTTTCATATTTATACTGCTTTTGAACAGCGGATGAGTCAGGTTAAATAGGGAAAGGAAAACGAGTACCCTGGAAGGAGGGCCACAGTGGATTAAGTAAGAGTCCCAGAGCGTCCCGCAGGAGAGCAGGTTCCTGCGGGTACGCAGACGGCAGAGGCCCCAGAGAGGATCGTTTACCATAATTCTGCAGTGAGTAATGAATCCACGTGGCTTCCAGCCGGGAGCATGTGATCCATTTAGCTTCTTAGCAGAGGAAAAGGCCTTTCCCCACCACATCCTGACAGGACTGCACCAACAGATACTCAGACGGCTGAGCCACGCGCAGGTGCTCCACTGTCCCCTCTTGTATGGAGCCCATCCATACCGAAACTGCACAGTGCCACTCACTTATCATTCTACCTGTTCTTGACCTAGGTTGTCACCTTTAGATGAAAGTTGCTTCTTTCCTTGCAGCTCTCCACATTCCCTGCTTGGTCCTGAGCAACTTCAGCCACTGGCAATGACATCACCCCAGCTGGGACCCGGGGATCCGGCCCCGTGGGGGTCTCTGGCACAGCGAGTCTGAACCGCATCCAAGTTTGTGACAGGCAGAGCCATCCTTTCTCAAATAATAGCCAAAATATAATGGATTGTTTCGTCATGTAAGAGAGTCAGATTTTTATTTTATTTTTATTCCAAACCCATTCCTTCCAAAAATAAAAGGCAAGTAAATGGTCAGTTCAGCCTCTCTGCTGCCTTTCACAAGGCCATGACTAAGGGCTGGCAGGCTCGCAGCCAGACTGTGAAATGGATGAATTTCCCCTCCCCGCTCTTTTAAAAAGCACAATATCTTGGCTCACCCTAACGCCTCTAATCTCTTTTCAACATTCATACATTCTCCCATCCAGCTAGAAAGCACATGCTGCTGTTGCATAGCCTTTAAAAAAAAAAAAAACATTCCTTGTTCATTTTGTTATTCAACATTTTCTGTTTGATCCTGCACGATGGAAGCAGAGTGATTTTGGAATGCCCATAAATCACACCACATAAAATAGTCTGAAATAAATTTTTCTTATTATTAATTTGTTTTACAGCATATCATTGCAACCAGCTTAGCCTGCCACGTATAAAGGCTGGATTGCTATCTGTAAAAGAATAAAAAAAAAAGAAAAAGAAAAAAAAACATGAACATGAACTAGCTGTAGCACATACCACTGGAAGCAGGGGATGAGAGAATGGCAAGGAGACAGCCCTTGCTGTCATTTTCACATTTGTAGTGTTCCAAAATAATAGTAACATTTTAAAGATTGGGTGCTATGTCAAATTTTGAAAAAAAAAAAAATCAGAGCCATTTACGAAGTTGTAACACTGACCTTCTGCAGCTTCACACAATTACTGGTTACTCTGTCATAGCAAACATTTAGCAGAATAGAAGAGATGTTAAACTTCCTCTGTTTGGCACAAGGAATGCCAGTCTTTTTTTTCCTGATGCTTGACTTTGGAGGCTTTGCTTTTAACCTGTCACTTTCTCAAGATGTCACACAGAGGCAGTGCAAGTGTCACAGCAATATATTCCACTTGATACCACTCTCAACTCAAAGCAATTTTACATCTAGGTTCACTGGACCATCTCCTGCTACCTACTGGCCAAAGAAAGCCAAATCGTGTTCTCACAGTGTCACCAACTAAGCCGTATGGGGCTGCCTCAGACCTACTTATACAGAAACTGGAAGTGAAAAGTGTCTTGAAGATCTTGCTACATCTTCTGAAAAACAAATGTCAAGATGAGAGTGGTTCTCTACAAGTTCCTTAAGGCAACAAAAGCCTACCTGGGAGTCTGTTGGTAATACCAAATTAGAGGGCTAAAATAAAGTGATAAAGTTACAGAAGAATTGGAAAACAAACAAACAAAAAAAAAAAAAAACAGCATCCTATTGAAAAAATGCTTGCTTTGTTTCGCTACACAGATTCTATCAAGCTGAAGCCTCATGGAAAGGGGAGGGAAAGTGTTATTTCACACTCTTAATTCTTTTCCAGTTCTTGTGGTTTACCAGTTACATTTTTCTGCTAAACACTTAGCTTCTCTGCTCTTCTGCTTGGAGACAGAGCCTTGCAACAGTAAAATGGCCTAAATGGTTACACAGAGTTTCATTTTGAATAATAAAGCGGTAACATTTCAATGGGAGTTCGCATTAGGCCAATAGCAAGGGCAGTGTATCGGTACTTGAGTCCTGCCATGCAGTCCATTGCCAGAGCTCTAGGTCTGGATCTCTGAGTGCCAGCTCTCAAGTTGAAGAGGCAGACAACAACCCATCCCGGGCATGCTGCTCACTCCGTTGAGGCATCCTTCTGCTCACCGAGGGTTTGGTTTGGCTTCTTTACATTTGACACTCAATACAAAAATCAGATGCGGAGGTAGGCCAGCAGGTGCAAGACCCTTGGACATTTGACAAACGACACCGGCTGTACCCAGAGTCCCTCCAGTAACAGACTCGCAGTCCGTGGCCAGGTGACTCGTGCCCGTGGCACCAACTCCATTCTCCCAGGGCTACGGCTGCAGCTTAAAGTCGCCCTAAATGACAGCCAGCTGGCTCACTGAAGATAAGGAGCAGGATCCCGTCTGGCAAGTGGGCAATATACACAAACTCAAGCCCCAAGATAACAGGACATGGCAGGCAATATTTAATTTCTGTGAGAAACCACACTTCCCTGCCGCACAGGAATGACTGGGGACAAAAGAGCAGCACGGGCTGTTTAGACAGACAGACTGTATCACCAGCTCCCCGTCAGCCTGCGTAGCGCTGCCGTGCCAGCCAAACGGCCGCGCGTTTGCTTTTGCAGCATGGGCAGCAGGGACAGCAACTTTTGCACAAGTTTCATAGACAAGATTGCAGTGAGGTAGAGAACGCTCTCAAAGCTTGTATTAATGACAGGGTTCGTGTTATCAGCTGAGGGAGAGAGGGAGCAGAGAGGGGATACAGAGTAATCAGATCCCAGCTTAGGCAGGAAAGACAAGGCTGTACTCTGTGTGTGTACACACACGAAGGACGAGGGGAAGGAAAGCCAGAAAACCTTGTCGTAGTTGACCACACTTGCTTTCCACAACTGAGGTTTGCAGCCACTCTTTTCACTACAAAAGAAACAAAATAAATACAAGCAAAGTAGAGGATTTGTGTGAGCTCTGTGGGCGTGGGAGCAGGACACATGACATCAGCCAGTATCACAGCAAGCCTGTGAATCATCTGGTAACCAAATGAGAAGTTCCTGCCCAAACAATACACGCAGTGTGAGACTGCAGGTCTTGCAGGCAAGAGCTCTGAGCTCACAGATCGAGAACTAGAAAAAGCCCGCAGTTCTGGCAGAATGGAAGCCCCTAACAGCCACATTTAACAACAGAATATGAAGGACACCCTGGGCTCTGCAGGGGTTGCATTTTATCTAACCCTGAGAACCAGAAGAACCTCAAATCTACAGAGAAATCTTTTGCTCCTGTTTCACCCCACAACCTCTCTGCTGAAAACTGGCCCCAGAAATTACACATAATAAATCAAAAAGATTTAAAGATCTTCCTAGACACTTTCGAGTGCCACCAAAGAGTTATTTATTATGTTAAGTAAAACCCCAAACGCCCTACTTAGGAACCTGGGAATCCAGCTCCAACCCAGATCTGGCCAACCAGGAGCAACTCAGGAGCAAGACAAAGGCCTGGATGTCACCTCAAAACAATCCCACAACTCAGGGAACAGAAAGGTAGTAACACTCAACAAAATACAAGGAATATGCAAACTTAAACAGCAAATGCCAGAGCAGAAGATTAAAATAAATCACAGCTGAAGCAAATCTAGTGAAAACCACAACTATAATAAAAAACAGACAGAAAAAACACAACATAGCTGGGTCACCAGCTATGAGTTTTTTCTACAGCGTTTATTTTTCTCTGATAATGTTTCCAGTAAGTCCCAGAAAAATATATCTCATTGTGAAACCTATAAGAACAGTCCTGAGTTACAGGAATGTATACATGCACAGATGCATGAGAAACTGAAGGGGATTTTAGGAAACAACACAGTCTATGATTTCTACAAACCAGCATAGTTGCAGTCCTCTCTGAAATAACATCTGTAGGCACTGAGGGGAGGCAGAAAGGAAATATGCTCCTTAAAAACATGCTCCACTTCTTTTTTACAAGCAAAACCACATACATACTCCACCACTGTTAGCCCATACTATAAGGCTAGTGTGATCAGCAGCCCCTGGGGCTCTCTTATTTGAGCATTCAGGAGTCACGAGAGACCTGCAGGAAAGGCCATGTCCAGAAGCTACAAAAGCAAACAAATCCCAAATTGTTATGCTCTTTACAGCAGTCCTGTGAGATGTTGCAGCACAAGCTACCACAATTCTGCAGTACAAACACTGGGAAAATCAAGGGATACACACCTGCCAGGGGCACACCTGGAGAAAAAGCAAGACTAATTTCTACTAACAACAATTAGTTGAGTTGTTTTATCCAAACAAGCAGCTGGAATTCTGCTTTTCTGTGTATGCAGCTCCCCCTTCTCCTCTCCTTTAGCCATCTCCATCCTCCTTCTTTAATCATTTCCTCTTCTGTGGTTGTCGCAGCTGAGTGCCAGAGCTCATCTGATGCTGAAAGCTGTTTGGAAGAGAAAACACAGTGCCTTGCACTGCAGGTCTTGATATATAGCAAGTGTCCTGAAGTGAGCTTTGGGTTTGGTGGAGAGCTTGTGCTGGGCTGGTCCTGCCTTCTACGTGTCCCAGTTCATGTTTTAGCCACGTGCTGCCAGGCTTAGCTAAGCCACGAATAGCACCTTCTCCACTGTGACAACAGAGCACACTGCGCTATTAAACTTTCTGCCTGAACTATCCAAAATGGAACCACGGACATAGTTAAGCAGAGTATTAGTTGCATGGAATCGGCATATTTAAGACAGCCTGCTGCAACAACAGGACTACCCCAACAGCAATCCCAAGAAATGACGACTCATATTTAACACAGGAATGAAAGACCTGTTTCTCATCTTGCATACACTAGGGTGCCGTGATGCCTCTGCCTTATACAACTTGAGTACCAACATCAGGATGCGCAAAAAGAGACTGAGAGACTATTCTGGCACTTGAAAGGCTTTGCAGAAAAGCACAGGCAGAAGTTACATTATGTAGTATACCTTCCACTATGCAAGCATGCTTTAGGAGCCTCCAGATATCTTACCTTAGAGAAGGAAGAATACTAATGAACAGTGCAGTTTGGTAATTGACTCTGGGCAGAAAAATAAGGGTAAGCTGAAGATGCACTTTTCTTGACCCTAAAGACCAGACAATCCCCCCAAGTTGCTGTTAAATGGGGCAGGGGAAGGCATACAGATACACCTACCATCTCTCATGCATTGGGCGTTCAGCCAGCACCACACTTGCAGGCCAGCCAGTGGCAGATTAACACACCAGACTTGCTTTTGATGGCTTATATTCCTTTCTGCCTTACTTACATGTCACAACACAGGAAAACCCTGGTGAACCAAGTAAATTTCCCAGTAAACCATTTGCTCCTCTTGAAGAGACCGAGAGTCTGGGTTGTATTGGCAGGAGGAAATGGTGAGAGGCTTGCAAAGTAAGCCTTGCATAACCTCGGTGACATCAAAGGCTTGCCAGGGTTTTAAATCAGATCAAAATTTGACTATGCAGCATATACACTAGAACCAATCAAAACTAAGATATCCTTAGAAGCAACTTATGATTCATACTCAAACATTAACCAAGAACTTTTCTTTACAATTCCTGTCTTTATTTTCGTAGAGGAGAGCAGTTTAAGGTAAGATTATTTCTATTTACTATATCAATTTATAGGCCTTCCAAAGAAACTGCTTAAAACGTCTGAGCCCATGCAGAGAACACCAGAATAGTACACATCTGACTGAATTTCAGCGAAGCATTTCTGCAGAAAATTAAGAATAGATAAGAAGGGCACAAGGAAAGAGGATAAAGTGTGATCAGCAGAGGGGGAAAAACCCAACCTATTACTTGCTAGGTTTTTTGAGAGGCAAATAACTGACCTGAATGAAAGCACAAATACCTGCTTACTGCATTACATTTTGCATCATGAATGATACATACACCTCCCCTCTGTATTGAAAATAAAACTCTCACTTGAGCTTTCATGGTTACTGTGCATCCAGAGAGTCTCAAGATTAAATGACATCCTTAGGTTACAACTGGGAAACATGCACAGTTTTGTAGCTCATAAGTAAAAGTTTTATATTTTAGCTGTTTCCCAATTCAAGAAAAGCTTGGGTTGTATCTAGAAGACATTCACTGTCTGCAGAGGGACAGGTCAAAGCAAGGAGAGATCACACTCTTGAGAGCCAACCTAATTCAAACATCACGATAGCCCCCAGGCTCCAAATTCACAGTTTAGGGACAAAGCTCCCACGTAGAAGGTATGTCACTTGCTGCTCATGTGCAGGAACCACACCACACCAGCAGACTGCGTCTCACCACCAGCTACATGCACTGGAACCTGGCATGAACTTGTAGCTGAGAGGAACATCCAGTGCCAGCAGGAATAAGAGCACTGTCCCCTGCTTTTCCAGTCTATACACCTAGGGTGAACCTGCAGAGGAGCCCCTAACTCCCTGCCATCACTCCAGCCAAAGGACAGGTGGCATGCCACAACTGCACCATTCACTTCTTGCTGACACCGAAATTACCTCAGCAAGGCTGTACTAAGCATGCACTGAAAATAAATGTGCACTATATGCGTAAAGACACATTATTGTGAAACAGAGGTATATGTACTTCACAGTAGCAGAAGCGACTGACTGCCTAAGCTTAGGATTACATGTATAGTTTAGTTAGGGTCATGTTTTGCACAGACAAGAGTTCATAAATGCCTTTGTTCCTTAGTCAGCTAGGTAAGACAAATTTATTCAGATGGAACAGATATATGAACAGCAACAAGGATTAATTACCACATAATTAATTAATGGAAGAGTCTGGATGAAATGATAAACCAGTGGAAAGATTAAAACCATTTGAACTAGATCCCTAGTAAATAGATCCATTCATTACCATTAACACATGCAGACAGCATTACTCTCTCTCTCTGCCATATAAAGTTGTAGTTAATTATGCAGTACAGCCATTGACACCTGAGATCTATTCAATATCAGCTATACTCTTACAAGACCAGACTCTTTGAGAAGAGAGAACTTTGTGGATATCTGACACTGTCTCAACATCTGCTACCTTGGCATAGTATCTGCTTAACATAGCAACAACCTCACATGGCAAGTTACAGATGCAGAAAATAAACGGGGCGGTGGTGGTGGTATACTTAATGTCAAAGGCATGAACTTCATATTTTATCACATCCATTTTATGCATAAATACAATGGGGCACAAGAAGCTCACTGACTCTTGGTAAACCATTTACCATGCTCTACTCTCAACACAAGCTTCCTTTTTGGACTACAAAGTGCTGGAGGTTGTCAGACCAATGTGAATAGGCTATGCTGCATGTCACTGACAAAACACACTTTCTCTCTTCAGTGGAAGATAAAACTTTCACCTCACAGAGTCCAAGAAAGGAATAATGAAAGGGCTACGAGATTAAATCAACCCAAATTGATAATGAACTCCAGGTTTGTTTTGAATTGAGCTCACTATTCAGTTGTGTCCTTTGCACCGAGTGACTCAGGGGATTGGTTTGGAATCAGGAATGTTTTGAATTGCTATGTTCTGGATTTCATTACTCCCCTCTGGGCAAGTCGATGCATTTGAGAGCCTGAAACTTCATTTGCAGAAATTCTGCTATAGCTGGAAAAGCAGGAATTAAAGCAACCCAGAGAGAATATGTGCTGATACCTCTGAGTCAGCATTCAAATTCCTGTTTCATTTCAACATTTACCAAGTCTGGAATGGGGGGGGTGGTGGGAAGGGGCAGCGAGAGGGAAAGAGGCTTTCCTTACAGTACCAGCAGCACACAACCATGTGTGTGGTACGGGAAACAGTCTTGGTTCTCTGCTTTTCACAAACTTCCCCCCCACGCACGCACACATGAAGAAGCTCATTGTATAATACTTACAATTCTATTCCTGTTCCTGGTTTACTCTGTTTCTCACCTTCCTACCAGCTGGTGGCTGTTACTGCTATCTCATCTGGAACTAGGGAGAGGTTCCCTTTTGACAGGAGACTTGTTGCTGCAAATCTATATTTAACATTCTTTCTAACTGGTTCATTTACTAACACAAGATAATTAGCTTCCAGAAACAATTGGTGTAGCTCAAAGAACTCACTCACCGAGACTGTAACCAAAGTTTTGTTCTCTTTTTTTTTTAGCCAAAAGTAAGGAAAGAAAAAAAAAATAGAAAAAGGACAGAGCATATGTTCAAAACAAAACTTGAAGCAAAGCCTCTGCCAGCTCCTGTGCAGTACTGAAACCCAGGTGATAACAACGCATAATGAAGGAATGCACAGAAACAGAAAGCTAAATACTGCAGTACAAGTGGACCTCAATTTTGATTGCAATTATCTGAAAGACATATTTTTCTACTCCTTATAGCCATTGTTTCTCATCTCTCACTGCCAACAACAGTCATAGAGCTGTTATAGGCAACTCAAATATGAGACCAAAAAATAATGGGGATACTGCCTTGGCACATACTGTACGTTAAAGTAATTTGATTTAAAAGACTACATTACAACTCTTACTTCCACACCAACCCGTCTTCCCATGAAGCAGCCAGAAGACAGCACTTAGATCACAACTTTATGCTTCTTAAGGAGTTGAAATAAATAGTCACACGTATGCCATATTTAAGACAGAAAAAAAAGAAATACCTGTTTTGGGAGGGGTGGGGATAGAAAGAATATTCTCAGATGTTCAAAGGCAGAGGTGGGAAAATAAGATGGTGAGGTGGCCCCCAGGGAGCGGTTTGCACAGTAAAAGACTGAAGCACTAAAATAAAACAGTTGACAGAGATCACCATCAGTGACACTTCAATGAAGGCATTTCAAAAAGTACAAGCAAGAATAGCCCTTGTCTGGTTACAGCAGGCAAGTGCTGGTTGTTGATAGACAGTAGTAGTTTGACTCTGAAGACAAAAGCGATGATGATATTGGAGCTAAAAGAAAAAAAAAAAAGAACTAAAAAGGAAAAAGACCTTGGTCCTGGTTTTAGTTCTGTCACATGCCTTCTCCAACACCTCAGACACAGTTTTAACTCCCACCCTATCACTAATTGCTGACTTTTCAGAACTTCTTATGTACAGCATCTCACACTGAAAGCAGTAAATGGCTGTTATGAATCAAGAAATTCAAGATCTAACTTTGTCTGTCCCTTCATGATTTCATTTGTAAAGTAGGGGCAATAAGCACCTTACTACTACAAAGCATTGAAATGCTTTGAGATCCTCCCTCATAATGAAAACACTAGGAAAACTACAGTTACTGTGATCTGCTATACAATCACTATATGGATGACACAATCTTGCTGTCTCAGACCATTCATTTTAATTTTTTTGCCTTACAACTGAAGTAGCTGATGACTAGCTTAGAGAATGTAGAAATGCTACCGTACTCCTTGGAGTATTCCCTCCTGCATCTCTTTCCCCACGCCCAGACATATGTTAGTAGTTAGAAGCAGCTTGCTGAAGCTTAAAGTTTGACTGAAGGGGAAAACAAGAAAAATCTGCATTCAAAACACAGCAGAATTCCTAAAAAGACACCACCACTGCCACCCCTGCCGCTTCTCTCTGCCTACTTGCTGCCTCTAATATAAGGTTTCTAGTTGAGGCCAGGGGATCTCTAACCAACTAAAGCAGTAAGTAATTGAAATGTCTCCTACTATATATGCACCTGTGCTTGAGTAAAAATAAAGGTTAAATAATGAAAGAACCCAGATTTTGCTGAAGGACAGACACACAGAGTGCACTTATAAGGATGAGAAAAAGCTCTCAGCTTTAATGATGATGGTATCACCACCATTAATTATTTTAGCATTTCCTGCCCTTACTGCCATAGGGGGAGCCTCACAGAAAGGCTGAGCCCTGCCCGTGAAGCTGTGTGGTCCTCCCTTACAGAAGTTCAGAGAAGGAGCAGGGGACAATGTGCAGGACTAATAAGTGGGAAGTAAGATCGGTAGCACCTCCTGTCAGGAATCCCTGAAAGAAAACAAAGAAGTTTTTCTGCTTTCTGATTTCTCTTATGCCAGAGAAATGAAGAGTGTGGAAGGTAAAGAAAGAGGTAAAGGAAAGAGCCGCTGACCTCTCTGGGCCAAGACCAGGAACATGCAGTGATCAGGAACCAAAAGAGAAGAGTTTGACTGGTGCTGAATATGCCAACAGGGCAGGGAATACCATCTGCAGAGTGCTAATTCCAGTCGTCATCACTGTGACAAAAAACAGTGCTTGCTAACATCAAACAGGCAACCATATAATTTGGTATGTATGACTTTAGAGCTGTAAGATGGTGAGGACCACAAGAACAGACACCAAATCGGTGCCTACTGTAAGACGGACTCATATCTCATTCACTTCCTCAGAAGCATGTCTGTTACACAAACTCCCAGAAACACTGGCATAATGCCCGAAGAGCACTTATTCAGCCAATTCAGTTAGCGTTATCATTAAGTCACAATACATCTAATGAATGGAGCAGACACATTACTACTTCTTATCACAGCGTTTCTCTTTGGAGCAGTGTTACTGATGGGATGCAGAGAGTGCATTCTGATGTGTGAGTGGCAGCGAGCGGATAAGGAAAGCTAGAACAGCCTGACAAGTCAGCTACTCTTCCCGAGTGCCGGAGCTGTTCCTGGAAATAGAGTTTTCATGGTGGCTTTAATTTGCACGGCATCTACACCACACTTCCTCCTTGTAAGAAGCAAGTTTTAAGTGGAGAGCTCAATAAAAGCAAAATATTACAGCATTTCAAATTCTCACATCGTTTTTCATATTTGGTTGCGTGGCAGCACACATCTCAATAAAAACGCTGCCTGTGTGAGGGTGGCAAGTGTTCAAGTACTGGCATTGCCCAGCACAGGAACAGCAGGGATTCTTTGATTTTCAGCAACTCTAACAATTTCACTGTTTTAATTCCACTGGGATTGTTTCATAAAATCTAGTTATCTCCAATTTAATGTCCCAAAACAGAAGCATCTTGAAAAAAAGATGACATGAAAACGTCAACACTTCACACCGTCTTCACTCAGGATTTCAGCCCCCTCTGTAGACCCTACTTCTGAGATGCCCTAAAGCTCTATGGGATGGACTTTGTGCATGTCATAAAAACAACGTGCTGCTAAACAGAAATCAGGGACTTAGAGGTTAAGAGTTGCTCTGCTATGGCCGAAGCTTGGCACAGCAAAACGCTGTAGACAAGGAATGAAACGATGACAGGGGAAAGGAATGGAACTGGACTTTCTTGCTATCACTGTATTACAGGTGGGGAACAAAATCCTGCAGGGTTCACCAAGGTAGGTAATGAAGCTTGGCAGAAGCATTATTTATGTGACCTCACATATGCCTATAATCACAGATGTAACAAGAAGAGTCCACCAACTCTTATGTGTGACGACAACTGAAGAGGAACACTGTACTTCAAAAGTCATCTTTGCCTAAGTATGTTAGAGATTTCTTCTGAAGAGCAGGGAGGCTTTAAGCACATGGCTGGGGGCCACCCATGCAGGGTGGGCACCCATGGGACTGACAGACGACAAACAGGCAGCAAACTTTCTCTCCACTTCGTTCAGGAGTGTGTAAGAGGCCTGCTGGTTTAGCAAAGCAGCAGCTTGTCAACAAGCTATACAACACACATGCTTCACAGGATTTTGCCTTCAAGTCCTAGCTTCAGTCATTCTTCAGAAAAATAAGTGCTCCTAGTTAAGGGAATAATGTAGGTATTTCCCATTCAATATGATTAGGGCTTCATAACTATAATTTCTCACATGTGGTTTCTGAATGTACTGGTTTGTTTACAAAAGACATTTGATCCAATTCTCTGATCAAACCCAGTGCCTGGCAAGTTAAAAGTCACGATCAAGGCTGACTTCTTCCTTAACTCTACAGACCAGAGTTCAGGATCTGTCTGGTCTAAATAAGCTGCACAATCAACACATTTTGATTTTAGCTTTCAGTCTTATTTAACTGGCAGAAATACCCCCCCCCTTTTTTTTTTTTCTGTTGCTATTTTCTAGGCAAAATGCTTAGCTGTCTGGTGAGCATTGTGGAGATGCTTGTGGTAAGTCTGAACGAGTTAGCCTTGATCACTGGAAGCACAGTAATTACAAGAGCACAGCAATAAGCATGGGTTAATATATGCTGCTAGGACTACCAGGACAAATTCGCCTGCAAGAAACCCCAGGGTGCCACAGCTATCCTGCCTTAAATATTCAGGTCAGCTCTGGTTCCAGCATAGGAACACCTGGAATCTAAGAGAAACAATACTCATTTAAGAAAGGAAAAAGATGTTCCTAATTAACTGCTAAGTTGAACTTTTTTCCCCTTGAGTGAAGAACTGAAGTTTTCTCTATAGTTACCGAACCTTCCAATAGTAGTTTTTACAATTACAGATCAGGAGGACCTCGACAGCCTCAGGCAGCATTTTTGAGTTTGCGAACTCAAAAGGCACACGGTGCTGCAATCCTGTGCACGGAGGATGACTCAGTAGGAGCTGTTGCAGCTGCTTTCTTAGGTACTCCAAGGGCAGCTCTACTGTGATGGACGTGCTGTCCTCCCCAGATGGGTGCCTTTGGATCTCCGCTGGGGGGGGAACAGAAAAGGGCAGACTGACTACACCAGTGTCGGCTGTGGCCCTTCATCAGTACTCAATTCTGAGCTGGCCTAGAGCTTCCCAATGGCTTTACAGATCTTATAACAGATACAGAAAGTTTGTTTGTGTGTTTCTACAGTGCTCATCTCTGATTTGAGTTACTGCTGTATCAGTAATAGTATCTAAGTCTCTAACTACAGTAATTGAACCAGACGAGACTCAGTGGGTTACATCTTTATCACAGTTCAGGAGTTCTTCCTCATGCAGGAGACTTCCATGTTCCAAGCAGTGGGGTTTTCAGCACTTCCTTGCAAGTCTGCATGACAGAACACATCTACTGTCAGGAAATCCTTTTCCCCTGGTATTCAACTTGAAATTCCTTTTTGCTTCCTCTATTCTCTGCCAATTACCTCTCTGGAGCACACTAAGCAAATCCATCAACATTTACATCTTTAAAATAATATGGCATAATTAACTCCAGGGAAACAGCTTTCACCAAGCTACACATATTTATCTTTTTTAATCTTACATCATTAATTTAACACCTCCAGCCGGTCCCTGAGCCATTTGTATTACTCTCCTCTAAGCTCATGCCAATTTGTTAGCTTTTTTTCTGGCAATTCAAATGAATAAGACAGAGCAGTACAGCAGGCGTGGTCTTCTCTGAGCCACAGAAAATCTCTATGGCTAAAGCCCATTCTGAACCATAATGAATTACAGCACATTAAGAAACTGTAAATAAATACAATAATGACATAATAAATAAACGGACAGCTAATTCCAATACCATGTCTCTGAGGAACGACAGCAAGCGTGTAACACGTTTTACAGATTGGAAACAAACTGTTCTACCTATGGCCACAAGGGGAGACAGCCAGTGTGAGAACGATGTCTGAAATTCTGCATTTTCCTTTACTCTTGAGTTTAGGCCATTTCCATTGCTCTATAAAATAAACCCAAGCAGCTTCAGAGAGAAAGTTTTCAGAGAGTAGTGACTTAGTCCCGATTGTCCTGTAATTCTGCTCTCATATTATCATATTGGCTCTGCTACCGAATACCATTTTGCTTCCCAGGGTTCAGATGCTGTTATGACACTTGACTTCCCTCCCTCATCCCCAGCCATCTGAAAATGTACTCTGAATCTACAACCCTCTGGAGCCCAATCCACTTAAGCTTTGAAGCAACTGTCAAAATACAGTACATCAAAGCATAAGACTGAGAATACGCAACGTCCCTGAAAAGCTAGAGTACAAAAGAAAAATTTTCTCAAAAACTGGAAGTCAGAGGTGTAGCTTTGTAAAAAGAACTGAACGCAAAGCAGTTCAATGCAAGATCCTTCTACTTTGGTAAAAACTGTAACATTATAAAGTGTTGGCACTATTCAAGTCGTGCTTCATATGTTTCAGCAACGCTGTGTTGTTGTTGGTCTTGACAGCCTAAGCAATGCCAAGTCCTCAGAGAGTGCTCCAGTGAAACTGTTGCATGCCTGGCTGGAGAAGTAGCAGCTGTAGAGTGTGACTGTACAGGACTCCACCACTATATACACTAAAGAGAACACGTCTCAGGTTGACTTTTTTTTTTTTTAAGCCATTTCTATTTTCTACACTGTTTCTTTCCTTTGCACTCTCATTCATGCTCCAAGAATGACAATTTTTGGTGCCTGTTTCCCATATGACTACTTCTGTAAAGTGTCTTTTTCCAAAAAGTCTAACAAAACTTTTAAAATACAATGCAAATATCACAGTTCTTTTCTATCACCATATTAGTGACAACTGCAGACCTACTAAGTGGATGATCATATCTATATGCCTGATAATTAGATAGAATTTGAATAACCAGAAGCACTCCATAAGCCACAAGAGCATTTTGTGCAGCACTTACATGAGTTTCTGACGAACTATGACAATGAAAACACCAATGCTGAAGGAGACACAGTTAAAATAAGCAAATAAGTATCTGACCTACCCCCATCAGCCTAACATATATTTCATTACTGCAAATATTGTTCACAGTCAGGAGTTTAAGAAAAAAAAAATTATCTTGAGGTATTATTATAAATAAGATTCAGGTCCATCCAGGTTTCTGCATTTTTAGACTACACTTCATGTATTTTATTTTTTTTTTTAATCACTATCACAAGAGCTAAAACCCAACATGTTTTTGCAGTGAAAACTGAAATTGTCCTGCAACTTACTAATCATAACAGCAATCACTTAAAAACACAACACTCAGAAAAGCCGAGCTTACCGTGAAGTCAAGAGAATGCCATCGTAACACTGTACAGCTTTCCGGCCTTGGAGCAGGTTTTAAGAGGGGTCCCATCTATTTTTTCCCTCCTCAGTCCCATCTACTTTTCATGGCAACCTTCTTAAGCATTTGTATATCCTCTACCTGTATCAACAAGGTAAATCATTCCAAGGCTTCCAAAACCAGCACTTCTCCATTTACACTCCTTTTCCAAACCAGCCTCTTCTTTCCACACCATTGCTCTGGGACTTCCCATGCAACGACCTAACAGTAGACACCATTCAGTCTCTTCACCTGCCTGCTGGAGGCCTCACTCGTGATTGTTCTGAGGTTTGCAAGAGACCCAAGAAAAAGGACCAAAAGTGGTGGACCTTTCATCCTGCATCGGTTGCCATCTGGTACCCCCAGACCATGGAGAAATACCAAGCTGTGGAGACTTGCACAGTGTTGACCCTGTTCTCTAGACAGAGTTCTGCAGTGACTGTGGAAAAAGCCTACACCTTCCACCAATATCAAGTATAAAAAGCTGAAACTAAAATAACAATAATAATAAATAATAGAGGAAATGCTTGAGAGACCCTAGAAGAAAATATTTTCCAGGAAGACAGAATCTCCTGGTAATGCAGCCCCTCCAATCAAGGTAAAATAGAACACTTTCAGAACCACATAAATTAGAATGGAAGTGATAAATACTCTGACTTCTGTTTCTTTACAGGTAATCATCAGGCCTATATCTGGACAGGGTAGAATGCTATTTGAAGGGATATTTCATTTATCCTGGAACCTAACCTTTCCTTGGGGAATCTGTTCCGCCAAGTTGAATACAATACCTCTATTCATTCACCGCTTTTTCCATTAGTTGCTTTGCTTTAGGGGGTCAATTCTCTGCTCAGTCCTTTCCTCCGCATCCCCCTCCTCTGCCCTGGACTATGACACAGCCACTCTGTGAGCCACGTTACTTTCTTCCATTCTGTTATCCTTGCAACATATACTTGATGTGCTTGGCGTACAGAACCGACGTCTGTTTAGATTAAAACCATGTTGTAATTTGGAGTAAAAACATACAAAGCCGTGGCTGAGCATGACAGAAGAAAGCTATCCCCAGTTTTGGAAGCTGCAGTATGTCCCTCCTGGGAACAGCCTTGTACCATGTTTAGTACGTTAACCAGAAACAGGGGAAGCAGCTGAGGTTTAGCTGGTCTTTCCACCCCATACTGTACAGAGCCAGTGCTCATCCCCGCCAGCTATGCAGGGCGAACATTTTATACATACCCTCATTTCTATTTAATGGTTCTTCCATCCTCTCAAACAACTCTCTCCACTCTGGCAAGCACGTGATTTATGGAACCACAGCAGAAACGAATGGATTACACAGCTAATGAATGAATCAAACAAACCCAAGAGGCTAGATCATATGATCAGCTGAATGGGGCTGAGTTTGTTAAATGGCACTTCTGCTACTTTTGTCTTTGCGCTTGGTTATACTAAGGTTTCAAAGAGCCACAATCCAGACAGATAC
This sequence comes from Anser cygnoides, assembly GCF_040182565.1. NCBI lineage: Eukaryota > Metazoa > Chordata > Aves > Anseriformes > Anatidae > Anser > Anser cygnoides. Next base: position 17,717,185 of record NC_089877.1, on the reverse strand, counting down.
TGCATTGTTTAAAAAACATGGGATTTCTCAATGTGGATCTGCCTTCAATGACATCTTTCAGCAGGGTTGTCTCCATCTGAATTAGCTGCAACTGATGCAGAAACTTCTCCGTGACAGCATACACAAAGCTGCGGACAGAACAACTTAGGGAGCCTTTTCTTTCTCAAATATAGCTATGGTACCTTGCACTTGCAACAGGATACTTCTCCTGGAAAACATTCAAAGCCATAAAATTTCATCTGCTTGAATTTTGCCCTTTTAGTAACAACATCACACTGAACTTCTAAGCTGGTTGTGTACAAAGTGTATCGCAAATGTGGCCTAGAAAGGGTGGGATACCTGGATATTCCAGCAGAAGAGGCAGGGTTTGCCTCAAATTCGAGTTCTGACAACTGCACTGACTTTGATAAAAACTTCTTCCTCATAACAACAGCCTGAAGAAGCTCTTTCACAAACACACCTATTAGGTTCATGAGCTTAAAAAGAGATAAATAATAACGATAAAAACTCTCCCTTCAGATGTAAGGAGTAACAGTAGCCTTATGTTACAGACAAAGAATAATAGGTAGTCCTGTAGTAAGACAAAGCAGAGTGTCATCGAAAAGTGGTGTAACTTAGCTAAGACTTGCTTTGTCTCAGTCTCTTAACTAACTGCCTAACTTCACATGACTCAGTTTATAATATACCAGGCTCCATCATGAGCAATTATTTTATTAAACGAGGTGACATCAGGGGCTGCATCCCACAGCTGTTACAATTTGATATCTCAGAAGTAGGAAAAATTCTGACGCATGCATTTTTTCAAAGTACTTTGTTTTTCCCCCCAGTATAACTTGAGGTTTTTTCAGCAAACCACCAGAGACGCACAAAGCCAGTGGTCGGGTTGGATTTGCAAAATGTTATCATACCATATACATTTTGATTTTGTGTAATCAAAAACTGAGATGGTCTGGATTCAGGTCTAACTTTAGTCAAAAACTGAAAGGTGCTTTTTCTCACTATGGAACTGAGGGTGATGGTTTAAATACAATTCAATTTCTGATCTATTTCTGGACACCTGGTTCAAATGGTGGAGAAATGAAACAAGTCTAAGAAGAGTCCTGCTTCATCTTATCATATCACAACACTACACTACAGATAAATCAAGTTAGTAAATGTTGGTGTGGAGACCACCTATTGTTTGAGCTACACATATAACTCTTCTGGATTACTGCCTGATTATTTTTAAAGAGTAAAAAATTGTGGTTTTTTTTTTGAAAGTTTCTTTAGCTTTTATATTAAATGTATGCAATTTTTGACACTAAAATTTACCTTTTAAATATCAACTCAAAATGTCTCAAATTTTCTAACTTTTTCTCCTGTTAGGACTATGCTCTGAATTTGATGAATATCCATTCAAATTATTTTGATGCCCATTTTTAGCTAAACTGAAATTGCACTTTGGAGGAATAAATTGTTTGACAAATACTGCCTAGTGTTACTCAGTATTTCTTCCACCTCTGCCAAAGAAAGGTCCCCAGAGAGACTGAAGAGATTTAGCTGAAAATTAGTTTAACTGTTATCTTTTAGGCTCTTCCAATAAAGAGAATAAATACTGCAATAACAGAGCTAGTTTCATACACATAACTTGTGAGTATATTTTGGAGAACAAGTGAAATTCCCAAAGAGGATGCTGGAGCTCACTGATTCAGAACACACACAGCACCTGCTTATAAGCTTTCTACCACCCACTCTTTAGGGGTTCTTTGCCTTACACCAACTGGGTAACTCCAGCAGACGTAAAATCATTACATCAGTGGCTTTTTTTATTAGGACTACTAAGAGAGAAACATTTTCTATTTGAGTGGTGCCTTATGTTGATGGGAAGAGCGAGGTAATCAACATTTCACACACTAAACTGCAGGGTTTGCATAATTAGACTTTACAATTCCGAGCTGAAGATCATTCAGCAACTTAGCAGTAAATACTTATCAAGACTAGCCTTTTCACTGCCCAAACATAAATTGTTTTTACTTAACAAGTCTTGTAAATATGACTGATATCAAAACGCTGAAACTCACCATTACCTACCAGCACTGCAATGACAGAAATGACTTCTATTCTTAGAGGCTAATATCATTGATTGAACCCTGCTCTGCATTTTATGCCATGTGGAAAAATAATCGGCAAAGAGTATTTCTCCCTTTCTCTCCCCACAAAGCCTGACATTTCATTTCATCAGACCTTTTTATTGGTTCTCACATCTGGATTATATAAATTTAAAGCACGGTTTTCAATATCTGCATTGCTTAAGGTTACAGTATTTGACAAATCCTATTCGCCAGGCTGTCAAATTAAATTAACATGGGCAATGATGGGGGAACAAAAGAATAAAGAGGCTAAGTTTTACTCCCTTGTGTTCAGAAAGTGAGATAAAATTAACCCCTCCGAAGGAGCAGCATTGGCCCTGACAGATCAGCTTGCTAGAGGGGTGTCTGGCAATACGACACAAATGCAGAAGTTACGCTGGCTGGCACCCCCCAGGTGGGCTGGCCTTATCAGGCCATCACACTCCTACAAACAGAAGCCAAGCTTCTGCTACTGTCAGCTCCTTGCCTAAAGCAGAAATTCTTTTTGCTGTACAATCGACTTAAGTTTTAACCACAAACTAACAGTAAACATCGTAGATAGGCTACATCTAACACTTCTTTGAAAGATCCCTACTTGCTCTCAGACAGAAACTTCTGAAAGACGTGAACTCTGTCTAGAAAAATTAACTGATCCCATGTTTGTTTGGCTTATCAGGGGAGTTAAGTCTCAAGGGATGCTCTTCATAGAGCTCCTTTGAAGATACTTCCTGTATTATACAGTTGCCTACACAGGATTTTTTTTTTTATCTTACCCTTCAGGGTGGCTTTTGTGCTGACACCATGTTTCAGCAGACATACCGTGGAGGGCACTTACCATCAACAAACAGAAATGCATGCATGGCCCAGAACCCAGAAGAATAACAACAGTAGAAGTAAAAGGCAGGGGGACAGTCTGCACAAACTAGCTTAATTCACAACAGATGCTTAAATCCAGTACAGTGCTGATTAGACTTACAGGTGGGGCAAACACCTAAAAGCAATCCTGCATGGGACCAGCACTTGTAGGTGTTAAGAACGAATCTTCGACCATAGTCTGCAACAAGATGGCATTTGAAGGTCTCTGCAGGGGGCGGGACTTTCCTCAGGACTACATGGGGCTCCACAGGTACTGCTGCATTTCTGAGAAGATGAAATTGGGAAAGTCCTGCAAATCCCAAATCTTTACTAGTGAAATAGCCAGGCCCCAGAGATGACAACTGCTTGTCTCATCTTCTCTTTGTTCTTCCTTGCAATTGCATTTTTACTCCCACTGGCTTCCTGCATCTCTCTCAGGTATAGGTGGATGGACTCCATGCATTTCTGTCTTCCTGGGTGAAATTCTGCCATTCTTGTATCAGAACAGAGACTACAGCTCACATACACTCCACAACATTCATCTAAGAAGAGTCAAACTTGCTCAGCACCTGACTCCATGACTGTCAGTGAATAAAGTGACAAGACATCTCTCTAACATTAAACTGTGGCAGTAAAGCATTTTGAAAAAAAGGACAGAAAACATACTCCAAGACAGTTTCAATTTCTTCAGGAAGTTCAGCTTAACGAGGTTGTCAGCCCAGCTGAGCTTTGCTGACTCTTATCATGAGACATAGATAGCTTTTAACTATTTATAGTGTATTTGACTGTCTGGCTCCCCATGTTAACTTTCATATTACCTATTTAGAAGATTACAGAGAACATGTTCCCAGCTATTAAGGCGTTTTTTCCTAACCATCTATGGATAATTCTGAGGGAGTGACTCATTTAACAAGTTCTTCCAAACCTCTATGTAAGTCAGTATTAAAATTGAGTAACATATTTGTGTCTTAAACATTTTCATGATCAAGATGTGTACAAGTTATATACACCCACTATCGAGTGGCCTCATGAAATGAGGACTTATATTTTAGGAAACAAAGGAAACCACGCGGCTGTACCAGCAATCTTGTTAAGCACTCGTATACAGTCACCCATGATGTCGAAATGGTACCAAGTCCCTCTAGAAGCCCTAAGAACTACTAGTATGTTTCCCAGTGAACAAAACCAATTCTCAGGCAGGATCAGTTAAAGCTACAGCTACTTCTTGGGTATTTTTCTAGGTTTATGACAGTGACATAAACTGAGACATGAATCATGCTTTCTGTCCTCCCAACTCATCAAGTTTCTGCTTTTGTTAACAATACCTTACCACAGACCTGCAGGTTACACCGAGTCATCTGAACCCTCCAACAAACCAATTCTCATTGGATATCTATTTTCTATCTCTTAGATATCTACTTTCTCTATTAAAAGACGACAAGATTCAAATAGCATGCCACTGGACCAACAGTCCAAAACTGAGCACTGCCAACTATGCATGCAATCACAGAAGCACATCGCGCTCTCTCATGCACACGCACATGACACTTACCCGAAGTTGTTTCTACAAGCATGTTTCACATAAATGATCACCAGGGGCTCTTTATTGGCAAAAGACCACGCTAGGGAAGAGAGAAAGAACAAAAAGCAGCAAGAACCCGGTACGCTAATATTTGCAAATATGTGGAAAGGATCTATGAAAAAGAAAGAAGTCAGTGAAGAAAGGAGGCATACAAGGGAAGGAAAATAGCATCTGAGCAAGTTTGAAGGACAGGAGGAGGACGTCGGGAAGGTCACTGAGGTCAGTTCAGACTAAGGGCACACAGTTTGAAACATGGCCCAAATGGAACGGGTTTGTGATTGTGCTGAGAAGAAAGCCACTGAAGACTCCTAGCTATGGAAAAGTAAGATTGATAATGGAAGGAAAGGGGGGTAACACCTACATTTGTAGGAGGGGAACCTCGGTAGCACAAAAGGATTAGTGGCTAGCTTCTATGTCAAAGAGAGGCTTTTGGATAGTGTTTAGCACTGCTTGTGCTTCCTCAGACTCCGAGTTTGAGTAAGTGCAGGTGGACCAATGTGTCAGATTAGACTTCTGTTTCCCAAAGAAAGCATAAAGGTAAAAACTGACTTCAAAAAGAAGCAAGATTCTGCTCATTTCCTTATCAATGGTTCTTTGTCTTTGTGAGAGGGAGCAGCTCTCAAGTTGAGCTACATTCTGTGCTCAGCGGCTAGGAGCCCTGCCTCTCACAGATACCTCTCTTCAGATGCTACAGCCTAAGCTCCCGGCTGTCAAGAGCTTTGTTTTATGCATCAAAGAGCTGCCTACATGCTCTCCTTTGCACCTCTTCTAATCACTGCAAACCTTCTGTGAAGAAAGGCATTACTCCAAACCTTTCAAAGTCCAAGAGACCTAGCTGATACAAGTAAGGATACATTGAAGCGGTAGCTAAATTGTTCAGCATTTACCTCTGTGCAGGATTGCTTCTATGCAAGAACGGGAACACTTCAGTTAGGAGTAAAATAGAGACTGTCAAGCACACACAAACAGCTGATCAACTGGTATCTGAAATTGTTGGGGATGTAAAACATCACAGCGAACGAGGCAGATCACTCAAGCAAAATACAATCAGAAGTTACTCCTACGCTCTGGCATGACAGATAATGTTACACTAGGGTTGCTCAGAACATTAATAAAGCTCAACATAATGATCATTTATCTGTCCAGATCAGCAATTATCTGGGGGCACTGCATTCGCTTGGCAAAAGGGAATCTCCACCAGATATAGAGGAATATAAAACAAGAACAACATATGGCAATGCTCATGTTTGTTTAGGATGAAAGATTTAAAACGAGATCACTTAATGGACTATTTATTCTAGAGCAATTTATTTTTCCATTAAAATCAGTTTTATTGTAGATTATTCAGAAAGGAAAAATCAGCTTTTCCCAAAGCAACAGAAAGCATTACAATTACTCAGCAAGAGAATTAACAGCACAAGTACAGAATGAGAAGTTTCCGAACTCAGGAATGACAGCAGCCTCAACCACTCGTCCTCAGAACTTTAAATCTAAATTTGGAAAATGAAGGGGGAGGCGGGAAGGACACAACAACCACCACCACCACAAACCACAACCTACACTCGTACCCCCAAACCCTGAGCAGCGCTACAAAGCAGTGCCCTGTGACACAGCAGCTATTCTTGCATGTTCTCATCCCGACTATTCAGACTATTGTCAGTCCTATTGTCACAGGAGCATCAAAGAAATAAGGTAAGATCTGTTCCTGTGGGGCTACCAATACCAAATGCTGCACATATAATAAGGCATAAAAAAAAAAAAAACAAACAAACAAAGAAACAAAAAAAAAAAGCCACCCTGATCCTATCACCCTCAGTTTGGAATCCATTTTGTTTCCAAACCTGCTTTGAGTGATTTGCTCCAATCCTAAGGGAAAACTGGGAAAACACACATCCTGCAGAAAAAAAAATAAAACCATATTTGAGACAGACTGAACCAGGAAGAAGGGGAAGGTCAAAATGCAAAGAAACAATAGAAAATGTTTCTGCTTTTGAAATGATCCATATACCAGGTCTTTATACTACAATGCACATATGTCATGAAATGCAAGTGCAACACCATTAGGCATTTCATGTTTCTCTTAGACATTTATTATTTAGACATCATTTCTCTTTTATAGCTTCCCTGGAAGGTCAAGACAAATTTTCTCCTATCACCTCCAAGGTCCAGGTTGGTAATGAAACACCTACCCAACAAAATAATTGCTGCATTATATGCTGTAATGCTCCATTTGAAAAGGGGAACATGAAATTGCTCTATCCTTCAGGGAGCAGGGCTTCCACACAGAACACCAATAGCTTTCACATTTCTCTCATTTTTTTCTTCCTGTTTCGCAACATCATGCATTTCTCACGTTATACTGAAAGAAACCAAAACAACTTTTACATGTTCTACTCTTTTCATTGATGGAAAATTGAAAATTAAGAAATCTGGTAACTGTAAGGAAATAAACTTATGGAATAGACTCACCAGGGAAAATCGCAGTTTTATAAAATAATTAGATTTTCCGAATGTTACAGTAAAATTCAGTACTGGTAAGCAATACTCCCAATCTTCTGGCATGCAAAGGACCAAAAAAAATATTATCCATATGAATTTCCTATTCTCATTCAAGAGCCGAAGTGCACGATCTGTTCCTGCTTACACTGTTGTGACTGATTTCTTTCTGTTTACTACTTTCATAAAAATGCCTGGAGTTGGGCCTTCCTAATTATATTTGCTCCTTGTGTAGTAATAATGAACTATACTGCATCCTAACATTAAAACACAGCCTGAAAAATGTGCCTGTGTACTTTAATAAAGCCACGAGAGGCAGTTTATTATTGTTATCCCCTGATTCTATAAGTGAAGTAAGTGGACAAGTACGAGGCTGTGGTTTGGTTTTGGTTGTTGTAGCTGTTTTGTTTGTTTTAAAGCACCACCATAACATACTTTTGCAAAGACACACTTTTTACACCAAGGCATGACTGCGCATTCTGATTTCCAGCGCACAGTCAGCTCATATTTGATATCATGATTTTGAGAGGATTTACTGGCGAGCTCTCACGTTGTTCAATGCAAGCCCTTGTTTGCACGATACATCTACGCTTCTGTTGCTCCACAGCTGCCCTCATAGCCACATGACTGGATTGCCCTTGCAGAAAATGGGGAAATGCTTAACAGAGACAGATGTAAGAACCAGCCACAAAGCAAGGTAACCTGATAAAGCTCTTTTTATTAGCTACTGTAAAAAAGAACATTGATCTGCAGAGCTCCAGTTCTTGAATGCACAAAGCAGAGTGAATGTCTGTAACAGTCCTCCTAAACACATTAGGTCTGGTAAGCATGGCTTTACTCCTCACAGTGATAACGATTTCCCTGGAGAGCCGTACCAGACTGGCACTGCAAACAGGTCAGCAATGGTAGCAGGGCCATTCCTCTCTTGAATGTGGAAAATGAATTTCTCTGTTTTCCACTGTCAAGGGGCAGGAGAGTGATGCAGACAGTATTTATGACGGGCAACAATTTTAAGTACTATAACACTGTTGCTGCTGCGTACTATTTCTGCAGTATCTGCGCCAAGCAGAAATACAGCTTGGTCCAACAAACCACAGCTTTCACTGACTTCAGGTTTGATTCTGCAGCGTGTATCCCACCAGCTTACCTGCAGGGATTAGTTCCATGAATAAAGCTAAAGGATAATAAACCATGCAAAAGCCCATACAAAGTCCTGTGTTCTCTGCTCCCCCCTGCCCCAAAGAGCACCAGGCTTACGTTCCCTGACTGTGGAGACCAGCAGAAATAGTTAAGGGAAGCCATGCAACAGTCTCAAAAACACAGCACTCCAGGCTGCCAGAGGGCGGGCACGTAAGAGTTTAGGAGTCAAGAGGCAGTAAAACCAAATATTTGGTGTAAAAACTGGCAACAGAGTTTTCTTTCTTGGTCAGTCCCAACATTGCCATTAAACTCAGCTTACCAGTGAAATAAATGGTTATGACGGGACACCTCAGCACAAAGACTGACAAATTCTGTACAAATGTGCTCTCACTAGTAGACTTAAATATATATATATATATATAATTCCTGTCTTTCAGAAATGAGAATTTGCAAACAGCTAAAAGACACCCGTACCTTTTAGTCACCACACAGACCCAGGTTACCCATATTTTTCTCCAGTGTACAACTTCTGTTTGTGGAATAAAATCAGAGAATAAAGCAGACCAGTAGTTTAAAGAGAACAATAATATGGGATGCTAAAAAACTACTGTGTTGGAAACCACTCTATCAGCAGTCAGTACCGCAGCAAATGCAACGATCTGCAAATGTATAAAACTCAGACTAAGCAGAGAAGGCTGGATGGTATGAGATGGTAGAAGGGGTAGCAAGAAGGTAGGAGTTAGGCTGGGCAAGGCAGCAAGCAGCTACACTGAGATCGGTTGCTGCAGCCTCGTTCCAAGGCAGACCTGATGCAACACACAGCATGAGGTAACAGACCTAGCAACTAAAGTTATCATGAAAGAATCAACCCTATTTCTTCCCTGGAGAACTCTAACTGGAAAAAAAAGGCATAAAACTGTCCTGTTAAAGCACCTGCATCATTTGCTAGTCAGAAGATCCCTTTTAAAGCATCTGCATAGGAAAGTGCTATTTACAACTGTGTGATCCGTGAAAACCGATCCTGAAGATCAGGTGTTCCTTTTGACAACGTTTCTGTACTTCCCATACTCAGAAGGATTCCTCATTATGACTTGTATATCAATGAATTTCAAATCGAAGTCAACTTCAGACACATCCCAGTAGAAGCAGTTCAGATATATACGATACCTAGATAACCTAGCGTCTTAAGATGAGAAGAGTTTCATTTCCATACAAGCTCAGAAGATCCTTTGATGTTCTTACCCACCGACTAGCTCTTCCTGCTGTTGGCTGACCTTAAACTTTAGACTGATTAAACTAATAAATATACTGCACACACCAGTTACTGTAGTGAGAAGTGGAGGCAAATCTGTTCCTAAGGTAGGAAACAAGAATACATGCCAAATTTATTAGTTGGATAAGTCTGTAACGTATCCTTTAGCTACATGTAGCTATATTGCCACATCCACCAAGGTAGCTATGTAAAGACACTGTCTCCAGTTCACAAGCATGCAGACCCTTCTGTGCTTCAGAAAAGCAAACAGCTAGAAAAACAAAAGTGCATCACCACTTTCTATTAACATGTTTTAGCTCTGTACAAATGGAGCAAACATCACTGGGAAATTTCTGGCAAGTGCCTTTTTATGGATCGTGCTGATTTGGCGTGATCAAACCTGGTAAGGAAAAAGGTTGGCTTTCAAATTCCTGTGCAGAAAAAGCTGAGCGAAAAGTTAAAAAACAAACAAGCAAACAACAACAACAAAACAGTGCTTTCTTAAAATCTGAAATCCTGCATTTCAGCCTCTTGGGATGAAGTTTAAGGGAAAGGTAAAGAAAGAAAATAGTCAAGATGAAAACTGTTGTCACTGCTCTGAATAGAAAACTTGGGTCAGGTTCTTTACTTCATAAGAATTTGGAATAGATAGAAAGAATTAGGAAGAAGGCTTCTTCCTCTTGTCTGAGTCAGAGGTGTTTAAAGTTTTGTTCCACACCCTCTGATAAGAGGTTACACCATCGGGAAGTTCCATGTTTATCTCCTTTTTCTCTAGGAAATACCCACAGCGTAACAGATGCACAGCACTGCCAGTAATGCCTCAGCAATGAGTCAGTGACACCAAGGATGTTACTTTTGGCCATCTGCATTTTGCTCATTTCAGTGTTTTGACACACAGTGCCGTAACCACACAGGGTATAGTTCAGACCCAGTAATGCAGGGTCAGGATCACACCCTGTAGATGCCAACCGATGTTTTAAAAAGATCCTCAGTACTCAGTATATTTAAACTAGATGGAATCAGTTTAAGTATAATCTAAGGACACCGTTTTACACTACACTGGCTGCTGTTGAAAAGTGAAGTCCTATTTTCTTTTTCCCTGAGGTACACATTCTTACCCCCAAGTCCTGCACAGGGTTATGCAGCCTTACATCTCAGTCAGGTCTACAATCCAACCCAATAGAAAACTTGCTTTTATGACTGAAAGCAAGTTTTCCATTAGGTCAGCAAACTGCTCCAACTGGCCCCCAGTCACACAACTGCCAGAGCAAACCCAAACAGTGGCACACGGCCGCCTGGGGAGAGCGGGATCCTGTTTCACTGGCAGCCTAGCCTTAGACTGAATTCAGTGTAACATAAACCTGCACCTTGAGCTTTCTGTGACACCGTTTCCTAGCTGTGTTCTGTGACTCACAGAATATTGAACTGTATCTCAACACTACTGTGAGGAAGTACCTGTTCGTATGGTGCTGATCTTCCTTCCTATCTGAAAAAAACAAATATATGGGAACTATTTTGCCAGAACAGTTTTGGTATGTAAGCTGTAAGCAGTAACATACCCCCACTCCCTCCCAAAAAAAAAAATTAAAAAAAAAAATGGTCCACATACTGTAAAAATAGCAATTTACTTTCTCGTGTAAGCAAACAATCACTAATAAATAAATAAATAAATTACCCAAGTTACTCATTATTATTACTAGGTCTTAACATCCTCTAAAGTAAAGTCAAGACTCAGTACAATTGTTTTGTCAATTCTTGTCGTTCTGTTGCAAATCAGGAAGTTTTTTGATTTTCTCAAGTACATCTCCCAGAGCTTTTTTTATTAAATCAGCAGAAGAATGTCCCTTAAAACAAAACAAAAAGAAAACTAAACATCCTTCCATTCTTTACAGTTGAGAAGCATAACTTACACATTGTAGGCTAAAAATACCACAAAGCAAACCTAACCCAAATTGGTTAAAAAAAATAAAATTAAAAAGAAAAAGAAAAATCACCCACAAGCAACCAACCAAGAAAAGAGGTGGTAGAAAGAAGAGTCCTTGCTCCAACACATTAGAACACATAAATTAGAATATTCCAGGACTACATTCAATATCAAAACTATATATAATGTATTTTCCACTACAAAAGCCCTTCTAAAATAATTGGGTTTGAAATGCTTCAGTGATTTACATCAAGCTCCTGAGATTAGTGCTTCTTTCTTCTGTGGTTAATACTTTAATATTAGGATGAGCCCAACTACAGACATGAAAACTATTTTATATTATCGCCTATTTATTTCTTTTTGGTTTGATTTCTGCATCTTATGCAAGTTCTGAGAAGAAAGTTTGGAATTTAAGAATTCATTCTGTAGTTCCTTTACTTCTGCCAGGCACTTAACATTTTTTGTGAACTAACACACCTGACTTCCGGTAAATCAAAACATGTTGAGCTTGAGTTAAATGATAGAATAAACTTGGGTTGGCATCTTCAAAATTGAGCAAAAGATAAATTGGTAGAAAATGGAATTAAGATGGCAGTTTTGCACTGTTATTGAAAGCTGGGCTAGAAATTTGGTAGGGATGTTGCAGCAGATATTTCAAATGACAAACTGCTAGTCTGATGGTTACAGTCTGAGCAGCATTTGTCAACCAGGCCAATTTCAGCACACTCTTGCAGTGAAGGAGGAATCCCAAACTGTAGCAGATGCTCATTGTTTAGATGTATCATTCTGTTACAGAATATTGAAGTTCCTTTTTAAACTCAGTTTCTAAAGCTGAAAAGAACTCTCAAGATTAGAAACAAACCAGTCAATCTAATAAGAAAGTCTGATTTGGCATCTAATTCTAAAGGACAACATCTTTTAACAAACTTGCAATTTTTATGCAAGCTTTTTAAATGGCTTTCACATTTATTTTCCTCTACCCAACACTGACAATACAAAACTGTCAATTTAAAATATGCATTTAATTTCCACTACAATGGATTTATCTTTCTAGCAGATGCTGTTTGGAATATCTAGAGACTGCAAAATGTACCAACCTAAAATGAAAACTAAACATGTACCAACAACCTTTTTTTTTTCCCCCCTCCTTTCTTTCTTTCCCCAGTGAGACTGTCTTTTCACAAATCTAGTTCCAATTGTAATGCACATCAAATGTGCGAAGCCATTTGTGGGACAGCCTTAAAGCTCAGATGGCCAAGAGGAAGCATCAATACTACTGTATGTTCAAAAACAATAGTGATTAGCGAGCAGTCCTTGTGATCTCTAAGCCAAGATTTCTCAGCATATCAGGTTTCCTTATTTGGAGCAATAGCTTATTTAGAAAACTGGAGCAATATTCCTCCTGGAAAACAATGAAGGCAGTTGTTTGAAAAGCAGAAACTGACCTGGGCTATCTGAGTGTCAGAACAAGAACTTCAGCTGCTTGATGTAATTTTTAGTATGCAGTGCAAAGTAAATGCAGAGAGTTTGTAATAATAATTGCACAAACACTGTGCTAAGTTGTTGTCTGCTTGGTCTTTGAAAACTTCTGCTTCAAAACTGGGATGTTTTGAAGCCTAATGTCCATCTTTGTGTGGTCTATCCCATATTAATATGGTGTCTTATTTGCACTAACTATTGTAACAATTTAGGAGAATCCTGCATTCACTACAGTGAATGACATAAAACCTATAGACTGAATACTGTACAATCAAGCTTTCAAAGATTTCACCCATAAGCAGCTTCTACATTAAAGAGAAAGAAAAAGAAGAAGGAGAGGAGAAGGAGAAAAAAAGAAAAAAAAGAAAAAAAGGAAAAGAAAAAAAAGAAGAGGAGAGGAGAAGAAAGAGGAGAAAAGAAAGAGGAGAAAAGAAAGAGGAGAAAAGAAAGAGGAGAAAAGAAAGACTGCCTTTGTTTTTGGTATTTCACTCTTGCTATTTTTTCCTCCAAACCCTCTCACCTACTTTAATAAACAAGAAAACGTTATTCATCTTCTCACACTCATATACCTGTAACTCTTAATTTGGTTTCTACTGTTATATGCTGCCTGAAAATTTCGTATCTGTTCTTCATACAAATATACAGAATTTGAAAACAGCTTAAAGACTTAAGCAATTTGCCTTTTCTTGATCACTGAGATTTTTTCTGAGGGGTTTTAATTGCTTTTGCTAGTAGCTATTTGATGCTCCTCTGATAATTTATCTTTGTCCAATATTAGTCTAGCAAGCCCTCATCCTTAACAGACTGCTAAGGCTAAAAAAAAATAAATTGTGAAACAAACCATGCTCTTGTTTTTCAAGCTCAAAGCTACTTTAAAAAAAATCAGACTGAAATCAGCTAAAGCCATGATCAGAATTAAATTAACTTCCATCAAGAACTTAACATCTGGATTTCAATTAAGCTTGGAGTTAATTGTTAACTGTCTTAACTCATAAGACATCAATGAGTTAAAAAAGAAAAAAAAAAAGATCAGCCTTTGATGTCAGTCTGAAAGTTGCTGAGCTATTAATCAGTAGTTATCAGTTTGCCTTAGATGACTAAAACTCATTAATATAAACGAGAAGCCTGAAAGGATCACATTAGTGTGCTATCAGTTTCATAATTTACAACACTGAAACAGCTAAAATAGTTAAGCCATCACACACTGCATAGAAGGATAATTTGGCATCATTAATTTTATTCTGCCATTTGCCAAACATAATTGGGAATGATGGAGGCTTGTAAATGTGAGTTCCAGTAGCTTTCACCCACGCTCTTTTATTTTTTCCCCCAGAGTGTTGGCATTTAATGAATGAAATAGCACCAAAAGCATCCAAATATTCTAATACCTTGAGCTTTGGCAATACTCCAGTGCCACCCATCTCTGTTCCCTTTCTGCTCATTTCCAGAGGCCACAGTATTCAGTGTTTAAGCCTCTCATCTACAGATACTCATTCACTAAAGCAAGCCTGCTTTTTGCTAAGGCGATCAGAAGATTAGGGAGCTCCAGAGTTGTCAGCAAAGATACAGAAGGTCTCAGCAGAGATGACAGAAGCCATTTAGCCTGAGGAAAGTTTTACATTCCTTTTGATTTCAGTGGATACATACTCCATAAAAGCACAGCATTTGTCAATTACTTCCAAAGCTTGTTTTTTGTTTCTCTTGCCGTTCCATGTGCAGGGTAAAAATTTTCCTTATATATAATATGCTGCTTCTCAGATAAAGACCTTTTTAGTGTTGGCCAGTTCCTAACGGGCACAAAACTTGGCCATTCACCAGTTCTACTTAATACTGCTCACTGGCCAAACTGCTTGCTCTTAAAAGGACTTTTGGTGCACATATGGTATTCTGAAAAGGAAACAGATTTTCCCTTGTTTAATAAAAGCAACAAGGACAACAACAACAAAAACTAAAATAGTAATACCCCACAACTAATCTTAAGAAAAAGAGAAAAAACATGTCCCTAGTCATCAAACGGTTAATGCACTAAAAGCAATAAACTGAGATATAATAAATAAATAAATTTCTCATTTTCAGTGAGATATCTGCTCAGTTTGTGCATATGGCTGACAGTGAGCAAAAGTGCAGCCTCTCCTCAGCCTCACTACAAAGTTATTCAGAGATCATTGGAATCTGTGCCTCTGAGTAAGAGCTTGTTAGTTAGCTAATTCATGAATAACAAGTAATCCATAAGCAGTAAGTATCGGTATGACTATGAGTAATTTAAATATTCAGATCCAACCTACTTCTGATTTTAGGCTTGCAAACACTGCATTAGTTTAGGGAGAGCAATCCTTAAGTAAATTCACGTGTGGATATGGTTATTCTCATCTAGTCTTTGTTCCTGGTCAGTTCAATTTACCTGAAAGTACTGACAGAGCTAAGAGAAAGCTGTTCCAATTCCAGAGGTGGATAGCCATACGCTGAATCAGGATTACCTATTTACACTTGATATCTCTTAGCCTTCCACTGTAGATATAACCTTTAGATCTGAAAAGCTTCACTAATTTTATGGAATGATGCTCAATTTGAACCACTGCTAAGGAGGAACAACTTGTACCTGTGCTTTCTAAAGAGATGTCATTCCCTACACCGAAGGAAAGCATTCTTTTATTATTTTTATCATTTTTACTTCACAGGTAATCCCTTTTGCCTTTTAGTTGACATACTTTACAGAATTTCAAAATAACCAGAGACTAGACTTATTTCATACTGCAGTCCTTTATGAAGCTCTTCAAATAGGATTCTTACTCCAGAGAGATAAGAGAGTTCTTTTGTCACATTGACATCAAGACTTTATTATCCTTTAGCGGAAACCTCATCATTAGTGGCAGTTTTGAACCTAAGGAGGTTGTGCTATTAGACACAACAGACATGCTCCTTTTAACTGTAAAAAGCTACAATTCCACCAGCTGTTTCCACGAGTCTTGATATATTGTGATGTTACAGAAGATGTTTGTTCTTTTCTTGCCCATTCCTTTCATCACAAGAACAACCAAGCAGAGCCCTCATACCGAAACTTTTTAATGAAAAATGCCATTTTTAAAGACAAAGGGAAAACAAGGGATTTCCAGAAATGGGTCCTGAAAGATAGTATCATTAGCTCCACTTCACACACTGAGAAATAATGATCTGCAAGCCAGTAAAGAACTAAATGTAAAATGGAAGCATCTCCAGAGAACGGTTCAGATCATGGACCTGACGGAAAACTCTCTCTCCAAGTTAAAATTAACTTTTGTGAATATTACTTTTAAGCCCCAGGTCAATGCTGTCTACCCATTATGAAATATTGCCTAATAATAAATTATTTTTCACTTTGAATCAGCTTAAAACTGCTACGTGCTAATAAATCAAATTTCAGTTTTGCAGGTGAGCAACATGAAGCAAAAGTCTCTCTCCTCCCCCTGCCTTCCTTTCCCCAACAATCCAAATAGGTTATCAGTCATATAAACCCTTCAGGCACGAAAATTAACTAAACTTTCCAGATGAAAGTCTAGAATTCTGCTAAACTGAACCACTCACTAAAATTGCTAGCTTACGGTGTTTGATACATTCTTAATTCAGATCAAATGTAAAAGCACCGATCTAACACACGAGCACAGGTTTACGGGGCCTCTCTTCTCCCTGCTGTGCTGGTGTAAAAGCATCGCAGAAACACAGAAGGGTTGAGGCAGGAAGGGACCTCTGGAGGTGCCAGGTCCAACCCACCATGGGCAGAGGGGTAGAACTACCTCCACACACTCACACCATTCCTCCTAATGTAGCCCAGGATGCCTTTAGCCTCCTTTGTTTCAAGGGCACATTACTGACTCACAGTCAACTTCTCACCCACAGGACGCCCAGGTCCTTTTCTGCAAAGCTGCTTTCCAGCTGGTCAGCCTCCAGCGTGTGGTGGGGCACGCGGTTATTCCTCTGCAGGTGCAGGTCTGTGCACTTCCCTTCGCTGAACTTCATGAGGAACACATGAAATAATGCTTTCAGAGGGAGTTTTACTGACATAAAGGAAAACACAGGATTTAAAGTAATAAATAATTGATAGTAATTATTCCAGCATCTTCCAAGCCAACATATATCTAACATAGTCCTAGACCTAAAATAAGCCTACAAAAGCAGAAGGATATTTCCTACACTACAGAAGGATCTTGGAACTACTACCAGCAGCAGCCACCCTTTCCCTCCACTCCCAGAGGCTCTGTTTTGTTTGTTTAATTACTATGCTTAATAAAGAAAAACAGCAGACCTTTCCTCTCACCCAGCAAGAAGAATAAGCAGGACAGGAAAAGTACAGTGTTTTTCAAACCAAACAAAACAGACAAAACTTTTCACAAGTCCATAAAATAGGAACATCCTTAATTACAACCTCACTGCTTTGCAAGGGCACACTGCTTCCCCATCGTTAGCAATGGGGATCTTCTGTGGTAGTCCAAGCTGCAGATTGTGGAAAGAGGGAGTCTTCTGCAACGTGCCTTGCTTCAAACACCGCCCTGTGACTGACTAGTAGCGTCTCTGTGCATTCATGCGCTCAGGAGCCTTCACAAAGCAGACACCAGTTTGTCAACTGAAATTCAGTGCAGTAAGATCTTGAGTGGCTAATGACAGAAGAGAGCTTAGATAGCAATTCTCTTCTGTCTGTGCATGCACATGGACATGTTGAAAACTCAAGAGACAGTACAGTTTCCTTTCTTTAAAAAAATCTGTATTCAACAGCAATGTCTATTTTACTCCAATTTCTTTTCCAATCCCGCAGGTTACAACTCTGTCCTTCAACTGGAAGGATTAACCACTAAATTCTGCTTTGTGATGTGGGGAATCAGGCTGTCCTGTGAAACCTGAGCGTGCAGCTCATAGACGGCGTGTCACTGCAGGCAGCCACGGCCAGCATCCTGGACATGGCAGCAGTGCCTTGCAAGGAAACACAGCCCCACAGCCTCCAGCTTGTGAGCCCAGGGGTCACAGCAGCTCTGCTGCTGTAAGGTAGCTCTTCGCAGAGCAATACTGCTATAGAGCTGTAACGCTTGTCACTTAGGAGGCCCCAGCAGATGCACCTCAAAGACAACAAAAGGTTCTCAGATGAAGCTTCTAACCTAGGTGTTGATCATCTCTGATCACTAAAGATGAGCAGCATTACTGCAAGATTAGATTTGGCATGTTTGCAGAGTAATGCAGCTGATAAATAAGTTCAGTCCACCTGCTGGCCTCATTTATGGCACAGGTCTGCACAGTTAAAATTTGCATGTGCAGCTGAAGATTGCAAAGCAGCTCACGATGGCACATTCATTAATATTCTCAACATATTTACAGCAGACACAACTACCTGAAAAGCAGATGTATTCATGAAACTGTTGTTACCATGTACAGTAATAGACTGACTGGAGTGTTTACGATTCCTTCGGACATTGCCATGGATTACGTATCAGGCGAAAAAAAGTCATCTTCTGCTCAGTACTTATACAACTGTACATAACTCCCAACTTACATCATAATGTAAGATGTTTAAGGAGGGACAGATTTGTTCCCAGGAATTCACCACTCGTGAAGGTTAACTCCTTGAACCTATACAATCACAGACTGAAAAACGTGAAAAAGCACAGACTGTCAGGATGATGTCTGTGGAAGCCTCTCAAAGGAATAATTTTGCAACCTGCTGAACTGCATAGATATTGGGTACTTTTAAAAATAAAATTCAAAACAAAACAAAACAATAACTGAAAAACCCCACACTTCTGGTGTGTTTTTCCTCTGGCCAAGTAATACACCACATGCAGAAACATCGAGGGTGGGGAGGGTTACAGAAACACCCCGTATTGTTCTGTTTTATGTAAAAACGTGTTCAGTTAATAGTAGAGTGTTCCTTCTAGCTGTAGGAATTACAACAGCAGGAAAATAATAAAACTCGATAATAGTCCCACAGTAGTAACAATAAAACAACAAGCGGAATTTAGATAAGCAAGGATCAACCTGATGAATTGGATGTAACTGAGATTCTGGAAGACCCACAAAGTATTTTATTTTCACTGATATAATGGGATGAAGGAACACAGACAGTTGTTCTGAGATCTTCAAAGGGTTTTCTGTATGACAGAGGAACTATTCATCTTCATCTCCCACTCATACCAGAGCTCCTGTGAAGAGGCTATCCAAAGCCTGCATCTTTGCACACAGCAGAGATTAGGGCTAAGCTTCCAAAGATGAAGAACTAACCTCACCAAACCTGCTTACAAGCTGATCATGTTTTACAACCCCACAAACACTTTAAGCCACTGTGCTAACCATGACAAAGGGGTGGCAGCAGAACTGTCAGGGGTTAACGAAGAGGTCGATAAGTGCCAGTCAGCACTGTCAGAACAGCACCCACACCCATTATTATTTTACACAGCATTGGCAATCACTTTTTGCACAGGATGACAACTGCTTTGGTCAAGAAAAATTAAGTTTTCAGATGCTTCTTTAAAATCACTTCCCCCCCCCTGCATTTGCACAGTAGGTAAAACAGAAGCTAGACTCCTCAGTCCACATAGTTACATTTCCTATTACTTGAGAGGATACGAGTCCTTCAGAAACAGAACAGGCAGGGCAAAAGGCAAGATTAAACCCTGACCATACTGTGTAAACAAACAGGTTTTGGTATACAGGGGGCAAAAAGGGAGCATGTAGAGAAAAAAAAATAAAAATCAGAAGATGGAAATCTGGAAAATGAGAACCTTCCATAAGCAGCAATCTCTGCGCAGAACACAGCCAAGAAAGCGCGAGGGTTCAAAGCACTGAGCATATTGTTTAGTACAGGCAAAGACATCTGAGTTGGGCTAAAACTCAAGTTATATCTAGAGGCAAGCTTGCCACTTGGATATACAATTAAAATCTTTGTCAGAAGATAAAATCATGTTTGAGACATGTGACATACTGGAGTAACGAATGTCACAGATGACAATAGTGGCTCTTCCTTGCAGAGGGAAAAATGAAGATGCATAGATTCCAAATATCATTAGGAGCATCCAATTTTTCACAAATGAAAGATTCATAACCAAAATTTCACTGCTGCATTTCCCTGTGTTGTCAGAACACAAAGCCTCCCACACTGATACATCGAGTCTGCCAAACACATCAACTCTGCACATACTCTCAAGTCAAGAGACAGCATTTAGAAACTGCTCACACGATATGCCTCTAATTCTTCTACTCTGGTACTAGTAATATGTCTGTTTGGAGTATAAATCCATTCTGGAAACACACCTGATTATAAAAGATGACAGCATCTATTCTGAACGCAATTATTACTTGAAAGGTGCTCATTACCGCTGATCCCTCTTTGATAG
This sequence comes from Anser cygnoides, assembly GCF_040182565.1. Lineage (NCBI taxonomy): Eukaryota > Metazoa > Chordata > Aves > Anseriformes > Anatidae > Anser > Anser cygnoides. The sequence goes on along the minus strand of NC_089877.1, from coordinate 17,696,997 downwards.
AGCTCGTACCTGCAACACACACTGGTATTCAACACTTCCAGTAGTGAACAGTTCTCTAAACTGCTAATTAATGTGATAACCCAACTGCCCCACTCAGATACACTGTAATTACATTTAGGGTATATGAAGAATAAGCTTTAGCATCTGCGTTTGTGGAGAGGGAAGTGTTTTATTTGGATAGCAGTGGGGATTTTTATTCTCTTTAGCCAAAGGGGGAACCCTCTACTAGGGGACTGCTTTCTGAGAACTTGAACCCAACGTGTTTACGCTGATGGCGTGCTATTCCCTGTCATGCTTAATGGGAAGTCCGTCAAGCTTCATTTGCAATAGTAGCAGGGGTGTTTTTTAAAATTAGACAAATAAACAACAACAACAAAAAATCACACGGGATTTGTGCCACTGTTTTTCCCCCTAGCAGTTCTGAATAATTGATGTGTTTTACAAATTTTGTAATTAAACGACCTACTGGAGTTACTATAGTAACAGGGGCCTTTAGAAATCAATTGAATAAAACAAAAAAAAAAAATAGGGTTGATTGGCTGGCTTTGATCTTTTCTCTTTGTTCAGTGGTATTAAGAATATTCTGAAAGATAATCTTTTTTTCACAGCCACATCAGAGTTCAGTTATGTTCAGGGCTTACACCGTGTGAGCAGTAGTATTCATCATCAATCCACACCATAAATGCATGCAACTTTCTGTATGTGATTTTCTGTCTTGGGACAGCCCTACCAAGTGCAGGGCAGCTCTGCTTACACTGCTTTAAGATAGCCTAATGGGATCCAAAGTCTTACCACTGCTTGCTTAGCATCCGAGTCCCCATATGGAAAGAACTCTGAACAACAATGCTTGCTTCAATAAATATTTCTCCAGTACTCGTACCCAATTTGAGTTACAAGAACAAAACAAAGTATTCGTTAATTTCAAAGCAAGGCTCAACTCCCTGGTGCAGTTAGCTTGTTTGTTTGCAAGTGTTTCATCTAGTTTTGGTTCCACTAGTATCTGACTCTTCAAGTTTCAGTTTGAAGAGTGTTTCCACTCTGAAAAAATTATTACAAAGAAATTACAAGCTCCCAGTCAACAGCTCTGCTCCTTCTCATACTACGTACAGAGCCAGACCATTGGTTCTTAAGTCACAGATCAAGCCTTTCTTGCTTTTCTGTTCTGTTAGCAGTTCACAGATCAACCCAACTGACCGTGTGCTTATGCTAACCGTACTTTATACGCTGTCAACTCTCCCAACAAACACCGTAAGCCCTTGTATACTAACATCATGGTACGTTACTTTAGAAAAACTCCTCCAATACAGAGGAGGAATAGTAGTACCTGTGCAACCTTTATCCCATTATCAACTTCACCTGGGCTTTTAGTCAGTCAACTTCTATCCAGTGAAAGAAATCACGCCAGAAATTTTCACTAGGAAAGGCACTCCACCAGATATAGACCACAAGTCACAAAGAGACAGCAATACTCTAGATGATTGATGCGTGAGAAGGATGAGACTGTATTTACCAAGTTCTATCACATACCACCTAAACACAGGTGTTGCTTGCGTTAGGATTACAAACACATCAACAACAGCAAAAACACAACACAATGCAGTTGCTGCCCACATGAGAAGGGCATCGTTTGCACTCAAGAACCTTTCTTGGGAAAGAATGAACCCAGCTCAGTTCTTAGAATCAAGATCCAGAGCCAAGTGTGGACTCTGTTGCAAGCAGCCACCTACACCACAGTTTCAATTTGCAGTGATGAAAATGAAACTTTTTGCCCCATAACAGGCAATTACCTTTCCTTAAGCTCTCCATATTATTTATTGGCATCCGCTTGAAAAACACCTCCTTTTATAAACAATTGTCTCACTTCCTTGCAGAACTAAAATGAAACTATGAATCTGAATGTCAAATACCTATTCCAAAGATAGGGAAAGTTTTTCACCTGCCTGGTGTAACCACTACCCTATTGGAGTGTGGCCCAATTTGGTCCTTAAAAATCATGCCAAGCCTACAAAACAGGTCCACTCCAGGGACTCCTGGAGTCTTATTTCCCCAATTACACAGCCACAAAGCTACTGGAAACTCCTGTTTCCCTTAGCAGAAAACTCAGGTACCCAGGCAGACTTGGGAGGAGGAGGTGAGATGCACGCTCAAGTCTTGTCCTGCCTTGTGGTAGGAACATCAGTAAGGTGTTAGACCAGATCTGCAAGGCACACTGGAGAATAAATCCACCCCACAGCTTATGCATAACTAGCAGGACCAACAATTTCAAATGATACAGAATCATTTTTCTCAAGAGAGCAAATTTAGCAACAAGCAAATTCAGCCACTCATAAATCAATGACATTTCCAGAGCCTTAAAACATTTTATTTCAAATCTGTTCTTTAGCATGTCTAATTTAAGACTGTTGCAACAAATTTACTAAACCAGGTAAATTTATGGTCCCATACCTTGGAATCAGCCTAAATTCTCCTATTTCCTAACAGGACTCACCCCACATTCTCCATGAAGATGGTCACTTCTCTTCGTCTTTTTCATTACTTTTGAAACACTTTAAAATGGGTATTTCTTCATAATGAACTGTGGTAGCTAAAATCGTTTTCTGCCACACTGCTGTTGCTCAGTTTCCATAAAGAAGAACTTGGCCTTTACCTTAAATAACTGAGTTTACTAAGTAGCTGATGTTTATTGGTCTCAAGGGCCATTGCTTAAAACAGGTTTCATCGCAGATAAGAGACGTGAGTCCAGATGCTCCATTTTAGATACACTACTGTAACTAAGATGAACATCAGATCCATTTTCTGAAGTTAGAGACAGTTTGGAAGTCATAAATTGTAGCTTCTTTGTTTTATGTTTAAGTTATGCCAGTGAACTTCCTGAAGTCTTCAGATTTTTCTATTTGTAGTTAAAAGAAATATAATTCCTAACAGATAAATGACAGAACCTGTTTTTACCTAAGCTCAAACAGTTCTCATTTAACATAACACTAATTGCATTCTGGTCCTAAAAGGAGCCATAAACACAATAAAGGATCCGTTTCATGCCTTTTTTTTTTTTGTATTTTTTTTAATGAAATAAAATAGAGAGCTCTGCCTGCAGTCCCACTCATGCAGTAGGCATAAAAACACAAAATGCACTAGCATATACATCCCTCCATCTTCAACATCTACCATTGGGCAGTACAAAACGAAAGTTTTTCTTCTGGGAAGAACTGAAAAGAAACAGAGATTGCCATTTTCAACATAGAAAGGAGTTTTGTAACCAATGTGTGGTGTGTGTGATACACTAGGAATTTGTTTGATCTGAGAAGATGGCCCCCCATTCTCAACTCAGCTGCAAGAGCACGTTTGTCTCTCCAGCACAATTTACTTCGAGACCTCTAATCATACTAATTCCTTAAAACGTGTTGTGCACGCTCTGTGGACTAGGCATAGCACAACTTGTCCACAGGTCTCAAGCAGACTATCTGTTAATAAGCTACTTGATATCAAAGCGCATTTCAGGAAGACAGCACCCCGTTTCTTCCTTGACAGTGTCACAAAATGCTGAAGATGCTTCGCTGACCTCCCCAGCCTTCATTCACTGAGCTGCAAGTTCAAGCAGCCCTGGGGCTGCTCTGGGAACTCCTTCATTTGCTGCAATCTCAGACTGGCTGCTGCACTGCTCAGAGAGTGCAGCGTGTGACACAAGCAGGTCACAGCTATTTCAACTCATGATGAGCTTGTGAGGAAGCCTGGCAGGAGCTCTAAGCCAACAACACACCTGTCCATTAGGTACACCACAGTATCAACAGAGACAAGTTTTAGGGTTTTGTTTTGTTTTGTTTCATGCCACTTCAAACAAATCACTTCTCCTGCTAGCTTTCAAATTCTCCTTTTTTTATTCTGACTTCATAATATTTTTCTACCTTTGTAATGCGCTACAAGGCTTACTTAGTACTTGTAAGATACTAACAAAAGATATTTTATAAAAATCTCACGTTACTTATTATAATGACAATAAGCTTTATAGCTCCTGGCTTGAGTCCTCGCAATATTTTGTAAGCAGGGTGTGAAGTAGAAGCAGCATACCGAAACTTGTGTGTCATTTTCTTCACAAGAACTTCTCCATCTCATATTACACTACCTGCAATGCTTGGTGACCTGTACAAACACACAGTGAACTAATACAGTTTTTCAGCATAGCTGAAAGGGAAAAGAGAGAGGGTTTGCTCATGTGTATGGTATGCCCTAATTCTACTCAGCTGTACAATATTTAAAAAAAGCATGATGACAAGCCTTCTGACGTAACCAGCAAGAATCATCCTGAATGTGATACAAACCAAATCCAAAAATAGATGACTATGTGCTTCAGAAAGAAACAGAAAGAGACCTTCCCATAATTTGCTATAAGGAAGCCACCTTAGTTTATCATAAAACAGAAGTCAGACTGCTGCAGGGCTGAGCAATCATTTGTCACCAGACGGGAATGTGTAGGTTGTTGCTGGATATGATCTATGGTGAGCTGCACAAACACGTTTCTGTAATGAGTACGCACAGTAGTTTGCCTTCCTACAACATGGGAATGTTACTCATATGTGGGTGACAGCACAGTGAAAAGTATTCCTTAAAATCATTTCATCATGATCCACTAAATTCATTTCTGACCAAATGCCACTGCTGAGTAGAACAGAAATCCTTCGAGTTTATCGGCTACTTGTGCCTTCACTGCTCCCCTCGATAACTGTCCCAGCCTAAAGGCTAGAGAAAAAACATCCAACAAACCGGCAGTTAAAAGAACTTGAGGAAAGTATTCTAAACACCAAGGATTTATTTTATTTATTTATTTATTTTACAGCAGGTAAGTCTTGTAGAATCATCGAAGGCTTGAAGATCCTGTTATAATATCACTGTTGAAGAAACTCATCATCAACTGGTGCTGTGCGGAGTGCATCTTACCCTCTGTGATCACAAGCTCTAAAACTACAGCTGGGCAGCAAAGGACACAGCAGGAGTACAAAAGCTCAAAGCTTTTAAAACAGCCAGGACACCTAGAATTCAATCCCAACTCTAACACTGACTCAAAAGATGGCCTTGGAAATTTTCTGCGTCACATCAATACAATGGGTATGATGTTCTACTATGAGCAGCAACACTCATTAGAAAAAACTGACAACAAGCAAAGCTATGCCATTTAGCGTTCTTGTTTTCACTTCCCTTTCTCTTTCAGTGAGCTTCTATCAGCCTCTCAAAGGGATCTGCTTTCTTTTTCCTTCTTCCAACAGGACAGTCCGATCAGTGAGTACAGGTCCCACATTTTCAATACTTGTCTATAGCTTGTTACACTTACTGCTGCACACAGCTTTCCATGTACCATTACATTAGCATGGGAACAATGTGGCCAAATCTGGAGAGATTTGCCAGTATTTTGACTGCGTCCAAAGATTACCCACAGGCCATTCAGACAACATAAAAGTGGGAATAACACCTGATCCTTTGTGTGGAAGGCAAGACACGCCCCATGTCTTCTTTCTCAGTTCTGTGCTCTTCATGGGATGCTAGTACAGAACTCACTACAGAGAGTACAGCACACCACAGGTAGAGCGCTGCACTGGAACAACAAGTCCTTTCAGTGGGTGCTTGCCTACTGTATGATGGTAATAATTCTCATTCTCACTCATCCTTCCCTTCTTTTGGTGAGAGGCACGAAGGCAGAGAAGAATTCTGAGTTTTTGTGTTTTTGTGGGTTTTTTTGTTTGTTTTTTATAATCTCTAACTCCTTATGGGCTTCCAATCTACAGTCTCTATTCACACAGCAGCTCTCCTACAGCATTTAGAAGCAAAATGCATTTTTAAAAGAACTTATGTATCCATATTTTATTCACAAAAGAAGGCTGAATCTGTTATAAGTGTACGCAATGGTTTTGTGTCTAGAGTAAGCGCAGGCTTACAGTTAAGCTGCTGTTAGTAGACTGTTATTGGTACCAGTTAAACAGGTTTCTTACAATGCATTGTAATATGCTTTCCCATTAAATCTGTTTAAAGCACATTTTTATTTCTTAAATTTTGTTATTTACGGTAAAACTGTAAAGATGAAACCCCTCAGTTTTGAAGTCGCAGCTAATTTAAGTATCCAAATTTGTAAGCTGTTATGCTTTAGAACAGCTGAGCTACAGAGAAAAAATGACAACAGAATAAAAGCAAAAAGTGCCAAGCAAGATCAAAGAAGTGGGGGAACAAGCCTGGAAAGAGACCTAGTTAAGTGGGAATCTAAACAGCTTCTCAGACAAATAAGAAGAGATACCACTACAATCAGAACACAACACACCTTCATCCTAACACTGTATTTCTATAATGGTGGCATTTGCACATTCAGCAGTATTCCTAAAGAAGAACAAAAAATAAAAACAAAAAAATTCTAGCCACAGTTATGGTTTCAGAGACTTTTAAAGCTGTTTAGGAGTAAGCTCACGTTTAGGAATCAAAGCTCATGTGCCAGTTGCCCAGGCTAGCCATGTCCTCTCCTGACCCCAATTCACTCTGGATACTGACTTGCGTCTGTTTACACCAAAAATGTTTAAATCTCTCAGATAATTTACTCTGAGATGTACACAGGGCACAATAAAATATATTTTTTTCTTCATAATCCAAAAGCTCTTATGGTTACACTCAAGCGCTACCCTATCTCAGTTTCATCACTTCAGTGGTCATGTTTTGGGAAAGGCATTTTGGTTTTCCCATTCAAAGAAAAGTAAGAGGCACCAGAAACCCATAATGTGATGTGTTTCTGGTTTCACAGCAGTTCTAAGAGCACGATGTGCTGGATAAACCCTCACAAGTTCCCTCTTAATGTTGGTGAAGGGATAAGAATTAGCAGCAAACCTCAGTTCTGCAATGAGAAAGGTTTAATTAGTAGGTTTCAGCATAACATAAAGGCAGTTTCTCTGCAATTCCTTTGCTTAAGTCTGGGAGCTGGAAAGTCTGGGAGAAGCTTCCTCCTCCTGTCTGGTTTTACAAGCAGTATACCTGTATAAACCAGCAACTGAGACTCTCAAATCACAAACATTCCACTAGCTAAATCCCAGGGCACAGATGACTAGTCATACAGGGAGCCTGTGCGATGCTGTATTGCTTTATAAAGGTTTTTACTAGCACACATTTCAGATGACTTGAAAACTCAGTAGTGGCTTCCTGAGTAATGTGGCGAGCCTAAACTTATACCAATAAAACTTTTATATCAGACCAAACTACCACCTAGTATTTTAACATCACATATTACGCAGGGAAACTGTTTTAGAGAGCTTTAAATGCTATTTATTTGTTCTGCTTCCTCAGGTCTCCAGTGATTCCCTAAGCGCCAGGAACAAGTGGCACGCAGCCATACCCACCTACAAACATTTCTCAGGTCACTTTCAGAGAGTTGCCTATTAAACATAAAGATGAGAAGCCTGCTGTAACCTTGTCTCCACTGATGTGCTCTTTGTAGCCAGAGAAAGCAACTGCCCATTTCTTGACCTGTCTTACAAATAAGCCTCTCCATAGCCAATTTACAGTCTGAACCTGATTTTAGGTACGTACTTTTAAATTAGCAAAGCCGTATCCAGTGGGACACCAAAGAACAGCCAATCCTGGCTCTCAGCCCTCTTCAGCTTCCGAATCCTTGTGTGCAAGAAATGAAAGAGCTGGTCACATCCACAGAGTGGAATGAATTAGCTGCTCACAAAAGATAGCATTTTACTCAAGAACACTGTTCTCTGAATAAGAAAGTGCTGAAAAAGTCTGCATTTCTGTAATGCGAGTGTGTGTTTAAGAGTCCCCTCTGGATAATCTGCATGTAAATGAGGCAACATTAGTTGCAAGCATCTCTGGGAACTTAAACTGGCTACACATTCTGAGAGTTAAGTAAAAACAGAACCATGTGAGAGAACCCCTAATTACCACATAGCAAGGGAACTGATTAAAACCATCAGGGCAAGGATCCTGTGTTTCATTAAATAAATACACCAAGTTCAGCTTTATTGTTATTTTAGCTGATGAAGGAAAAATAAAGTCTACCTCTGCATTCATGAAATTACCTAAATTCAAAGACTCTCTGGCAGCAGACTTAGAATAGTGCAGGATTTCTTCCCTAATGTCTGTACTTAAGTAGCCCACTACGGTTACTCGGGTTAACATGAAATACTGAAACAGAGTTAACCTCTTAGCATTTTAATATTCTACGCGGAGCCATTTCTTCGGACTTCAGATGGCAGGGTGTAACTAATAAATGCAACATTAAAATACTATTTTAATAATTTATTGAATCAAAAGCAGAGAAAAGCTAGACAACATTTTGGTATAATGGACAACACCACCTCATTTATTCTCTAGCTTATAGGTTTTTTTGCTGCTCTCTGGCTACTGCATTCAGTATTCAAAATGAATTGCCAAGAGCTTGAGCAAACAACCTTAGTGAGGTCATTTCTGGGTAGCAATTTCACAGAGGCTTTACTTCAATTAGAGAAAGACGGACATGAATTTCTAAGTAGGGTGCAAGTTTCCTCTTGCTACTAGCAAACTCAATTTAGTTGCACCACTTGAGACAAGAGCACGCCATTTTCTCAGGTATACCCATGTTTGCAGTCTGTAGCTCTTTGGCAAATAAAGCCTATTAGTCAGAATTATCTCTGCTGACATTTCTAAGTCTGTAAGCATGTGGAAAAGGTGTCTTTATTCTTTTTTCCCCCTCCCATACTGCCAGCCTCAAAGGGGACCCAAACCCAGAACCAATACTGCTGGCTAATGTCATTCAACCTCTTTTAAGAACACATTTCAGGAAATCCTCAACATTTTCAAGGAAGAGAAAGTGACAAGTCTGATCAGTTATTTTTACTAATTATTGAAGAGCACAAGGTACATGGGAACAAAACAAACTTAATACAGAGTAACTTTCAGTGTCCTGGTCTCCACCTCATTCTCTCTCTGAAAGTTTATAATCCAAAAACAACACTGAAAAGATGGAAAAAGAGAGGCATGGGTACACTGAAACTTGCACAATCACAGTGGCATTGCTATTTTAATTGGTGCAAAACTCCCTTCAATCTATATATTAATAATAATTTCATTTTTGGGGGTGACATTCTATTTTTCAGGGTTATGTAAGGTTATGACATGAGCCAGTGCCTGTTTTCCTGGGCAAGTGGTGTAAGGAGGAAGGGGTCGCTAGTGTTTAAAGCCTCATTTTCACAAGAAATATTGAACAGGTCTCCGGTTCATGAATGTTCCACATCATAAAGCAGCAGGTAGTGAAAATAAGTTATTTGCTTCTCAGTACTTCACTTGCATAGAATACAGTGATTCTCATATATGTTTTCATACAAGCACGGCTCACGTAAGTGATGGCAACTTTAAAAAGGTCAGTCAGTGAGAAAGAACGATGACACATTTAAGTCTGCAGTCTGCCATAACCAACAGGTCACACTTTCCCATCTCCTAAGTTTAAAATGATAAGGCAGCTTGTGCCTTCAACACTGGTTGGGGTGGGGAAGGAGTCACCACCACCAAAACACAAGACTAGATCTCAGGCAGAAGGAGACCTCATGGCCAGACTTCAAAGTCTTGATTTTGCAGAGGTGTCTGGACAGTGAAAACACTGGTGTTTTCACACACTGAAATAATATTGACACTACAGCTGAACTCAGCTGAGAGAGTTAAAGGAGTCTGCAAGAAGCGTGTAGTAGTATCTGACTGTGACTCAGGAGACTTCAGCTCTTTTTTTTTTTTTTTAAACTTTAAAATATGAGAAATAGTTTTAACTGGGTGAATGGCTATAAGGAAACTCAAACACTGCTCACAGTAGCAGTAAGCTCATACTCTAGTGATGATTTCATTTCTCCTTGGAGACTCCCTAGAGCAAGCGATGTCTTAGTATTGTGCTCCGGCAGACCAAAAATTCTGCCTTTTTTGCCGTACACTACGCATAAAGTCGCAGTCTAGCCCACTGCGGTCCATCAAGCCAAGGAGCTCAGCAGCACTGCACACATCACTCCCCAGCCCCAGCAGTGGCTGGGAGCAGTAAGCCAGACCCGAGCAGCCAGGGCTCACTCTCGCTTTGCCATAGGGACATCCCACAACACCCCAATCCTCCCACGCTTGTTTCTTGTCTGGCTGCACTGGAAGCTCTCCGGCCCAAAGACGATGCCTAATAAAGGGCCGGCATCCAAGTCAGGGCAAGCATGCTCTGAAGTCAGGGTTTCTGGGTGTTTCTCTGGTACAAACAACAGCATGCCAAATTATCTACGGTGATGTGGCACTAACACACGATGTAAGGCATTCTGTAAGTGACTGGTTTAGGCTCCCAGCCTCAAGAGGGATGCAGATAAACTGCACGGAGACCAGCAGAGGATCTCTCCCTGAAGACAGTCAGGGACCTAGAGAAAGAAGCTTGCAAGAGGAAGTTGATGGAGCTGGGCTTGTATATGCTGGCTATGATGACACTAAGAGGCAATTTAAAGGCAGCCTACAACTACGGGAAGAGTAACTATAAAAATTATGGAATCAAATTCTCAGAAGTACCAAATGGTGCACCCAGGGGCACCGGTCGCAGTCTGTGGCTTGGGAGGCTCAGGATGGACATTAGGAGAAAATTCTTTGTTAAAGAGTGAGCAGGTTGCCCAGGGAGGCTGTGGAATCTACCATAAGGACATTTTCAAGGTTCAGCAAGGCAAAGCCATTGATTTCTCAATCTACTTCTGGCAGGAGTCCAGCTCGGCGTGGGAAGTTGGACAAGATGACCTCCAGGAGTTCCTTCTAACCAGCATTTCAGTGATTCTAATGTGACCAAGTAGTTATGCAGAGCAGTCACAATCACTAGCTCCCAATATATTCATTTATATTCCTCCTCCTTCCGCCCCTTCCTGGGTCTAATTCAGAGGCTCGCAGTACTTTCACAATGAATGAAGCAAAGGTACTTAAGATTTTTTTTTGCTGAGAACTGCTTGCCCGTGCAACTTCCCCGATATCAGCGGGGATGCTGGATGCGACAGAGCATGTATCCAAGACACACGCACAAAAAAAACACAAAATATATTGGTATGAAACACTTCATTCCTTTCTTAAGTGCTGCTTTTGTCTTAACTTGTTATAAGCTGAGAAAAAGATGGGGAGGAAGTTCATAATTCACTGCCCATAAAAATAAACCTACTATTCATTAAAGGCCTGAACATTCTGAGCAGAAGCAACGCTTAATGCCTTCAACAGCACAGCCTGCTCTGTCTGAATGTTGTTACCAAAGAGTGGCTGATTAGGAAGTTGAGGCCAAAGAATAATGTCTCCCAAAGCAGCCAATTGGAAAAGGTCTGCGAACAGCTGTGATACTGCTGCACAACAGTTGTGGGAAAGCCGTGCTACAAGGTCAGATTCTGATCTACTACATCACTGTAAATTGAGACGAGCTCTATGGCAGACAGAAGTCATTCTAGATGTAAAACAAACTCCAAGTCCAGTCCACAATCTGTAGCATAGACAGCAAACTACAGCTCATTAGCAGGGCTACATGAATGCCATTATTCAAACAAAATTATTACTACATTGCTCTTGACTTCAGCTACTAACTGTGACAAGCCATGCGTATTTTAAGAGAAGAGGCAATTCAGACCCCAAGAGATCTCATTCTGGTTCACCCCATATGCTTCTACTAACTGTTACATCCAATTAAGGCTGCCAGTTTTATGAACTACTGTGTATTAAAGAACACCACAAACCTGACTGTACCCTCCCAATAAAATGAAAATGATGGTTGAATACCTTTCTTAAAAGCTGAATGAAAGCTTGATCCTGTGCTTCTGACTACGTTTTGGTTTCCAGGAATAGCAGATTGTGTTATGCTCCTATGTAATCACAGAGCAGGTCTCTGAACAAATCAATCTTCTCAAAAATTGTCTACTGACCCCTTCCTCCCTCTCAAACCTAATCAGCTTTAATAGTTGATCATCTAGCATTTGGCCCCACAAAACTTAGGAATACAGAGCAAATTATCTTGTAAATAGAAAGGTGGGATTTTTGAGGAGAGGGGGGAGCGAGATGTTGGTTTATTTCTTTTTTTTTTTTCCCCCTGAAAAACTTGCTGGAAAGAGAGAGCTTTTTTGTTGGCAAGGACTGAACGAAGAGAAGCCGCTATCCCTGGACAAAAATTTATACATGACAACTACAGGACAAGATGAGAATTCACAGCAGCTCTGTGTGTGCAGGTATTTACACAGCCGCCTTCTACTCCTAAAAATGAGTAAAGGGAGAACTAATACTTCAACAGGAATTCACTTTGGTTTTGCTCCCTATTACAACTTAATTTGATGCTCTTAACCTGCAGATCTGAATACATAATATATTTCTTAGCATCTCTGGCATTCTCAACCAAACAATAGATGCAAAAAGTATTTTAAATAATGAATTAAGGTCAAACTAAGTGATTAATGGGTTCCTTAATGTGTTATGCTGATTTTGTTCCAAAGTAAGCAGCTGCTTTATATAAACTGCTTCATTTCTCTTCAACAGCAAATCACAAGAAGTAAAAGAAATCACTCCCACACGAGTCCTTTAAGGCTCATGCTGTTCATCACTTAACAAGCGCAGAAAAGTAACCTGTTGTCCCTGAACAAGAGAAAAGTGTCCTCAGATGAACCAGACCTATACAACAAATACTGTACATTTTTACAGATGTTCACTGAGTCATTTCCTTACAAACAGGTATGAAAATAGTCAGGTTAGGAAAGCAACTGATTATTAATTCACATACACACTCTTACCCAAAATCCGAAATGGAATCTGTCCTGCAATCCCCAATTAAGACAAACATCGAATACAACTTCACAATTTTCTTGTAACAATCACTGTAGGTGACAAAGTCAGACAAATCTAGGCCATGAAAGCTTCATGAATATTTTTAAGCAATAAGTATTGTATGCCCCCCCCCCCCCCCCTCACGTTGGCCTGAGGGACTTGACAACAAAAGATTTTGCCCGTCTAAGCAAAACACAGACTGAAAATACAAGTGACAGTAGCTTCTCACAATTGTGGAATATCAGAGAGATATATAATCCACAAAAGATTGTTCAAATCAGCCTTACTCAATCACTCGAACACTTCTTTGTTATGTACTCTCATCAGAGAAACGCTTGGCAGTGTTCACATGTAAATCATCATCAGCTTTTTGGATCACCTCTTTTAATGTAGAATCAGTTCAAACTTTTCAGAATTACGAGGCTTCGCTAGAACGCTTTTCAGAAATACAATGCACCGCTGAAGACTCAGGCAGATGGCTTGGCTGAGACAGTTTGCCATTTGAAAATTGTCTCCAGTCAGATTTTATTTAAAAAAAAAAAAGCCAGCAAATCATTTCCAGATTATATTACACCAAAAAAAAAAAAAAAAGGCATCAGCTAGAGGAAGATACAGGGTCATGAAACAAACTGCCTTATTCACTGATCGCTTCCCCAGGGTTATACACTTCCTAGGTTATTTAATTTCTAAATGGGATTAATTAGTAGCTCCAGTCTGATTCTTGACAGATACATCACCACTGCATCCAGCAACGTCTGATACTACCATGCAGACCTCACCTTACTCCTGCTCATAGTTCCGCTCTTCCATGCAGCTGACAGGGCACTACATACACAACTAAGGCAAGCAGAAATTGGTTCTTACAGCCAAAGAAGAGCTATGGTTGGAAAGAGCCTGGAGAATGATCCAGCCTCTCATATAGTTCCCTTCAGTCAGAATTAAAAACACAGATGGCTCTGTGAGAAGAAGATTTAGTTCAGGTTTTTGCCACAAAAAATGTTTGCTAAGATCCTATTCTGTCAATCCAGAATGTGCTACTAGCATGACACTCAGTGTTATTGTTATTTTTTAGTTAAGGAACATCTTCTCTACAAAGATTAAATTAAAAACTGATGGAGAAGTGAATCTCTCCCATCATCTGTCAAGGCAGCTTAAGTTGAAGAGTTGTACACTAATCTTTAGGCATATCAGAAGCGTTACAAACAGTACAGTTCATTACCTGTAGGTTATTGTGTTTAATGTCTCAATCACAGATAAGAAAACCGTTGTCCAAAGCAAGTCACCCCAGTACTCCCTGTTTCAACCTACAGTTCAAAGAAAATGCATTCATAATTCTGACTCTATGATCTATCCAGATGCCTTACTTGGGATTCAATTCAGCCAAACTCAGCTATTATCATCAATCCTGCTTTATTTTAGCAGGCCAAAATTTAAACTACAGCTGTAGCTATCTGAAATAGCAGACCATCAGGGCTGTGTTCCAGAACTCTCTTTTTCCTCTACTGTAAATGCCAACAAAGTGGTCACACAGAATTAAGAGTAACTGTGACACTGACTGTTCAGGGTTGTAAGAAGGCAATAGTGGAATTAGGCTAGGTTCATGCCGATCAGAGGTCAGAGACATACAGCCTGCTGAAGAGAAATGTCATGTCACTCACGGAATATAACAACTCAGACAAATTTGGAAGACTATGTAGAATAAACAACGTAATAAACTTTCTTTTGCAAACGAGGTCCTGTATCTCCTTTCATGATCTGTTTGGACTCCGGATAAATTCACATTGACCAGTCTTTTCAAAACACCAATAATAAAATTTCACTATCCACTTTTTGTGCAGAAAGCTGCACACAAAGAATTCATCAACACCTCTGAATACTAAATGATGAAAAGTGGATTAAACATTGTTTTCCTTTGAAGTGTCTACTCTTACCTTCATCTGGCAACTACTTCAAATCTTTACTCATAATCAAGTTTCACATAGAGGCTGTAACATCCTTGTTTTATTGGCAGACATTACACACTATTCTCCTACTAACTGATTTTCCTGTGTTCTTTTTTCCAAGAATATGAAATTGCCATTAAAAAAGTAGTTTCAGATGAAAAGCTCTTTTCTTCTCCTTTAGCAATTTATAATGTAGAAGAAATGTTTCAGAATAATACCAAGTGACTACTCAGACCCCAACATTGTCAGGATTGTACCAGAAACATTAAACAAGCTCTAAAATGGTCACATTGTATATTATTATAACATCCTCCCCTTCTCTTCAAAACAGCATTTCTCCAAGGCAGGCCTGAGACACAGGAGAACTTAGCAGCCAAAACATTTTCCTGACCCAGTGTCCACTTTGTGAAAATATACTGAAGTGTGTATTACTGACCCAGACTCCAGCACGAAACACTCGTATATTTCCATCTGAAGTTATGTAGGGAGCTTTAATCCAACCTCTTTTTTTTTTTTTTTTTTTAAAAAACAAATTGAAGTGTTAGGTCCACAGCCTCAAATTCATGCTAAATTGCTTCTCAAGTACACCATCATGAAATGTGACCTTACAATGTCACTTTAGGTACTAGAAAGCTTTTGTTCAAATGCAGTCTCTAATGATAGACAAGAGTACTGAAGAATTTATGAAGCAAGATTAATAAAATCACGTCAGTATCATGTATTAGAAACTACTCACACAGGAGAGTCTTGTTTGACTACTTCTACAACTACAGCTGTTGAACATAAGCATCATCCACTATCTCCTTTGGTTCCACTTTTATCTAACAAGATAAAAAGGTATGATTATGACCGGTAATTTTTGGAAAACCGGCCGTATGTTCCCAAGTATCTTACATTGAAGACTGCTGTACTTTTAGGACATTAAGGAATTTTCTTTCTCTTCCCTCCACATGTACTGCACATACAGAAGAACTATCTGATAATATAAATAAAATCAACATCGTCTACTGAATCTTGCCTCATACAGTTGTTCATGCTAAGCATGCAGCATGACAAACTGATCAGGAGAAATGAGATTTGCTATGTATTTGAAATGCTGCTACATGGCTAAAAAGTTTTTTAAAAAATGAGATTCGCATAAGAACAATACTTAAGTTAGACCCTGGACACTTCGGAGACACAGTGATGCTCTGTGCTACTCCTCATCTATGTTGTCCCGCGCTTCCTGGCCAGGAGGGCTCCGAGCTTCCTCCATCATGTGCTCCGCACTTGGTGTAGCCAAAGGCCTGACCGCAGCTCCATGCAGGCAGTCTCTGGCAGCACTCATGTAAAAGCTTTTTGCTGCACACTGCAGCAGCTCACAGCATCAAGGAGGAGGACTAGATTTGTATAAACGCTAGATGAGGAAACCTGGGCTGCTTGGGGACTCAGTAGCAAGACAGACAGCATTAGAGAGTGATTCAGCTCTGCTAACCTAACACCTCCTGTGCCCCCGTCTCTTCACAAACCACATGTGGGGGGCTGCTCTTTTGTCTGATGTGCAGAGACAAAACTCTGTGTGGTTACTTCGCATATGTTGTGGGCCTGATTCTCCACTGCTTTACACTTTCAGGCCAACGTGGCCAATTAAGTGCGGCTTGAATCAGGCCCCTCATATAAATGGATCATTTGAAATTATACACATTACTTTACATGGAAAAAATTCAAGCTTTCAAAAATAAGCATATAAAACATAAAAAGACATTTAAAGTACGCACGCGCGCACACACACAAGCCAGTTTTACTTTGCACTGCCTGTTCAGTAGAACAGATAGCCTGTTCTCTGACTCTCTTAACTGCAAACCTTATACTGGCTGTGTATATTTTGGACCCTTTCCCATCCTACCATGATTTCCTGTCTGAGTCTGCAGCCCATGGCAACAGCAGAAAATTGGAGTACAGGCTTTGCAGATGGTGGTAGGCCAAATGCACTGTGCCAATTTAGTATCTTCTTCCATAACATGTGTTATCTAAGTCTTGGCTATAGGGAAGGGTTACCTTCCGGCTAATAAATTATATTTATTTTGATTTATAAATTCTGCTTGCTTTAGAGAAGTTCTGGTCTCTTGCAGTGCACATAAAAAAAAAGAAAAACAAAAAAATGCCACAATCACACAGCCTTATGTATACATCATCATACTATAAAAGGAAAATGATATTCTGAACTGCTGTCAAGGAATAATAAAATCCTTGGTTTTATGGCTCCATTCCAGCAGGTGACAGGTCACTGGGACTGTTTAAAACCAAAGCATAGTAGTACCCTCCCAAGATTTACTGACGTGCAGCACACACACCATCCCGCAGAATAACCTATGATGAGAACTGCAATTCCACGTCGGCAACAGAACTATGAGAGCCAAGATTATATGCACAGGGAAAAGGTGCCAGAAACAACTCCAGAGTTGCTTTCCATCAGGAAATCCAGCGTTAACATGAATCTTCCTTGAGTGGCTTTCATAAAAGACTGCATCAGGCATTGCCTTGCCCTGACAGAACGGGTTGCAGGGGGGCATGGAAAACCACACACACTTTTCAAGGCGTAGTATTAAACAGTGCAGTCACTGCTCACTGGTGCATCCACAGAACTACTTCAGCATACAGATGCTTTAAATCCCACTGGCCCCTGGCATGGAATGAAGTATTACCCATGACGACCATCAAAGCTACTCTCACTTTGAGGTGTAAAGCCCTGCAGTTTTCACTAAAACAAAACTACCTCAGACAGACACGTGGCCTGAATCCAAGTGATTTCAGCGGAAGATCCCAGGCAAACACCTAGGAAAGAATCCACTCTTTTGTGATGCACAAAATCATACCTTAGCTATTGTAATAAATCACAGACTAAAATCACTGGGCCACTTCCACATTCCATAATGAAAGTCTCTGGTTTCACAGCACTGGTAAACAAACACAGTACTGTGATTCAGCCTTTACACTGCATCCTTCCATCAAGCCTCTTACCCACAACTCTTACCCATTTCCTTGACATCTTGCCTTTCTCTTCTTCTACTTATGCCACAATAGGTAGAACCATTATTCAGAAGCAAGTCATTCACAAAACTGCCTTCTGGGAGAAAATGCAAGGTCCTCAGCATCTTTCCAAATGTATGTTTTTCCTCAGTAGAAGTTAGACTTATTTTTTCAAAAAGACAGAGAGATAAACAACTTGTAAAGAAGAATAAAGAGTAGATGCTCCAGAACTTCCACGATGCAGCACAGTGCTCAGCACTGCCGAGCTCGACACCCTTCACGTCCACATTACTCTCTCTCAGCTGACCTGTAGAAGCTCAGAGGAACACAGCATTTTCAGCTTCCCAACATCCCCATCAGTAACTGCACTGAGCAAGCACAGAACAGCAACCAAATCAATCGTCCTTCCTTTTTCCTTCTACTCATGCACTTACAGCCCAGGAAACAAACAGCTCACTTTGTCATAATGTGGTTATAGCCAAAAGTGTGACTATGCACACTGACAAGAGATTTAGGAGAGTATGTTTGGAGTCCTGTTTTTGAGTCAGTTGTGCAATGAACAAGGTAACTATGTCTGAGTCAAATGCTCAGACTGGAAATTCTCTGCATTTTCTACACAGTGAAAGTCATAGCAAGATCAAATAGATAAACTTAAATTAACAATCGAATGTGAATTTATGGGGCTTTAAGAGAAATCCAGCTGTTTTTTCTGAACATCTCAATTCATTATCACGAGTAACACGAATTTGATTTATCCCGTATTGAATATTCACTACTGAAGTCAAAAGAAGCATGAAACTTCTTGATGAATAACACATTTTAAAGTTTTTTTTCCTTATTGCAGATGTACTGCTACTGCCTCAAGAGAAGAAAAACCCCAATAATAATGGGGGAAAACGAGTAGTATTTGTTATTCTAGATACTGATCAAAGACTCATTAAAGCTAACCAAAACAATTCCTTTCCCTCCTGCAAGATTAAACTTGAAGGTAAGCAGCATTTCTCATAGAGATGCTGAGCTTGCTTTCAGTAGCAGTTCATTGTGAGCAATTCTGACAATTTTCCTACTTGCTGATCCTACTTTCACCACTCTCAAGTATATCAGTTCAGACAAAACTGATAAAGCAATACTCACTAAAGCCAAAGTTTCCACATGTACTGTCAGAGCATAAGAGAACTTTGCATAACATTTCTTGAAAAAATAAAATCCATAAACACATAGACGAGCTTTAGATGTCTTCATATATTGACAGTAGAAGGAAATGGTTTATTAAAAACAACTAATAAAAATATGTGTCAGTTGCTTACTATTATAGCTTTCCATCTTCTTCCCCCCATGCTAAACTGAACAATCACTTTAGTGAAAGTATCCAAAACCACCTTATCAATTTGAAATAAAAACATAAAAGTATTAGAATGCATACTAAGAGCAGAGCAAAACTGTATCCGTTCAACTCTGGAGAGATTTTTATGATCCTTACGCTGACAGCTTTGTTTAGTCTAAGCTGAGCACAAAAATGGTGTGTGTGTGTGTATGTGTGGAAAAGAAAAAAGGGGAAAGATAACATTCAAAACTAAAAAGCCGAAATTTTGTATGCAATTAACCAGACGTTATATCCACCCCCAAAAAGGAAATACATTTTGTTACATAGCATCTCTTATATTATTACAACATAAACACACATCCTTAATGTTTTGCTTAGACCTGGGGTATTGCATGTGGTAACACATGTATTACTCACACAATTTTCCGAAATCTGGAGTAACTATGGCAGCAATACACCATACAGGCTTCCGCATAGTATCAAGAGAAAGTTACTTAGACTGGAATAACATTTTGAGAAAACATTAAGGAGTTCCAAATTGATTTCAGTGAAAGTCAGGCTCACGTGTAACAAAAAGACACCTCTAAAGACAGCACTCCAATGTGATGGCACACAGGCGGGTGCTCTCTGCCTGCCTGTGTGCATACATAGGCAGAAACACCACACCTCCTCACAAGCCTCAGAAGCGTGCCACTTCCCAACACCACCTCCTCGCCCAGCAGGGATGGCTGAGACAGGCACTATTTCAAGTGGAAGAGAGAGGTCAATAAATGCTGCAGGACTGTCAGCAGATCATGCAAGTGGAATCAAGGTTAAAGATGAGTGACCTGTTCAAAAGCAACTAGAAAACTTATTTTGCTTTAATCTACTAGTTTTGACATCAGTCTGAACTGCATGGCATATTGGATAGTCATCTAACTAAAACAAACAAGAAATCAATTTATAATAAATTCTATTAGAACAACAACAAAAAGCAAAATAGTTTGAAGAAAGAATGAGAGACAAAACTGGCCACCTTCCCTGCTTTAGCAGTTTCACAATATTCAGTTCTTGGCTGTCAGCTGAAAGAGTAATGTGCTTTATTCAACAACAATAAAATGTAAATATTAGAAGAAAATCTATTCACTGTCATCTTGGACTTGAACAGAAAAAAAAAGAAAAATCCACACACAAAAAAAAGAGCTTATAGAGGGCCAAGAAAATAATAATTAAGTCTCTCTATGTTTAGTTTTTTAATGTAGAAAAAGTTCCAGCATAAACACACAGTCATATTTTCTTGTTTATTCTTCAAGACCCAGTCAACAGTCTGCAGATTGGGCTAGAAATGAAAGTAACACAAGTATCCAACATGGGCTGCGGTATTATAAACACTGAAGAAAGGGACAAGCAGATTATGTCTTCCATAGTGTTCCTTCCCTCTCATCCCTGAAATATCATAAACAACATTTACTTTGATCTTACATAACCCCCTAGCAAACCCACCAGTTGTTATAAGTCTACATACATGAAATGAAAAGCTGGTCTAAAATGTTTAGTTGTCCTTACTTTCTAGCCCATTATTATATCACAGACACTCTTAATCATCTCAAGCATTTTGGTAGCACTACAGGAGACCTACAGCAATGACTTAAGCAAAAACATGGAAAAAACGGGGAAAATTTGCTTATGTCAAGAATTTTCATTTTTTTGGACAGGAGAGACAAATGCAGTCTCCTGACAGGCTGTGACACTACAATGTTACAAAAGGTATCCCTTCAAAACATCTCTAGCCACCCCCTAAAACAAACAAACAAACCACCACCACCAACAGGGCTTAGCCATCAATTTCACTTTCACGACCCTCCCCCCCCGCCCCAGAAAGCCTGGCAAATAGCTGATTTGTTACTTGCGCGTAAGATGTGCAAAGAAGTTGAGCTACACATTCTCAGGGTAAGAAAGCATAGTTTGCAGAAGGGAAAACCTGCCATGAAATCTCTGACTGACGTACACTGACCCAAGATGATTCAGCTGCTTTCCTTTTTACTGTCCCTATCATTCCACAACCTGACAGGTCTTTATACAAATGAACGAAAAATCTTGCCGCATTCTCCAGAAACCGGTGTTTCACTCAATTCAGACATGAAGCAGGTTAAGTAAGCTGGTGAACATCAAACAAGTTTTAAGAAATGGTTTAGGTGTACTATTAGGACAACCAGAACAAGATGGACAAGCACTCAGGCTTACAACTAATCTATGAGTTGTCTGGGTTAAATGCATACACAGAACACCAGACAGTATTCGTTTACTCAATGGCAAGTTAAATACATTCACAACAATCCACATGACCTGATGTAATTATTCTTGTGGGCCACAGCCCACAACCTGGGCTTTGCTGAGCATCCACTTCAGAGAAACGTTTCATGTTAAAACCGTAACAATGACCAACCCAAACAAGTGCCTCCTAGAGGACCACCAGAAAAGCCATCAGCCAGACTATAGTTCATGAAATCACATAATTAAATAATAGGTTTCAAGCAAATGAGGAAGGAAGTTTACAATTCTGAGGGACTTTCATCTGCAAGTAACATATAAGCAAGGAGCTTTTAATAGACAAGGACTTAATAGCTCACAGTTCCACTTAACTTGTATTTAAAGGACTGATCCTTAGTTTCCAGTCCTAAAGACAACAGCAGTTACAGCACATCCTTCCCTCAGAAGCTACTTTCAAGCTACTAATTCCATCCCACGTATTCCATGCTCACAGAAGCTGCAACAACCACCCTAGCAGGCTGCAGCCAGGTATAATGCAGGCAGACACTTTAATTACATGGTGACATCCCTCAGCCCTGCCCTGCCTGTAGCTGGCCTGTCCCAGTGCTGGTCTCTCCTCGCTCCAGTTGCCAAACATACCAAACCATACCCGCTGAAGCCAAACACTTCCTGAGCACTCGAATGAGATCACAATCCCAGCTTTATTTGTGACCTAAGACAGAAGGCAAGTCTGGATGTGTCTGGGTGAAAGGAACAAACCTTAACTCTGTCTATCAGCATTTGTGTGTCTTTTCCTCTCTCTATTGGTGCTTTCTCTTGGTAAGGCCTGCACTACCAACAAGACTTCATTTAAGAGGCTTCTCTCACTCACAAATGCACTACTTAGTCCTTAAATTGACAGAGATGCTCCAAACAAGGTCTAGCAGTATTTTTTTTTAAGCTCTTGTTCTCTAAGGGAAGGAATCAGAGTTCTGTTGAAATATTTGTCCCAATTTATAAATTAAGAAATTATGAAGTCACCATAGTACTGCTTTTAACGCTGTCTCAAGTTTGCTTAGATTTAAGCAGATGTCGTGTTGGATATTTACATGTTCAAAACAACTTGGAAGTTAATCCCATTAAAACAGGAGCATCAGAAATGATTGCTTTGATTTCATCTATCACCCTGCGTTGTCTTGGCTCAGAGAGAGCAAATGAACATTTTCTTATGTGGACTACTTGTGGAGTTGACCTTACTACATGAGGTATTTTACCCTCAATGTCCAGAGGGTAAGATTGCAAAGCTGGAGACTCCCGAGCCTGTAACGATGCAAAGATGTTTATAAATAAATAACAACTACATAGATTGATTTGAAAAGCTTAGCATTTACTAAATGAGAGCTAAAATGTAAGCAAAAGAAAGAACTACTTTGACCTTGTTTCCAAACATTCAGGAGAATAAAGGTTGCTGAGGGATTTGCTGGACACAGTGTAGCTAGTGGATTCATTGTATTCAAAAACCTCTTTTTCCCTTTTAAATTCTGCTGGCACAACAGACAAATTGCTCAAGATAAACACCTGTTGATTTTATATTTTATATTAAGAACAACACAGCAACTCAGTGAACATTACTATTTCCTTTGGCCTTATTTTTCCATTTTCTTACATTGCAGTAAGATGAATTACTTTTAAAAATGAACTTAAAGTTCAACATTAAGATCTTGGGTTTAAGCTTCCAAGTGCAAACAAGCACTTCTGAGCTTCCTTTCTTTCTGAAGTTCCTTCAGTCCTAAGCACATGCCCCCCTGCAACCTGGTAATTGCATAAGCGAACATGACAATCTATTGTAGGCAGCTAGGCAAGTATTTTCAGAACTTTACTTTTTGCATTTCGTATAACTCAAGGCTTTATGAACTTAAACATCTGCCTTTCAGCGCTGTATACCCATGCACTGCACGGGTAACGCCAGGTTAGCGAAAGGGACAGAAAAATGAAACAAATGAGGCGGGAAGCTCTAAATGGATGACCACCTAGACTAATTGAATCATACTAGGCACAGGAGCAGAAATAAGCTATTAGAACACAAAAGTGTTACAGCAACATTAATACCCAAACAAGGTTTTTCAGTGTAAAAAGATTGCTCACCTCAAGACCATTAATATGATTTATTCAAAACTCACTCTCTCCCCGTGCTACAACTGAAATTAAGTTTGGTAAAACCCCAAACTAGGTAGGATTAAGATTTCTGAATAATATATATAACAACTATATGCTGGGCGAGTGCTTATCTCCTCAAGAAACAGGAAGAAATTTGTAATGATAAGAGTCAATTAGGGAAGTTCACAGACAATCATCAACTCTCTCTGGATTAGCTGAGCTTAGGCTTCAGGTTGCATGAGAAATCATATTGTGTGTGTATATATATAAATATAAAATAAAAATAAAACAACAACAGCAAAACAAAAGATCATTCTAGTGGCATGGTTGAGGAAGCACAGCAGACTATACTGTGAGACTTTCTAGACAGGAGACAAGACAATTTAATTTAAATTAAATTATTCCAATAACAGAAGATACGTAGATCAACTACACAATATTTTATGATTGAGAAAATGAGCACTCAAAGCTCATTCCTCATTTCTGCGGACAGAAAAATGCAAGAGCACATTAAATATTGCACAGGCATTCACTGCTAAACCTTGAGTTAAAGCAGTTTGGTTTTTCATCTGAAATGAAAAACCAAAACCCTGTTGTAACTTCAGGTTTCACATACCAAGGGGAAAAAAAATCAGTCTTAGTCTCAAAGGCAGTTCAAACTCCTGGCTTTCACGGCAACTCAAACAGCAACAGACTTCAGCCTGAACACCGCAGGGAACAGACTTTTTTCTCCAGAGGTTTCTTCTGCACAGACCTGGCTACCCAGTTTCACAGGGATATGCTGGCACCAACACTGATTCCACTTGAAATCTAAACATCTGCATTTGCTAGTAGTAGTTACACACTGAGGGAGTTTCAACACTTGGTCTTCAACCAACTGAATTGAAAGGACCCAAATTTTATTGCCAAGGTGTAGTATCAGCAATTTGAAGGATTAATTTGAGGCATCATTACTACCTTGTCTGTTTCACTAAATGAAAAATACATACATATATATAAACCCACTATAAAGAAAGAAATAACAGGCATTTTAGCTCTACTTGATCTCCCCCTCAACATAAGCAAGATGTGTATCTGCAGATGTTTGTATTTTTAATTGTGCATCCAGTGGTTTGCATTTGTAGGAGATGAAAGCATGCATATACAAGTACCAGCAGTCAGGCTTACAGAATTTGTCCCTGTGGGTTTGTGGATCCAAACCCAGGCTCTTGAATGTGCAGGAGTAGAAGCACACGAGGTATGCTGGAGGTACTTTTGTACAGAGGCGAATGACACTGCAATTCAAATAAGATTGTAGCTACAACCAGCTCATCTGCACAGAAACACGCACATAGGTCTCTCATGTTCCTGCCCAGGGACCCCAGTGAGCAACATGCACAAGGCGAGCAGAGCGCAGCGCACTCAGCCAGACCCAGTAAGCAAAAGCAAGACAGCGGGGCCAGCGCATTAGACGTGCTACATGCAGGCTAAAGAGTGAGCAACCATTTCAGAATTGTAGAACCAGCTAGGTTGGAAAAGACCTTCAAGATCACCAAGTCCAACCATCAGCCCCACCTACCAAGACCCATCACTAAACCATGTCCCTTAGTGCCACCTCCACACGTCTCAAATACCTCCAGGGATGGGGACTCCACCACTTCCCTGGGCAGCCCGTTCCAATGCTTGATCATCCTCTCTGTGAAGAAATTTTTCCTAATATCCCATCTAAACCACCCCAGCATAACTTGAGACTGTTTCCTCTCATCCTATCACTTGTCACCTTTTCTCTAGGCTTCTAGATTTTCAGCTGCTGTGCTGGCAGGTCTGCCAGATGGCCAGAAATCTAAAGGACACTTTCCTGTCTGTACCAGAGGAGGGATTGAAGGCTTTTTATCCCCCCTGCACCTGAGCTCACCCCCCATGCAATCAGAGGGGCTACAGGAGAGGATCCCAGTCCAAAGCCATTTAATTTATTCATGGTAGCATGGGCAGGAAAGGTCCCCAGCCCACTGGAAGCTTTCATCCAGCGCACCGTTAACAGAAAATTGCTTAGCCTGCCAGTAGGTGCAAATGAGTTCCTGTCCCCAATCTACTAAGCACGCTGAGCGGGTATTAGGGGAGGCCAGAGCAGAGATTAGACACAGCTGTGTGATTCACAGCTATAACCAAGCAGCTTCAAACCACTGCTTAAGATGTATGCGTTTCTGTTGGACCCTGATATGACACAGAAGAGGTGATTTTTTAAACGATTAGCACACAACCTGAGGTACAGCTGTAGTAACCTTGTATTTCTACTCAGCTTAGCTTATTGATTGCATTTGCAGCTCTCCACCCCCAAAATGCACCTTCCCAACATGCAGTAATTGTGAAGCTGATACCTTATTAAAATTGATGAGGCTCTTTATGAGCACATCACTTTGTTCAGTTCAGATAACAAAAGGGACGTTTATTGAAAAGTCAATGATTTATTTATTTTTTCAGTGCTGGATTTTGGAACAGTACCATGAGTACACTGAAATAAAAGTTATTTCAGACCAGTTAGATCACTCTGAGAAGTAATTGTTAAGAATGGCATAACCCCCACCCACCCCCAAAGTTGAAATCAGCTATAATTTTTAAGATATACTAGTGCAGTGAGAAATATAAAAGAAAATCATGTTAGTCAGATACTAAGCCCAAAGTCAACCCCCACACTTGATACTTGGTAGACTGTTCCATGGTGTTCAGTATCACAGAGAGTAGAGGACTCATCCCTGGACTAATTCTAACATGTCCAAATCAGGTTTTTTTCCTGTGAAGAAAGGTTATGCATTTTCCCTCCATCTGCCCCTTTCTAAGAAAAATGTCTCAAGACACATGTAGAGCTTATTTCAGACTCAGTTTCTACTGCTCATTGGCTGAGCAATCAACAGGCTAATTTGTTGATTAGTTCATCCACAGAGACTTACAAGTGTTTCAGCTAAGAGGTATGTGAAGAAACAGCATTATTGAGTTAAATCCCCCCCCCTTTTTTTTTTCCAAGCAACATCTGTCAACACTTATATCCACAGAACATCGGGATGTGCTGATGCATTAAATAGCACAGCAGGTGTATTGGCTGTCACAGTAGTGTTCGGCAATAACCAGAGAGTTCAGTACAACTTAAGTGCTGTAGTTAATAGGGCAGTAATACCAAAACGCATTTGAAGTGTTGACAGTTCAGGTTCTAATGAACCGTGCATCAGTCAAATATAGGAACATCAAGTCGAAGAATCACATTTCCAAGGTAAGTTCATATTTCTCATCTCGCAACAAACGTTTTAAATGAGTAAACTCTGATATTCCAAATTAGAACATGTCAAAATCCCTGGGAAACTACTGGTTGCATTCTCTACTTCTGCTTTACCAAGGCATGTCATACATCCCCACCTAATTTAAAATAGAAAATAAAATATGTACTCCAAGTTACATGGCTTTTTTTTTTTTTAATGTTCTAGTTGATATGTTGTTCAGTAGCTGCTTATCATTTTTGTTGCTTTTAAAGATGTTTCATTTTCTTTTCAACTTCTATTGCATTATTTTTGCAACATGTCACCCAGACTCTGTCTGAAAAGACTTAGTCCTTGGAGGTGCCCATATACCCAGAGAGCCTCGCAGACCTCCTTATGGCCAAAAGCTCAGATAGCATTCCTCCTTCCAAGGCAGAGATCGAGTCTCAGGCACGAAGTCAAAACTCATATCAACAGCAGAAGGTACCTCAGAGGCGCTACAAATAGTTGATTAAAGAACAGCTTCACAGAAAGGGTAAAATACATAAACAAACCACAGATTATTTATCTAAAAATAAAAATAAAATCCCCCTTAAGCGTTTACAGAGTTTTAAGCTTTACTCTTGACACACCAGGTGTTAATTAGAACATGTTTGTTATAATAAATATTAAGCTTTCAGCCTCCAAAGTCACTAAGAATAGTGACTGGACTACTTTATTTGATGGGAGATTAATCACAGAAGGAATCCAGGTCTAAATCTCAGTCTCTTGGGAATTTACAAAGATTTATCTATTTACTTACTGTTTCTTAGACTCCAAGGAAGCATGCTACCCTGATCTAATAATGAAAATTGTATTTGATAGATCTTAATGCCAGAAAGGTCCATTATGATAATCCAGCACAATCTTCTGCGCAGTACACTGCCAAGGATTTCATCCAGAGACTGCAATGCTTGACCGGAGTTGAAACTTAACCTCTAAGAGCTTTTTATCTCTAGCATCAAATTCAGTACTATAAAACAAAACCCAACAAACACGCGCCAAGTTCAGAATTTACAAGTACTCCACTAAAGTGTTCTTACTATAAAAAGAAACAAAGATGACAGTAAAGCAATAAAGACTGTTCCTTTTACTGGAACAAAACCAGTTATTTTACCACTAGACCTAACTCAGATTTAAATTAATGTGAAGGACAAAATCATTTGAGAGCACTGTGGAGAACGTGAATACTACTAATTTACAATTCCTATGGGAAGAAAGAATAAAGTTTTTTCAAGCTTTTTGAGCCCATATTGTGGTCTTACAATCGCAAGGAAAGCCATTTAGAAGATTCACTGACTTGTGTCAGGTAAAGTAGTAGTGACAGACTGTCACAGGAAATCATAGTATACCTACATGTGCACTTTATTCGATTTTCAGACTTTAAAAAATGCACTCAATTATTGACAGAATTGATCTGAAAGACAGGAACAATAAAAGAGGCAACAGAAGCCAACCCCTTCTGTGGCCAATGACTGCTTGGTATTACACCACACAAGCGTTATCATAACTGACCATTTGGTGTTTTGAATATTTATAAGCATTTCCCTGCACAGTCACTCGTGTTTCCATTGAGCAACAGCTTCCATTCATTCATTGCACTTTTTCCAAGAAAGATCTCTTAATAAAAAAAATAATAATAATAAAATCTGCAGCTCTGTGAGGGACTGACTCTTCCTCTCCATTTTACACACAGAAACTGTGTGGCAGAAGCACTAAGCAGCCAACAGCTTGAGTGCATGCTTCACTTTATAGAGCCACAATATTTTACTCCAGCTTCCATGGATGAGGAACGAGAGAGGGAACAGAGTCCTACTTTTGCACCTGGTGACAAATAGTCCCATGGTACACAAAGGATTATGACAAGTGTATTGGCAGAAGGTGTTCCTTTATAGTCTTGCATCAAAGAGTTTGTAGTTCAAAAAGTAGATCTCTGGGTTTGACTTCTGCTGTTACATCTTGTACCAGCACCAAGAGCCCATCGCAGGCTCTTTGCATTTATTTCACATACATTTGGTAATATCATCAAGGGGACAGAGTGCAGGCAGAGCACATAAGAGAGGGTTTACGAGCAGCCATCCTCTTGCCATCCTCTTACGCAGTAACCAATGAACCAGGCTGACTCACTGCGGAGACACTGCAGAACTGAGGAGAGTCGCTGCACCTACCCGCTAGCGATGGGAACTGCTGCGGGATTGTCCGGACGGGAGGAACAGCAGGAAGTCAATGCAACTGGCAAGCAGAAGTCAAGGGAGTCAACCCTCGTCTGATTAAGTGTTTCATTAGCAGCATTCACCGAAGGTATCATTCCTGCTTAGAGAAACCCTGCTCCTTTACCTGTCTCTCACTGTGAGATCATCTTTTGAAGAGGACACTTGGTTTTGCACACAGTTAAGCCAGGAAGGTACTCTGCACGGGACACCTGATTCTAGCTCCAAGGCCAGCAAAAGCCATGAAACTGTGGGGTACACAGGGTAGTTTTCAGAAATCACATTCCTCTAAGTTTTCCAGGAAAAAAAAAAAAAGAAAAAAAAAGATACGGTGCTCCTCAGTGTGATGATGAAAAATAAACTGTGCAGCTTCTTAACAGAAACAGCAAGACTTCAGCATTTCAAATTGCTCCTCAGTCTCCTTGGAAGAGGCCAACATTCCTCTATCTGCTTATTTGCTTAACTGCTCAAAAAGTCTGCTTTCTAAACAAATTACAGAGGTAAGTATCTTAATACTATGTTATTCTCATTACTGAGGCACCATTCTACATGCTCACTTTGGCAGGCCAAGCGCAAGCTCTCATTTATTACACAAGTGTAATTACAACACAGGTTTCTGCTAAACTAGAAGGAAGTCTAAGTAACATGGAGTTTTAAGTTTTTGCTCAGAAACTCAATTTCACTACCGCAAAGGAAAAAAAGATCTCAATATTGTTTTCCCTCTCCAGGCTGTATGTGGGAATAACATCTTCAAGAGGAAACTGCAAAATTGTCAGTATAACTTATTATGCACTGGTTGGAGGCCCAAGTAAATTTTGTTTAAAAACAATCACTCTGTTTTTCTGGAGAGTGGCTTGTAATGCACATTTCTTCTTCTGAGCACAGCGAAGTTGTTCACATGCCAGTTATAGAAGAAACACTCAAAACAGCAGCTGGTAGAAAGTCAGGAGACATCTGTTAAGTCAACAGGGCTTTGGTTTCCCATCACCTCGGCACCTTTTAGAAACTGATACACCTTAAGAGGAAAGCAGTATCATTCCTGTCTGGTGAAGACATCTGCTTTATGCACACACAAACCACTACCAAGACGCAATTCAGGTGAAAAGACAGACAAACAAACAGAAGAACCAAATCCATAAACACCAGCTACTTTACTACAAAGCTTGTTGGTGTGAAGAAGAGCAATCACAAGGGCTGGATCTTACCATTAGCATTTTTCCCACAGATGAGATGTTCGTAGGGTTGCAGCACTCCCCAAAGTTCAGCATCATTGTTGATAACCATCTCCAGGATTTCAGCTGAGATCTCCCCTCCTCCGTCAGGGCTCTGACTTGCCAAAACCCTAGCCTTAATCTCTTCTACAAGGTTTTCCATGCAAGCGGTTAAAGAGATGGCTGCGTATTCGTGAATCCTGACCGAGATCCTAGTGTCCACCATCCACCTGAAGAACCTCCCCACGGAGAGGGTGAGGCCGCATCTAGCCGATTTGCCCTTCCTCAGTCCATCTCCAGCACTCATGCTGTAGAGGGAGAGAGCCTTGACCGTGGCCAGGACACAGCTTTCCGACAGCGACCAGCTCTGGATGAGCTTGATGGCACTCTGCACCTCGAACCTGGTGCACTTGGAGTGCATCACGCTGAGGCGCTGAGCTTCCCGGGCGATGCGGATCAGGGCGCGCCTCAGTAACTGGGAGAGCCGCCTGACAGCTTCCTGAGAAAAGGGCCTGCTCTTCCCATCTCCCTTTGCTTTTCGGAGTATTTTTCCGATGTCTTCATCGGTCCAGGGGTACTCCTCTAGATCCGGCAGCTTAGGACACTTGGAAAAGATATCTGCAACCTCCGGGTCCTCCGGCAGAACCGTGTTCACTGTATCCCAGCTGTTATTCCTACTGTTCATGGAGCCCGAGTAGTACCACCAGTTGCCTCGGTGCTGAGAAGAGGTGAAGGCTTGGGAGTTGGACTTGGACGAGGAGAGACTAAGGGACCTGCAAGAATCCCCTGCCCCATAACCAGAGTCCAGAGTCAGATCCTCCAGGGTCTTCAGAGTAGAGCTGTATATCCCAGCCATAGGAAAGGCGGGCGAGCCAACCGCCGGCAGCGCGACAAGGTGAGGCTGGAGCAGATCCCTAGCGAGCCGGAGCCGCCTGCCCCCCGGGCGGCCGAGCAGCAGGGCGGGCGGGAGCGGTGCGGGCAGCTACCTCCACGCCGCGGGGGGGCCGCGCCCGGCCATCTTCTGCCCGCGGCGGCGGGGCGCGGGGCGCTCGGCGGGACACTCGCGGCGGCTCGGGCTCAACTTCTCCGCCGCCGCTCCGCCGGGCGCCCCGCCCCGCCCCGCCGCATGCAAATGAGCTGCGCCGAGACGCGCCAATCGGCGGCGCCGGCGGAGCGCGTCTCCGCCAGTCAAAGCCGAGCTGGGCGGCCGCTATGCAAATGAGGCCGGGCGGGCGGGGCGGCGAGGGGACGCGAGGACAGCGGCTGCGGGCTCGCCCCGCTCCGGCTGCGGGTCCCCGCGCCGTGGGGCGGCCCCAGGGGGCTGGGGGCGGCGCGCCGGGACCCGAGCGCTGCCTCGGGGCGGCGCCTGCACGGCCCCGGCCTGCGACCGCCCGCTGCCGGCGGGCGCTGCTCGGCTCCCCGCGGAGCGGCTGCGCGGGGCGAGGGCGCCGCCAGCCGGCAGCAGCCTCGCGGCACGGCTCGGGCAGGCGCTCCGCTCCCTGCCGGGCAGCTCGAATCACGGCTTCTCGGGCACCCCCGGCCCTAAGGAGCCCGGGGCTACGTGCATTTAAAACTCTGAAATAAATATCTTACAGACACACTCGTGGAGCAGATGAAACAGCAATCCCTTCTCACAGCGAGAGACACTTTCACTTAATGCGAATTTGCAATAGATGAAGGAAAAAGACTGTATTTGCGTACACCTGGGTAAGCAAGCCGACCTAAAGCCCAATGCTTTTGTACATCAGAGGCAGCTGACCGATACTTTGAGCAGACGCTGCTGCTGACCACCTATTTGCGTCCCCAGTTGGCACTGGACTGGTCCGCAGACTGGGCTCCTATTTAGGATACAAGAGATTTCCTAGCTTAAAATCTTAACACCTTACTTTGGTGGGATCTTGTTTTGAATCTTTGTACTGCAGTATATATGCTTAGTGTCAATAAAATACATCAGAACATCTATTACACGTAAATGAAATTTTTGAAAACACTTAAAAATCTTTTTTGTTTTGTTTTTTCCCAAATCTGCTGGGTAAGCAGCTTCCATTCATGTTAGAAGCTAAAGTGCTTAAAAAGGCATATGAAATTCCAACCAGTTCATCCCCCAAACTGCTTTCTCCACATTGCATCTTCTTTTATCTTTCTTAGATCTAAGCCCAACTGTAAGTAAGCTCTGTTTATTCAGGGCTTCTCCCTAAAAAAATGTATCCACGTGAAGCATAAGTTGTCTAAAAAATGCCATACATAATTCTCTACTTAAAGTAATTCCAACTTATCACAAAATCAGAATGCTTCAAAACTTCATTTGTGCTCCACTGACGGTTCAAAAATATGTATTTTTTTGACATGGTTCTAATACTCTTATTTTACAAATCAAAGCTAACTCTACTATTTTTGCCATATGTTTCAGGCTCAAGCACTGTATATAAGAGTTTCAAGCCCAGTAAAGACAACACAGCCAACAGTGCACGTGGAATATAGGACCAGGCAGTACTGATTCAAAGTACACAGTTTTAAGTCTCATGCCTTCAGTACATTCAATCACTATACTTTTTCTAAAACATTTCCTTTCCACTTTTACATCTGTATTTCATCCTGTATGTTATGTACCGTGGACTACTGTAAACTTAACCTTGACTTTTGGTAGGTTCCCACTCGTGTCTGGGCCCATTCAGACCATTGCTGCTAAGGTTGTGTTGCTCACTTGTCACACAATGCACTCCTGTCCTGTCCCCCTACATCTTTCCACCACCTCCCAAGGGGAATTCCTTGTTAATTCCTTGTTCAAACCCTTAGGGTCAGATAGACAACTCCCTTTCACCTCCACCCCCGTCTTCACACTGAACTCTATGTGAGCAGGAAGCAGGCAGAGAGAACCACCTCTGTAATCTCTTTCACACTAAAAGGCCTTGGTGCTTTATTCCATGATACCCACTTGCAAAAGAAAAAACAAACAAACAAACAAACCTAAAAACTAAAATTCCTACTGTTCCATATACTTCCTATGACTTACTTTATCATAAACACAAGCATGAATTGCCATGGAGAACTGCTACACAGTTGGCCAATACTAACTTAATTTTTATTTGAGAAAAATGCAGTCATGCAGTTTCGTACAGCTTGACATATTTCTACAAATCATTTCTATTCTTCTCCTTATCACACTTCTCCAATACTCCCACACAATTTGTTACTCCTACCAGTCCAAGTAATTTAACCACACAAAATTCATCCAACTTCACAGCAACATCTGCTTTCTTTATTCCCTCATGAATTAAGGGAGGTTTTTTTTCCCTCATTTTTAGGAGTTACACTACTGGCCACTCTTAGAATTTCATATCCAGTATTTCCTTATACAATAATACTTTGCCTGATAAATCTTTTTCTCCCTTTACTGCAAAGCTATCACCAACCTTTACCCAAAGCAGACAAACCGTGGAACAGAAGCCCCCCAAGAGTAGAAGGGATATTCCTTACTGGAGATGTGAGAGCTTCAAACTCCAAGATTCCCAACACAATCAAAACAAAACTTTCTGGAATGAAAGTTTTAAAAAAAATATAAATAAAAAAGAGGACTAGACAAATAAGGGTTCTCTACTAGCACTTCCCAGTTTCATATGTATTACTTATCCTTGACAGAACAAGTTTATCATAGGTTCTATGTTCTCCAATGTTAATTAATTATCTATCATAAAATTAGAAACAGCCAATTTTGCAATAGATTTCCAAGAACAGCTAAAAGAAGAACAGAGTTGAAGGAAGCAATCAAGTTATTTTCTTTATATGAAGGAAAAGGAAATAGTTTTCTTTCAGTGTTTATAACTGAACACTGTAACAGTGTTTATAACTGAACTGTAAACTGTTATGAAAACTAAGTTATATTTCCAGAAAGCAATTACTATACTGGCTAGCTCAACTAGTCAATACCAAAAAATGAAAATGACATACTCAAAGCACTGATAAGAACAAGTTAGCACATCTTGATCTATAAGACACTACAACTATTGTGTTCTTTTTGCATATTTTTCGACTGAAACCGTTAGGAATCACATTTTTTTCCAGACAGTAGAAGTCAGCTTTCTACGGATTTTCTTATAATCACATCTCTCTAAAATTGAAGTGTTAAGAATAGAGAAACTATCAAAAGACTTTTAGAAATATAGGCTTAAAATGTCTAACCATGGAAATCCCTTGACAAACAAAAAAACACCACCACGCTCTTCAACATTCTTTCATTTAAAGAACTCAGATACTGAAGTGCATCAGAATTAATTAGAATTAAAAAGCATCATCCTTCTCTGATACGGAGATAGCAACTAGGCAAATATCATCAAATTCATTTTAAAATAGTTTTATTTTATTTAAAGAAACATAACACAAAGTAAGTGTAAACTCCCAATAAATTTACCCTGTACCAAAGACTCCAAATCAATACTTTTTAAAGTAGAAAATAGCTATATTAATCTGTTACTTTTCCAGGCACAAAATTCAACGTTCTTCTGGTACAAAACATTCATGCACACGCTAACAAGCAGCAAAACCATCCCTTACCAGCACGTCCCATGTGACCTAATTTCAATCACTCTGAAGCAAAGAAGACTCAAACGTTCCACCGGTGGGGAAAAATGAAAAAAAAAACCATAAAATAGTGTTACAATTGTCCTCAACACAGCACCCAGAAAAGCTGTTAACATGGTGTAACCAAAACCTGAAGTAGTACCTCCAAAGCACCTGGCAGGGGAGCCATTTCCAAGCCTTATTTGTTGCAGCTGTGTGTGGTGGTGACTGTTAATTAGCCAAGAGGCCCAACAGCCAGCTGGGCTTCTCTTCGGGACATTAACTACTTTGATGGTTATCGCTAGAAATTTCATTTTTACACTACTATTGCTATTCAAGAAAGTGCTAATTCTGTTTTCTCCACTGTAAAAAGATAGTATTTTCCTTACGTGGCTATTTAACTACGTTTTATATGCAATGATTAAAAAAATATTTTTAATAAACTAGCTCTGATAAAAGATGTTTCCCAATACCTGAAGATCAGACTGAGCCCCTACAACAGAACATTTGAGGAGAAAGAACAGATGAAACGTGACTAGGGCTGGTGAATTACATATCAGGTCTAAATCAAATGCCAAAACGTCTACTGCAGGTAAGGGAATATGTTCTGCATATTTTCGAAGCAACTTTGATGAAGAGCTAACATGCATCTGGTGCATTTTCT
Organism: Anser cygnoides; assembly: GCF_040182565.1. Classification (NCBI taxonomy): domain Eukaryota; kingdom Metazoa; phylum Chordata; class Aves; order Anseriformes; family Anatidae; genus Anser; species Anser cygnoides. Next base: position 17,661,638 of record NC_089877.1, on the reverse strand, counting down.
ACATGTAGCAAAATCTCTGTCTAGCAAAGGTCCTCAATTTATTGCCTAAGAGCAGCTGAGAGCCCCTTCCAGCAAATTACTAAATATTAGCTGCTGATCTCACCAGCCTCCTTTATTAGCAAGTAATAATGGAGGTATCAAGTGCACCTTCCCAACTGGAGTCTTTTTCTTAAGTAAAGAAATAATGTTCTTCCCCATCCATTTTGATGCAGAGCACCTTTTCAAAGCTCACAATGCGAAAACCTCAGAATATGGTAGCTGATAATTCATAGGTAAATTTACTAGGTAGTAATACTTAAATTTTAAAAAGAGAATAAAAAGAATCTTTACTAAATAATAGAATAAAAGATATTTTTTTACAAGAACATAGAATCTTATGCCAATACTCTGCTCTTCAAAATTCTCAGAAATAATACTATCTCTTGTGTAAACTCTTCAGATAGTTAGAACTTACTGAAATTTTCTACAGAAGCTGTACTGAAGAAATCTTCGGGCTTGTTGCTAACATATCTTACCTACTTCCCATCACAATTTTATCTGTGATTTAGGTTAGACTAAAACTATTAACAATTACCATTGTTAATTGCTATTAACAATTCCACAGAAATGTTCTTGCCTAAAAAATCCTACCTATTTTTTTTTCTCCTGCACCAGTTAAACTAATAAAAGATGTTACCTGTTCTCCCAGATCTTGCCTCACTGATATCCTTAAGGCTCTCAGCCAAAACAAAACTTCCCTTTCCAAAAAATCGCTCTTCATTTTTTCTTTAAGAAATGCTTGCTTAGCATAGGAAATCAGCATTGATTAGCTTTACTATCATTCGTAATGAAAGAAAAGTTACTACTATTCAAAGTGATAACTAACTGTGTAGAAATAAGGAGTCAAGTCATTACAACCAATAGCAAGTATTAAGCAAGACAATTTTAAAAAACTAAATTGGTTAAGATTTTATATGGTCTGTTTTTAACATGTTTTCAGATATGAAAAGCATAAGAAACATTTAGAACATCCCTCCGTAATAATTTTTACTTTCAAAAGCTGCACTTTGTAGTAAATACAACTAGAGGGAGAAGGAACCTTGAGTGAAATCTCTGTGCGTATGTATATTAGGAGAAGAGACAGGCATTAGGAGAAGAGATTCCTGATATGAACAAAATATTGTTTTGCTGCTGCTGTCTAGACAGGTTACCTGGCCAGCTTTGGTTTTGCTCCTCCAGAAGACATTAAAAACAACTAACATGTATCAGTAGATGTTGCCATACAAGTCTGTGTATGCTATTTAATATTCTATTTAATATTGGTAATTCAGATTGTCAAGTAATTTAAGTATCACACAACAGTGTTTTCCTTAAGTTTATTTAATGTTATGGGAAATTTTATAAGAAGAAAACATATCCAGACAAGAATCCTCAACTAATAATACTGTGAAAAAGCTATCAGTGAAAGCTTAGAAAGCATGTAGACCCAGAGGAGAGTCTAGCTGTTTCACAGCAAAGTAGCGAAAGATGAAAAGAAGTAAATTCCAAAGATTAATCTTTAAAGGTTCCCTTCTCCATTTTTTTTCTCCTCAGGTATACTGTTTTAATCATGAGCCCAGCATATGTATCAGGTCTGCAGAGGACACTTTCAATACACCAGCACCTTACAGCACAAACCATGTGTTTACTGGTGAGTCCAGCCTTCAGAAATCACAGCCCCCTGAGACCAGTGAGAAAGTCTGCAGTAATGAAGACTTACTCTAGCTAGAGGAGAATGAGGTTAGGGACATCTAATGGATTGGACATACACAGGTCTTTGGGATCTGATGGTATGTGTGCACGAGTGCTGAAGGAGCTGTCTGGTGTCACTGCAAGACCACTCTCCATTATCTGTGAAAGGTCACAGTGGCTGGGGGAAGGTTCCTGAGGACTGGAAGAAAACAAATGTCATTCATATCTTCAAAAAGGGCAAGAAGAAAGATTGAAAGAAGTACAAACTGGTCTGCCCCACCTTTATTCTCAGAAAGTGGATGGAACAAACAGTCCTGGAAACCATTTGCAAACACATAAGGAAAAGAAAATGATTTAGAGTAGCCAGCTTTGACTTATGAAGGGGAAATGATGCCTGACTAACCTGACAGCCTTCTATGATGAAATGACTAGCATGATGGATGAGAGAAGAGAAGCTAATGTTGTTCATCTTCACTTTACCAAAGCTTTTGACACTTCTTCCCATAACATCCTCATTGGCAAACTGATGAGGTATGGCCCAGATAAGTGGTCAGAGAGGTAGACTGGAAACTGACTGAACTGCTGGACTTAAAGGGTTGGGATCAGCATTAAAAGCTCCAGCTGGAGGTCAGTTACTAGCGGTGTACTGCAAGTCTGCAGGTGATAAAAAACTAGAAGGACTGATTGATACAACAAGTGGTTGTGCTGCTATTCAGGGGGTCCCTCACAGGCTGAAGAAATGGTCATACAGGAATCTCTTGAAGTTCATCAATGGTAGGTGCCAAGTACTGCATCGAGGGATGAACAACTCCAGGCCCCGGTATGTAGCTGGCCAGCTGGGAAAAAGCTTTGCATAGAAGAAGCATGGGTCCTGGTGGACAGCATAGTGAACGTGAGTCAGCAGTGCGTCCTTGTGGCAATGAACGCCAACAGCACCCTGTTAGGAAGAGACTTGCCAGCAGGTGGAGAGAGGGTATCTTTTGCCTTTACTCAGCACTGATGAGACACACCCGGAGTGCTGAGTCCCGTTCTGGGTTCCCCAGTGCAAGAAAGAGATGGACACACTGGAGGTAGTCCAATGATGGGATACAAAGGTGATTAAGGGAGTGGAATTTCTGTCATATGAGGAGAGGCTGAGGGAGCTGGGCCCGGTTAGCCTTAAGGAAGTAGGGGTGGGTCTTTGTTCATAGATACCTCATAGGAGGCAGAATAAAAGAGACAGAACTAAGCTTGTCTCAGTGGTGCCTGGTGAAAATAAAAATTAGCAATAGGCACAAACCAAAATATAGAAAAAAAAAAAACACTTAAACATATTAAAAAGTTTTTTTTTTTTTTTTTTTTTTTTTTTTTTTTTCGGTGAGGGTAGTCAGACACTGAAACAGGTAGCTCAGGGAGGTTGTGGAGTCTTCATCCTTGGAGATATTCAAAACTTAACTGGATGTGGTCCTAGGCAACCTACTGTACCTGATCCTGCTTTGAGGCTCAGGCTGGATGATCTCAAGAGGTGCTTCAAAACCTCAACACTTCTGTGATTCTATGAATCCTGCTTTTCACATTGTGAAGAACACCTAGATGAACCCTTCTCAGCACAATTTCCCCTTTCCAAAGTCACGCCCTCTTGTCTACATTTAGAATTCCTCTCTTCACTAACATTTCTAGCACTGCCACTGAATCCTCTCATCTTTAAATACCTCTAGTTAATTTAATTTTCAGTCTGGCTTACATTGGCACATATTTTAAAGATGAAGGCATCTTCAAAAGAAACACTTTTTAAGAATAAAAAGAGTATTGGAGACACATTCTCTTACCAGTTCATGGAGGGAATAGTATTATACCATTTGAAATCATGTCAAGTGAAAGGGATGGAACACTATGTGCTTCACCAAAATAGCTGCAAATAATGATGCTATTCTCCAGATTCTATCAGCTATTATTTTTTAACATCCAGCTACAGACTTATACCAGGATAAACTTTTATAATTACCTACATACCAAGCTCTGCTATAACAACAGGTCTCACAAGTCTATACATGATTAGCTGCCAGTATAAAATAACTCCCTGGAGAGTTGCAGTAATCTCAGTTACCTGGCCACAGGGTCATGTATCATGTTTCCACTACCACATCCTATATAGGTAGAAGGCTGCTATGGCCCCACATGCCAGAGTACTCACATATTTGGATGAACTTTGGATGTTAGAATTACAGTAATTACTTTAGCCATTCACTGGCTGTAATATTGATGTCTAATTAGACACCTGATAGAACAAATCATATAAAGATGGTAACGGATATGTGTCACACTTCCTGGCACATGTGTACTGAAATGTTGTTCACATTTTCAACTCTCTTTTTCTAGTCAATAATATAGTATTGACAATAACATTTATTAAGAGCCAATCACTATGATCACCATGTCAATAGAAAGAAAAGCCATATAGATAGAGTTAAGGATTGTATTTGTCATAATCCTTGTCAGTTAGGAAACCAAGTAATGTATCATCCTCTAAGACTGCTATAAAATGGATGCCCTAGACTATATCAGACCATGCTGAGAATAGTGTTTAGATACAATGGCAAACAACGCTGAAAGCATTAAAGAAAAATGAAGGGGAAATGCAAAGGCAAAACCTAAAACTTAAGATTGTCTTCTACTTCATCTGGAATGACTCATAACCTTAGGACAACAGCTACAGTATTTATTGATGTACTGGCGTATATGAGTCTAGCAACAGCTTCCTAATTGATACAGGATCACATTCCACAAGGTTCTTACAAACCTTCACAAGGGTTACCCATCTCAGTCTTCACAGGCCATCTGCACGAATTCTTCTGCCTCAAGTTGGACGTAGGGCTTTATTTTCCTAGGGAATACCAAACTCTAGAGGATCGGAAGGCTTCATTGTGTCACAGTAACCCACTTGCCCTACCTTGATGCTGGTTATATGGAAATACCACAACGCTGTACTTAAACTGCTCCAGGATGTCTATCAAATGTCTATTAATTCAGTTCATTGCAAAATGAAGAAGGCTTAAGGAAAAGATGAATACCAGCTTTCCCATTGCTCTGTGAACAATTGCTGTTTGGCACATCCCATATAATGGGGGTGCACGTGAACACTGATGAGGCACTGCCTGTGGCAGAGTTTCAAACAGATCAAGTCCTAAGATATGGCACTAGAAGCACAAGGTGCCTTGCCTCACAGAGTAGTCAACAAGTGCGCAATGCCTCGCGTATGCAACTGCTTAGAATAGTTGCAGGATTGCCCAGCGTAACATCTGAATTGCATGGTAGTGAAGCCTCTGACTTTCTATTTATAAAACTAGAAACAGATCTTGTTTCTTTCCCTATCCCTAGCATCAAGCCTCTGGGTGAGGTAGCACCTCTTTCTGTTCACAATACAGTGACAAAACAGACACAGCATAGTTCACTGTTGCCCATCTTTCTGCAGACATCTGTTTCACAAAGATAAAGTCTGTGATTTTGAATGAGAATAGGAGATTTAAGACTTACTTATAGATCATGTACAGATCATAGTATTCCAGTGAGAAACAGAAAGGTTAAGGCTGAAGGTTAATGAGAGAAGATACATTTGTGTTAAAAGTTGCTCTGTTTCTCTCCGCATTTTGAGGTTGTGCTACACTGAATGGTCAATAGTGCCTACCCTGTCTTACACCAGACACTCTCCAATGTCTGGAGTTTTCTCTCTCCCACCCTTGCTAACATGCCATGTGTGGCCCAGGGAGGCTGTCAGAGTGACAGGACCATGGAAAGTTGTCTTCTGCAATTAGGAAGCTTGGAAATGGGGGTGGATAGGAAACACACCTGAAAGCATCAATGGGAACAGAGCAAAGGAACAATGATTATCACTTCACCGCAAAGATTTACTACATAGTTTATATAAATTGCATTCCAGCATGTTGCTGATGTTGGTTCCGTAGGATGTATATGGGTGGAATGGGGGTTGTACCCAGGGAGCACTGTGTTTTCTGATCTGTACAGAAAAGTTTCCAAGCAGGCATATACATGCATGGAAATGTATGTGCACTTGTCAGAGCCACTTCTTGCCAGAAGGTGCATCCTACTGTGTCTAGTGCAGTCACATTCTCTCCTTTTAGCTGGCAGTGATCAAACCTGTAATGTCACTAAACAGAGCCCAGGAAGATGTAAAGTTTAGATCTCTCGTTCCTTTCTGTGCTTCTTGTCTCCTCTTTGGCATTAGCCACCTTACTGTTGCACTGCCTAGGCCCCAAGACTAACTAACCTGTGCATGAAAGAGTGGTCAGCATCTTCTAGGATCTTCTCAAATGGTTGTGAGGAAGAGAAGCTGACAAATTTCCTTCATTACATTTCTTCCCACAAATCATTCTTTTTCTGCCTCTTTATTCCAAGCTAGCCAGGAAAAGAGAATATAGTTGTCCAGCCCTCCAGTGCCAGTTCATGAGGTGCTGTGCAGCCACCTTGCAACTGATGATCTTGAAAAGAGGGCATATAGTACTCATATATACTAAATCACACAAGCTCTTTAACTCATGTTGCAGAAATTCACATATATGCTGCTTTCACTTTCTTAAATTTAAAATGGTGCTGCTTACCACTACTGACAGCATTCAGAAGTGTCAGCTTCTTTACAGCCTGTGAACAGATTATTAGGCTGATGGTGCTGGAAGCAACACCCCCATTCTAGACCATCTCCAGGCATACCAGAGCTATGCCTGAGTCTTCCCATGAATGCAAGCCTGTCTGCTGTAATTGAGAAGGTGGCTTGGCAACCCTTCCGAGCTAGATTTGCTAACTGAGCCATATGACTTAGGCTAGGTGTGTTCTCTTTAGCAGGGAATAAGGCAGGGTATGAGGCATACAAAAGTATGATGTCTTCTGGGATGGCATTGGAGGGTAGTCAGGCAGAGGTAGCCACTCTTTGCGCAGCGCCCTCCGCATTGTCTATGTGGCTGTCTCTGAACTATTCTATCAGGCATATCGGGGCTTTGTCAGCAAGGGACCTAGTCCAGAGAGGACTCAAGTCCAGAGAGACCTCGAGTCCAAAGAGACCTCAGGAGTGAACTGTACAGCTTAGACCATGGAAGGCCAGACAAGGAGTGAGAGAGAGCTATGCAAAGGGACAGTGCAGTTGTATCCAGGAAATCCTCATCATCACAAAGGACCTAGTAGCTAAGATAGTCATCTAGCACGTGACTCAGTTTAAGTCTTGTCTAAATTTTGCATTTGAACTTGATTTCTCCCATATTCCATGGAACTGTTCTAGCCATCAACTATTTACTGTTCTGGTTTGGCAGTAAGTCAATAACACATTGTGCTAGCATAGCAGCAAAGGGCAAGCAAGAGACAGACTGTTGTAGTACTGTCACTATAATAATCACCTGAAAGATAGGAGAGAAAAGCTCAAACATGTTTCTGGAAAAAAAAAATAGATCTAAATTTCAATGTAATTACTAAATAATTATCAGTACTACATAGTCAGCATTTCCAAAATAATTACCTTAAGAATGTCTAACACACTAGAATTAGGAAAAACAAAAAACAAAAACAAAAAATCAACAACAAAACATCTTCATTTACAGAATTCTCTCCTCGCTAAGAACTTCCTCTTTTTCCTTTGCAATCCTTAATTTTCTTTTCTCTGATAAACTCAGGAGAAGATAGCCATTTCCAGTATTCAGTAGAAAATCTTGCCTACATGTGCACAAATCCAGAACAGAATCTTGTAAATTCTTCAGTTTTAGATATACTTCATATAGTTTAAGCACTCCAGAGGGAATATCACATAATGCCTGTTTAGTACATGAATGACTGATTACCCAAAGTTAAGCCAAAATGTGAGTAAAATTGTATCTAAAATCTATAAGGCACATGTGAAAATGCAACTCACCTAGCATAATCATTGAGAATGGCATTTTTATGAAAAATAAAACAGAAAAGAAAACATTGTGATTTCAGTAAGCCATTGAAACATGAAAGTGTCAGATAGAGGTAACATCTTCATGTTCCTCTCTTAAAGATTTTGTAACAGTTTCAAAAAATCTTCTTATATAAATAACTTCATAATAGCACAGTAACCAGTATTTTGTGAAAAACTGTCACCAAATTGTAACTGCCCACTATTAACATTAAGAAACCATTTTCAATGAGAAGATTTAATGTCTGTATATCAAAGGAGGCATTTGTATTTTGACAATTTTTGCTCTAATGAGTGTACTAACAAAAACTTTCTGAATTTATACGCCAGAAAGTACTTTATATAAGGCATAATTCATACTTTTTCAGTATGCTGTTTCCTAGTTTCTGTGTGAATGGACAATATTTCACAATCTCATTACTATAGCTGTGATGATGCTGAATGTGTACACCACTGTGGTTTTGCTTCAGCAGAAGACTATGTGTACTTCTAATCCAAAATGTAAACTCATGTGAAAAAACAGTAGGGAAACAACCACATAATAGAGTTCCAAACCCCACTGTCCATTTAGTACATGCACATGTAACTTAGTTGCTAATTGGCACCATTGGCTCAAGAACTGCCTCGTCAACACATAGCCTTAATAAACAACACTGGCCAACTCCTTATATACCTAGTTCCAGTTATGACACAGGGAGGCTTATTATCATATAACCCACGAAAATTTTTCCAGCAAGGAGACCAGTGACACAGGCCAATTTGTTACTGCCACTCAGGATGAAACATGCACTGTAGGCAATGGGTAGATAATTACCAACTCCCTTTTTTCCACCTGCGTCACTGGGAGGGCATACCTGTGACACATCGTCTGTAATGGAAGTATCACAGTGCTGCATAATGTCTATATGCATAGCACATCTCAGTAACTGCTCCTGAAAAAAATAATGGAGAATAGTCTGTATGATTCAGTAAGAGTGGGGCTGCTGCCATGATTATGAAGTATGGGATCTATCAGCACTCAATGAAAGGATGAATCAGAGATGTATCAGATGTTGACAAAACAATGAAATTTAATGATGAATGGTGGGTGGATGTCATAGGATAAGCCATTAGAATAGGATCACAACAAAAACCTCCTTGTTCAAATGTATTAAAATACAGGGGGATAGACACAAGTCTATTTCCTATCCTTAGGAGAATGTTTTGCACTTAAGTTCCAAGTAGAATGTAGCCTTTTATGACTACAATATATTGGTTAGAATCCCTGTGACAGGTAAGCAGGAAAAGGAGCACAAAATCAATATAGAAGAAGATGGTAAAAAGTCTCTAGAATCTGCTGTGCAGGCAGAAAATTAAGATATATCAGCCATCTTTATCTTGAAACCTATTTCCAGTTTTCAGAAAAATATATGAAAAACAATGCCAAGCAGAAGAGATATTAGCACACAGTAAAAACAAACAAACAAACAAAAAGAATCCCATTCCCTATCAAATTATCAACAAATAAAAAAAAATGTTAACCTGTTCAGCCAAATAACATGATAATCAGAGGACTATTGAAAAATAGTTGTTTTTGCAGTTAGTGAATTGGAAGTAGTCGGTGGTGAAAACTTGGCTTAATTTACACAGTTGCTATCATAGGTTTCAAGCGTTTTTTTTTTTTTTTCAAACACTTTTAGTGTTTATCTTATCTTGAAATAAATGAAGGCAACATATTCTGAGAAAATGTGTATTCCATTGTGCTGTTGAAACACAAAATAAAAACTGCTCTTGGCCCAAATATAAACAGGAAATGGGCATAAACACAGCAGATAGGAATTCTGGTAGATCACTGCAGGTCTTTTTATGGTGTTTATAAGTTTGATGGTTTGTAAGTTATGTTTAGCTTAAGTTAAGCCAAAAGGAAATGTCAAGAGGAGAAAAAAAAAAGAGGTGGTAGTAGCTATAATTCTGTAGAAATAGTGAAATTCACCAATCACAGACAGAACACCAATCAGGTTCAAAAAAATACAGTACAAGAAAATTAAAATAGAAATTAAATGTAGGCTGTCCAGAGACAGTATGGAAAATTATCTACCTCCATTTGTTATAATACTATCAATACATCTAACATTATAAATTAGGTAACAAAGAGATCTTCCCGATGTTGTGTCTCTCTGATACTGCGCTAATATTCATGACATCATGCCACTGCCCTTAGTGACAGAAAATATCAGTTCCTTTACAATTTGTAATCTGAAATTTGGGTGAGATATATTATTAGTGGGCTAGTCATCCATCGGTGTTCGTTATTTTAGATCTTACCCATTCACAGTACTAAGATATCCTTCTTTCTGTTAAAATCATAAATAGGATATTGCATATACTTTTTTTTTTGTGCTACATTATTGTAATTCATTTGCTATATTAAGTGGTTAATCCTTTTAGCAAAGTTTATTTATTATTGCTCCTTTGTCTTCCTTGAAACAAGTTCCCTAGAAATCTCTTGGTTTCCAGGTTGGGTCTAGAAGCCAATACCGGGGAAATTCAGTAATGAAAGATTGGCTCATCAGAATATATATAATCTGAGGGATGCTATAGGTAAACAGAGCTTCACTTGCAACTTCACCAGCAGACACTGCTCCAGCAACAGACATCAGAACTAAGAGGGGGAGGATTTCTCTCCCAAGTTTTCAGTATAACAGGAGAAAGAGATGTGACCAGGAAATTAATAATGAGTGCAAGACATACATAATGTATGTGTACATATACATATGAATATAACATGCATGTATAATAATACACATATAATGGCTACTATAAAACATACAAAGCACTGAATAGACATTGCATGTGCATTCCCAATATTGTTATATTTCTAATTGTTGAGTGTTTATTTTGGAGATAATCTATCCCTTTTGCTATAACTAGATATAAACTTATTTAGCTGAGCTGGAGATCTGCTGTTTGTTATGATACCTTCCTTTGAATATAAAAATTAATTTAGGTACCATAATCTAATTTTAAACCAAAATCTTTCCCTAGTCATTCTTGTGACAAAACAGCTTGTAACAACAGTTAATCTATCTATATATATATAATATATAGTAGTTAATATATATATATATATTTTTTTTTTTCCTACATGGTAAATTTCCTGGCAATATAAATGGCTTGCAAACCTCTTATAAATATCTTCTATGTGGCTAGCCAGGGTGCAAGGGAGAATTAGTAGCTAGAAATAAACATACCAATATAATTAAGCTGGTAACTCAGAGTCAACCTCCAAGGAAACAAAAACAAAAAACAAACAAAAAGAAAGAACACCCTAATAATTTATTACAATTTCAAGACACCTTTCACCACTTCTTATATGTCATGAAACAACCCAGTTCTATACTGATAAGTCAAAATAATTATTATCCCTTCTAGCCACTTCTGTAAAACAAGAATACATTTTAAAAACATAACTCTCCATACCCTTCAAAACCTGAGAATTTTTAGGATGCAAAAAATTGATCCCAATCTCTAAATGAATGCTCTAAAGAATACTACAGTTATGGAAGTATTTTACTTTTTTACTGTATTAGATGCCTCCAAAATTTATTTAAGGCAAAGAATTTTCTTTGTAGAAAATTATAGAAAACCTCAGAAAACAGGTCAATTTTACTGAAGAGAACTAAACTTAGAGGAAAACAAACAAACAAAAAAAACTCCTCTATTTTTCATCCATCTATCTTTAGTCACAACAGTCCAGGGCTTGTCCAAAGCCTTTTTTACTCTACTTCAGCAGAAATCAGAAGTAGACCCTGGCAATTGTTTAAATCTTAAACAACAGCAGCAACAAAAACAAAAAAAGCCATTTTTGCAACCCATAATGATACATAACTAGTCAATGTGAAAAGCTGCTTTTATCAGAATGACTCAAATGTTGCCATTACACAAGACAGCTGGAGCAAAGGGTATCAGCAAGCTGCTGGCCATATGGCAGACACTGTGATGGACCAATTATTCTAGGCTAGAAGAGCTATTTTTTATTTAATATGCTACTAACACTGCTGCATTTCACTCTGACCGTGCCCTTTGCTTCAGTGAATCTCATAAGAACTGTGCAATTTTTTGTGTTCTTTCTTATTGTCAAAATTAAGATATGTAAGCAGATGGTATACAGACTTGTTCTTAGTATTCCACCCTTAGCTTCCTCTTATTATGATGCAAAATATACTGAGAATGACAGCCACTTAAAATGGAAAAAAAAAAGTTAAAATATTCACACCAAAATAAAAACAGATTTTCAAAGGAACTGAAAGCCTACAACTCCTATCAGTTCAAATACTAATTAGCATGTTACTACCTTAGGCTTAATTACTCCATTCGTTCTTACATGCAACCATCTCAAGGGGCAAACCTCATATCTTGCATATATTGCTGTTATACCTCTTAAATAGGGCAACTAAAGAGACAGACACAATTATTTTCCTATAATAAAACAGATATTTAAAACTGCATTTCTCCCCCAATTCATTGAAATTATCTTAAAAAATCTGAGTTATACTCAGCATTTGAGCTAGGTTAAAGGCAATGAAAATGAAACAGTGACCAGCTAGCTTCCATGAAATATGCTAAAGTGTATTTGTATTTTTAGGTCAAAAAAAAAGGAAGAGAAAACATATTAAAATACAAGTGGACTGTATGCATATTAAACTCAGAAAATATTATCTGTAATGGAGTCCTGGCAGGCAGTCTCTTCACTACGAATTTGCAACAATTGCCTCCAGGTAGTTCCATGGGAGACTGACCCATCAAGTCAGCACATTAGATTATTACATATGTAAAATGCTTACTGATACTCTGGCACAAAAAAAATAATCACATGTACATTTGTCACATGCGAGGTAAGTCTTTTGATATATCTCCGCTTGTACAGACTCACATTTTCACAATTTACTTAAACAAAAAAGAAACCAGTCCAGCTTTTATTCAAACACCTAAATGTTATTCAGATGTCTAACGTAAGTCCCTCAGGTTTAAAAATTTTTGGCTTGGTGACTAGATCATGTATAGAGAATCTCTCACTACTTGCTTCTTGGTTTCAAAGACAGACATATTTTCTCACTTCACATTTTATAAATGCTACATACCTTCCTCTTCATCCCTCCTTGTTTTCCAGTGTCCACATGATCACAGCAAATCTGACTTTCTTGTTGCCATTCCACTGTCTGGTTTGGTTATTTTTTTTCCCCCATAAGCTTCACATGATCATATTGTTGTCTGTTCCAGTCATAGCCATGATACTATATTCAGAGGAAAATTCAGAAATCATCACTATCAAGAATTATATGTGACCAGATGACAAATCTTAACATTGTTTTAGTACCCAAATTAACTGAAAGTTGAGAAATGAACTACACCTACAGCCATCATTACTGGTGTTGTTCACCTCACAACCTAAATGTCAGTCATGCACTCAAAATGCCACCAATGTGGATTCTTTTTTTTTTTCAAAATTGAGTGCTCAGATGATAAAGCAGTGTTGAGAGTATTAGGCTTATATGCAGCCTCTTTCATTCAGTACACATTCTGTAGGCCTTTAACAAAGCATTTATGAGGTACACCTTCCCACTTGCAGCGTGCAATTCTAAAATTTAATCTGAAATATTACACTGATATTTTTCAGCCCAGCATCCAACTGTTCTTTCTTCTGCTTGTGTATCATAGAATGTAACATATAATGGCACAAAAACTCTGTTCATACATCCAAGCAGCAGCTTCAATTTGTTTTTTGCTGGTGGTTTGTTGTTGTTGTTGCTGGCACATTAATGAATTGTACAAATAATCTCTGTGTACCAGTCTAGAGACATGCCGATGCATTTAGCTATGGACATATAACCAATATTTTCAAAACCATGCGTCTAATTTTCACTGGCAGTGAAATTGCCTGATTTTCGAGTGCTGCTCGGCAACCAACATTTTAAATTGCTTTTAAGTTCCTGAAAATGCAATTGGTTTGAAAAAACAGTTCATTTAGGATTCCAAAGTATGGTCTTTCTGTATTATAGCAATGCAGATAGTAAGTTTCTAAAATTTAGGAGCAGCACAAGGCCCAGGAGCTCCAAGTTGACTACCACTAGATATACCTAGGTGTATCAGCTGATCAACTTTTTATGGAACCATGATCTATAAGTACGCCTTATTAGTTGGCACCTATCCTGAAGGTCTTAGGGCTAAAACCAAAAAGAAAAACAAGAAAATGACAAATATAGGTACAGAGAAGTTAACCTATGTTTTCTGAACCTTTCTTACACAAGAAAACACAATTTTGGCAGGAAAAAGCACATCAGACCATTTTATGCAATGTAGCAACCAAATGAGGCCAAAGATTCAAGGCCTACTTTTACTTCCTCCATGTTATTTGCTTACTTATATGTATAGGAATATAAAAGTGTGTTTTGTTACTTTGCTTTTTGCAGTCATTGTACAGACCACTTTTGATGTTCTGTTAAACATCATTGGATCATCATCAGTCCTCAGATTAGTACGAATAACATTGAGCTAACCTGCAGAAGTATGTACAGAAATCTGAAAATAAGTTTTCTTCATTGTTAGTCCAGTCTCTTAAAGAGACAATCACTCCTTTCTTTTCCTTCTGTCTTCAAAATCTTAGCTTAATATCACCAAGATTTTGTAATGCAATTTTAGTCCAGGGTTTTGAAAACGATAGTTAGCTTTGAAAAAAGGTATGGTGTACTAACTGCATGATAGTAGTTATATATCTTCACATGTCAACTGGTAATATAGTCCTGTGGAATTTAATGATAATATTTCAATTTTATTGATGATGATAATTAAAATGATAATATTTCATTTTTATTTCCTGAAGCCAAGATTTGGTTGGTGCCACTTACATGGTCTCAATACTGTTTTGTGAATTTAAATTTTACTTTATTAGCTCATCTAGAACTTATTTGTTGGTAACTACTAACTATAGTCAGCTGAATGGTACGACATTATTATGAACTTAGGAGAGCTCACTAGTTAAATAACAAATATGATTAGTTTAATTCAGCAATAGCATACATGTAAATGTATTTTAGCACGGCAATACTCTCAGATGTATAATAAAGGTAGGCAACTAAGGCTTATAGAATATTATAACTATTTTCTGTAGTAAATAACTATATATAACTTGTATAACAATTTTTCATTTTTAATATCTTAACAAGAATAATTCAATTTTATAAGTCCTATTGGTAAATATATCCAACTATCAGAGTTTTTCAAAACTTCCATGACATCATTGATTTTATTCTTAATGTAAAATGACGACATTCTTGGATTTTTGGCCTACTCTTTTATTCTCTCTTACCAACAGGTATAGTATTACTCATTGTACAAAAAATTATCTTATTTCTACAGAATTAGGACATCAGATAAAATTATATCTATTATACCAAGGATCTTTTAGATCAAGACTCTGTATTGTACATGCAAACATCCAGCAAGCCAATTAAGTACTTGACTAATTCAAAACACATGTGACTGTCACACTGGATGGGTGACCCATTTTAAAGCTTAAGGGCTTCTGATTTTAACAACAGAAAAAAGCATTACATTGTCTAGCTTTAAGTCTTCTCTTATTCAGAATGAAGCATTAATGGGCAAAATCAAGTTTCAAAACATATATTTTAATAACTACTGTTAGGTAAATGGTTCATATAGTGCTGCTAACATTACAGAGAACAACTGCAGGAAAACATTCATAAGCTTACTTACTGGTGTTCTAACTTGAAAGAAAATCAAATAAAAGAAAATACATTAACAAAATAAAACTGTAGTTATATGATGTGAAATAATTTTATTAATGCAGCCTTTAGGAATAAAAATATAAAACTGAGATATCCAAAATGATAAATATGTGTTTGAATGTCTCACCATGTGAAAAAGGCTGCATTTCTCATCCTATAATTGTCTTTATTTCAGTTATCTCAAGAAGTATATTGCGACTCCCATTTCAGCACTAAATATGAAACATGGCTTCTTGATAATGATGGTCAGGAATACTGTTTATGCAAATTAAGAAATTGCAAAACACAAATATAAATGAATAAAGTTTTTTTTTTTTGAAAAATCTTGAAAAAAAATACTTTATTCTAGGGCTGGTATGTCCATTGTCTTTTACCAACCGCATACAGTATTAAAGTTTGAAGACATGCCTGCTCCAGAATCATGAAGTTTTTATAGTCTATAAAGAATTATGAAGCAGAGGAAAAAAGAAAACCCTGTAGTTTGAAACTTATAAACTATTACTAATCTAACACACTTTTCTATCTCTGAGGTTAGTCTCTTTCTCTAGTGGTTTAAATGAAGACCTTATGGCTGAAAATTACAAACAAAAAAAGGGGGTTCCTATTTTCCTTTTCCTGGTTTTCTTCTACATGTGTTTTTCTAGAAGTCCACATTTTCTCTCCACTATACATCTCAGTATCTCATTCTGTCAACTGACAGCCCAATATATGTGTTTCCCATATAGGCCAGCTTTTACTTCCTAGGTGCTTACCTTTTACAGTGATATTGTTCTCTCGGTCATCCCTTTAAGTCCACCTCTACTAAAGACATTACATCTTTCACAGTGAGTGATCACTTTAGTGTTTTCCATTAGATTGGATGGCTGAAAATATGAATTAAAAAAGGCAACATACAATGCAAGTTACTGAATGTTAAACTTATCGTCATGATAGTTTAAGTAGTAAAATGTTTTCAAACATAACTTTAATAGTATAAACACAAATTGACAGTTTGTTATTCCCTATCTCATATTCCAACTCTCCTTCTCCCCATATACTACGTCTAATATCTTAGCACCTGTCACCCAGATGTGGTTGGCCTTTAATAGCATGGACTTCATGTCTAATTGCAAGTTTGACATGTAAAATTGTTTTGGGTGTGTATTGTGACTTTGTAATCAAGACTGACAATATTATCCCATGAGTTCTGTCTGCTATATTACAGTGGATATTGATCTGTTATTTTTACTAAATTTTCTCTGTTTTCTAAAATATAATAGCAATCATTTTCTTCAATAATGGTATATGCCATATCTACTCCCCAGTCCACTGTACTGTAAGTAAACAGTTAGTTCGCTTACAGCATATGCTCCTCTTTCACTGCTCTTTCCTTGCCCTGATGCTTACCTCAGTTGTGACAAAAAAAGGATTGGTGGAAAACTTATTTGTAGATGTTCCCAAGGTACTGTAAATATCCCTAGGCTGTCTACTTAGAACAGGGCCCATTATTATTTCAAGTGTCTAAAATAGTTTAACACTTCACAATTGGAGTATAAATAATAAAATCAAATAGTCTATATAGTTAGACTCCAAAGAGTTTAAAATAGTTTACCTCACAATTGGAGTATATGCACTACATGAATTTGTTTCGTGATTGAAAATACATTCAGAATATCAACTATATTTTTATTATGTAAACCTAAAACACAGTCTTTATTTATTTTTTTCTGACCTTGTTCTTTATGGCACAGGTGAAGAACATATCCAGGCCTCCTCTCTAGATAGATGGTTTGGATACTCTGAAAGATTTAAGTTTGAATATCATTAGTAGAAGGAGGGAGAAATTAAGTCTTCCAATTCTGCGATAAGTATTCTAGACACTAATCTGCTTCATTAAAAATGAGCATTAAAAAGAGCAATCTTGTGCTGCTCTTTTCTAATCCTTTAGAATAAAAGTCTGAGTGGTCTCCATGCTCTGTGTTGAAGTTAAATGCTCTGGCTATGTAGCAGAGGTACTCCAAGTACATCTACTCAACAAATGTTGTAGAGAACATGGGAACATTTGCGACTCTGCCTTAATCATAAACTGGAGGTAGGCACCAAGTCAGTCATCCAAGATGGCTGATATTCGTAGCATGAAAGCTTTAGGTGCTTATGTAACTTAATTAGCAAATCAACAGATACTACTGACCTTTTACTCAGCTAACTCTAGATCATTCCCTTCGGTGTAAAGGACTGAACTAGGAGTGAAGTTTATGTACAGTACGATTGCGTGTGTGTAGCTGTGTGAAATTGGCCTTGTAGTTTGCGTTTAAACTCACTTTAAATACAGAAAACAAAATAGAAATGCTAAGTACTGTGACTTTTAATCTCACAAAATCTTAATTAAGGGTGAAGTGTGGTTTGGATTATGCCTCAGAAAGACACGCAGCAACAGAGAACCAGTCTCCCCAGGTAAATAGAGATGATTAATTTGAAATTGTTTGAAGTTTGTTTACTTAATGCATATATAACAGGAGGCTTACTCAGGCAAATAAAATGCCTCAGGAATCAAATATCAAAATAGATGGTGGCAGTGGTTGGGGAAACCAATTAACATACCCACAGCAAGGTACCAGTGGAATTTAAACCAATATTCACTGCTTTACTGAAAAGGCAGAAGATTATTTTTTATAAGATGAAATGAGAGAAAAAAGTTGTGCTTTTCTCACACTTAAGTTAGCCTTGGATGTGGCTTTTCATATCAAATGCAGTTTTTCAGTTTTAATAAAGCTAAGGTGTTTTAATAAAGTTTTAATAAAGCTAACTCTTCTTGTTCTTTATACACACATATGTATGTATACACAAGTACATGTATTACACTAGCATTACAGTTAAAAAAGAAGGGTTATGAGGAATGAAAGAAAAGCACTTCCTCTAAGTTACTCTTATTTTGAACTAGGTTTATATCAAACAACTTTATCTACGCAGATTTGTTGACAGGTGGTGTTAAACTTTAAAGGAAAAGTAAACAGAAGATTTTCATGAACATTCACATTTACCTCATTTTGCTGGTTAAGCAAACTCATATATCGACTGCTTGATTTTAACACATAATATCAAGTCCTTATGAAAAGACCTTTTTAATATAACAGTAATTTTAAAAACATAAAAACTCTACAGAAAAAGACCATTTAAGTCTGAATTAGTACCTGAAATGGTCATTAAATGTTCTCAGAAATGTCTGATGCTGAGGCCTACAACCTTACTTGCAGAATGGGACCTACCGCATTGAAAATAAAGTTTTCTATAAGACCTTGTAATGAAGCTTGAATACTTTGTTGTTGTTGTTAAACTTTAGCTGATATTATAGGGTATGTACCTGCACTGTACCAAGACTTCTTAAATCTTTGTAGATTTACTCCTGGTTTAGCTTTACCAAAGACTTTCTGAATACAGTGGAAGTCTGATACATGGAGTTCATCAGTAGTTGCACAGAAGATGCAGTAGTTTGATGTATATTTACTATAAAAATAGTAGAAACATAGGTGACCTTTCTTGCTCTTCTTTATGATGTTGGGTATTGTGTCAAAGAAGAAAAGACGGCAAGATTCAGAGACCGAAACAAACAAACAGACAAAAACAAATAAACATCCAAAGTGAGGCTGAAGAAGGAAACGGATTTTGCTGAGCTTAACGCTGAGAAAAAGGAGTACCACTAGTGATATTCCTTACGTACTTACACATAACTGTAGATACTAGATAAAGAATTGTCTGATTGAAATAATGAACTAGACTATTTTTATGTATCTTTTAAGAGACAAAAGTACAGAAATAATCTTGCAAATAAGCATTTTCTTCATTCCATTTCTTTCTGACAGGCTGTGGGTAAACAAAGCAGCTCTGCTTCATTGTTGCAATATGTATTCTGAAAAGAGCTGTACCAGCATTCTTATCAAGAATGGTGGGGGAGAAGAAACAACAACCAAAACACTCAAATCTTGCTGACTTGGTTGCTTTTATAAACCAGTCCTCCTGCAACCCCAATTGTGTAATTTCTGTTTGTTTAGACAACTCTTCTATGTACTATGATTACCCTCAGTCATTGCCATTAGAGAAGGGCTAATAAGAGGAAAGGTAGATACACATTTTATGATTCTAGAGTGCCTGCATAGTCTCATCCACTTGTCCAGGTCCTGAAGCCCCGTCCAGAACTATGCACCACAAAGAGCAAGACCACAGAACAATTGCTGGACTGAGATCTTCATCCATCTACTGAGTGCCCAATGTCATGTAATATAACAGTTGAAGACAGATTATTCTTCTTGCTGAAAGGTTTTACCTCACAAATAGGAAAAATAACCCCTTGCTAACCACTTTTATCCTCTGTAGTTCATCCATAAGGCACGAAGGCAGAGCCCTGTGCTATTAAAGTTGCAGTAGAAGGGACACAACTGTGTGCTGTGGTTTAGAAAGCTCAGCACGCAAGGGCTGTAGGAGCAGAACTGCAAGTGCCTGAGAGGAGGGCTGTATTTATCTCATTTGTAAATGTAACCCAGGGTGTTTTCTTGTTTGTAACAGCGGTGAAAGTGTTTTTTTTTTTAGGTTACAACTTGAGGCCTCCGAAGAAATACTGTTTACAATTGGGCACACGTGAGTTATGAGTAATGTTAACTATTACCTACACCTCCTTTGAAGTACAGATACAAGAATGAACATTTAACTATGCACCTGGGCACTTGGATTGTGCAACTGAAGCCTTTCTCCTGCTGAAATCCTTGCCTCACAAACTCCCCGAGCGCACTGTTTTTCCGTGCCCTCATCCTGTTACTTTCTACGCTGCTGAATAACTTCTGCCCAGCCAGCAGCTTTGGAAAGCTCTGACACCTCAAAAACGCGTGACAGAAATCAAGCTTACACACCCCTGTGCGACTAATTACACGCGTTAGACCCTGACTAAGGAGCGAGCCCTCAGCAGCCGCCGGCCTCCCCTCAGCGCACCAACGGTCACCGCCTCGCGCACCGCGGCCTGCCCGCCCCCTCTGGGGAGGGTGGGGGGCGGAGGGGGAGGGGGGGAGGGGGGGAGGGGGGGGGGTCCCACTTCTCTGACTGACACCCCTCTGAGCCACTCAGAGCTGGCGCTGCCTCCCGGGCGCGGGGCTATTGGGCGGAGCGGCGCGGGTGGGTGGGCGCAGCGCCGGGGGGAGGCGTGGGCGCGGTGGCAGCCGCTACTCGCAGGCGTTGCGGGGCGCGGTGCGGCGGGAGCTGCCGCGCGGGGTCACCTCGCTGCTGCCGCTGCCTCCTGCCTGGGAGCGAGCCGGGCCCCGCCCGCCATTCCCTGCCGCCTCGACCGCCCGCTCGGGGGGCTCCGCAGCTCGCAAGATGGCTGACGGCCGCGACGTCGCCGCGGAGCAGCTGAAGCAGTGGCAGAGCCAGCGGGGCTCGCAGGTGCGCGGCGGCGGGGCGGTAACGGTCGCGGGGCGCCCTGAGGGGAGAAGGGGTGCCTTGGGGGGGGCACCCGCAGCGTTGAGCTGGGGCTGGGGGGAATGCAGTGAGGGGTAATAGCAGCGGGGTTTGTTTACGGGTAGCACCGGGACAAGAGGTTGGTGCAAAGCGTGGGGATGTGTAATCGGCAGCAGAGCGCTCCTGCCCAAGTAAATGCCCACCAAAATACTTGCTTAAACGTGTAAGCGCTGCGATGCCTGGTCTCGTGCCTCTTCAGCAAGTCGCCGTGTCAGTTTCCACTACGTATGTTGACAGGAACAGGTATGGGGCATTAAATGCTCTCTGTGCTGCTCATACGGACCAGCCATCTCATAAAACACAATGGGCTGCTTTACTTAAGAGTTTACTTAAGGGTGACTTCTTCTTAAGAGAACAGTTCCCCCTGTTTGTAGTCAAATTTATTTTCTTGTTTTCACCAAAAAAGTACTGTATGAAGGCTATTCCAGTGGTGAATTGTGGCTTCGTCATATTCTGCCATATTTCATAGTATTTTCTTGTACAGTGGATAATATTATTTATATAGATGTCAGCTTTTCTGTAGTGAAACAATATTTAAATATAGGCCAAGGTTAATTTGGAGATTGGGAGGTAGCTCAGAGCCTGTGTTGCATAAGGAGTCATGAGACCTTATGATAGAAAGTAGGGAAGGCTTATTAGAATTTTAAAGTGACTTGTATAAGGTGCAAAGTATCAGTAATGCCTGGAAGTATGCACTTTGATGTATGGTGTTTACAACAGCTGTGACTAAAATTCTCCTGGCTTTGATTCCTGTGACAGTGGCTTCGAATCTACATGTTCATCTCTTAAAGTTTTGACTGTATGCAGATCCCAACCATATGAAAATACAGGCATCAAACTCAGATCCAGAAGTACTCTGAGAATTCTTGGAACTAATGTGTTTTCTTCTCCTTCCTCACATGGATGGACTTGTTTTGTGTGCCCTGCATGCCATTATCCTGAAACTAAGGGGAATATATCATACTGGTTGAAAAAGTGTTTGTACTTCTTGTGCCAACATTAGAAAGAACATCTTAGAAAGTTTTCCTATACAAGAGACTTTACAGCTACAAAACTCTTCACAAAAACGTTTTTGATATGGTTTGTTTCAGAAAGATGTATTTTTAGCTCCTATTTCTAGTAGTTTTATATGCTAATGTTGTGGAAGAAATAGGTTTTTGGGCAACAGTATAGCTTGTTCATTTGAGAAGGGCTGTGTTTACCAGCCTTCGTCCTTCGCTGCATATGTAGCTTTTAACTAACATGCAGAGGTTTTTTTCCCTTCAGGTAATTATGCTGAAGGTATTATAAAACTATATGTAAGTCAAAAACTCCTTTTTAAGACTAAAGATACACGTTGGATTTTTTCCTGCTGTCTGTCCCTTACCAAAGGCTTTCAAGGGCTTTGCTGAGCAGCAGGTCATGGGAGTAGGTATATATGTTATAGTCCTACCACCATATAGTTAAACCTACTGGGCTTCTCAGAATTTGTAAACAATTCCAGATGAGCAGGGTAGCTCACCATGACTTCTCTGTGCCTCAGTGGACTGGGTGGAGCTAGGTAGCTGCTCCACAAGGACATAAATATAAGTGACTTTATAATGTCACTCTGTGGACTGCAGGGGGGTGTCTTAAGAGCTGTGTCGTGTTAGGAAAATGTGCCAGAATCCGTTCACCAAGTTTGCTTCTCTTTGAATTGTAGCATGCGGAATTTATAAATGGTGTTTGAGCCGTGCACAGGGTTTTCATGTTGCAGTGCCACAGGCTGCTGTGGAGTGAGGATGCAGCGGAAGTCTCTGTATGTGCAGAATGTGTAGGAAGGATGGAAAGGTCTAATGAATGGTAGTACAAGAAATGTGGAGAGGAAGATACAGAAGCTTAGGATGGCATCGGTGGGATCTGTTTTTCTCATGTTACAAAGAGCTTGCTTGTCTTAAACGAGTATGATGGTCATCAATACCAAAAAGTGATGAATTTATTCTTGGTAAAATGAATATTGTTTTTGTCTTTGAGAAATGTGAAACTTTTAATCGGCAAAAGTAATGAAAGTCAAAGAAAAAGAGTTCAGGTTTTTTTTAAGTGTTTACCTAAGCGAAATTTTCTTGACCAAAAAGTTTAAAATTTGAGTTTTAAATGTGAGTGTAAAATCCTTATGTATCATGACAATTTTTTTTTTAGTCTCATCTGTGGACATGTGTTTATTAGAATACTATTTTGAGATGTTAAACATTTAGCATAACTAAGGATGAGAGAACTTTGTGCCATCTGCCCTGGTGACTGCTCAAAGTGAGCAGTGAAATCATTTTCTTTGGCCAATTTAAAACTGAACATAATATAAGGTAGGAAGAACAGAAGCAGGGGAAAGAATATTGAGAACAGTTTCCACTTTTATTTCCATTGCCAAACTACAGATAGCACTTTCATTGAAGTAAAAGTTTCTTCGACTTGAGAGTAAATACAGCTTAAGTGGCAACTTTGTAAATTTCTGAACATCTGTAATGTTCTTGTTTGTAACTGGGTACATTCTTTAAAGTTTGTGTGAACTTCAATGTAGGTTAGCATTTCAAATATCCTGAAGTAGTCTAGGAGTTGAATATGTGCTTATAACTAATGAATTAGTGAATGAAGAATAAAGAACCTACTTATTTTGTGATTTCAAGTCAGTTAGCACATGCTGCATATTAGTAAGAACACCTTGGAAATGCAGTTATCCTGTCAAATGTCTTTTATGTGGTTATTCATGTACCAGTGTTAAACAAAGGCAAACGACTCCTCCTGCGTGCTTCACCTCACCCAGAGCTCTGGGTGTAGATGTGAGTAATTGTTCTTCCCCTGTCTCTGAGTTGTCTCTTGGAAAGTATCTGGAGGCTAGCTGGGTGCAGCATATTCTTCCACAAGGTACAGGTTGGAATTTTGCCTGTTCAGTGATAGGATTAAAACCCTTGAGGAAAAATGTGGATTGTCAGGATTAAAGTTGGAACCCCATGAAGTCACTGATAGTAGTAAATGCCTCATCAAGGGTTACTTTGTTCATCCCATCCCTTTTCATTAATGAAACTGTAAAAGGGAGGGGATGAGTGAGTTTGTCGTGGTGCATTTCCCATGGTTCAGTTACGTGGGTGCTTCTGGCAGAAAAGGGTGGGACGGTACTGGTATCCCATGTGGATATATGTCAGTTTAGTGCAATGTATACATGTGGATTTAGTGTTAAATAGCCGTAGTATGACTCAGATATTTGAGCTCAAATATCTGTTGCAAGTTCTTTGCTTATTCTTTTCTTGGCAACTTGAATTCTGTTCAGTATCCTTAACCAACGCTGCCCCTGCTCCTAACAGTTAATATATGTGCCCCAGGGGAAAAAATTGATGTCTGCTGCCATCAGGTCTATAGCACTGATGTACTTTTGCTTGCTATGTTTTATGCAGTACTCAGCAAAATGGATCTGTCACCTTATGGAAGAGTATGAATGTAGATGTGATGCAGATAAATTCTTTTCTGCTGGATTTTTTTTAAAGGAAGTGGGAGTACGCTAGTTAAATAACGCTACAGAATTCTAGCAGTTGTTTCCTGAAGTTATCTTGGGCTGTCTGTCATCTTTGGGTACAGGGTCACTCCTGCTGCACAAAGATGCTGCACTGTTAAGTAGCCTACAAGAGTGGTTAACTTAGACATGGTATGGAAGGGTGGGGAAAGAATGAACGTGGGCTGTTTCAGGCAATTTCTTTAAAGAGACAGTTCTGGTTTCCTGTCCTGTTGACAGATATTTACTTACAGTAGGGCTTCTGATAATCCTCTTCCTTCAATGGTTTGAATCTGGAGTGATTCCCTGGGTGTTCCTGCTTATGTCATTATCACGGCTCTTTCAGACTAATGATGGTAGTAATGTGTGCCTTCTAGTCATTGCTGTGACTTCATATTTTTCTTGAAGCAAGGTAAAGTCTTAGTAAGTAAAACTTCTGAACCATTGAAAACATTCCATGGTTATATATGGCATTAACTGCTGTTCTTAAGTAGCCTCAGACATAAGACTGTGCTGATGCAGCTGTGCCTCTGATTTCTGTAACAAGTTCCAGAATCTTATGCTGTTTTCTAATGTACTTTCATATGTCCGGTGATACAACTGTTGACCAGATATGCGTGTTATGTGTCTTAGAGGATTTTCGGTTTCTGGTGTTGATACTGACTTTTTCACTTTCAGAAGCCAGATGTCTTGACTACTGGTGCTGGGAACCCAATTGGGGATAAGCTTAATCTTATGACAGTAGGGCCCCGTGGTCCTCTTCTGGTTCAAGATGTTGTTTTCACTGATGAGATGGCTCATTTTGACAGAGAGAGGATTCCTGAAAGAGTTGTGCATGCAAAAGGAGCAGGTATGTTTCATTAATACTTATTTGTGTTTTTCTTCATGCAGCACTAGGCTTTAAAAATCTTTGAGAGATAGCCAATTGTTATAGATGCATTGCATTACAATATAATCTATAATATAGTTATACTAATAACAGTGAGAACAGGAAGTAAAGCCTAGTTTAGAACTACCTGTAGTATCTTTGACCCAAAGGTAGATGGATCAAGTATGTGAAGCTTAAAGTGACTTTTAAAGGTTTTTTTATAATTCAGTTTTAATAAGCAGTTAACATGCTATGGATTTGCTGTTCTTGATAAAAATTTAATCTTTATGCCAATGGTCAAAGCCAAAGCTCAAAGCACTGAAACTACTTTAAAAAGTCTAGAAGTTTAATTATAGCACCTAGGTTTTCTTAATACTACACTATCTGCTGCGCTCTCTGCTTCATCTGTCTGTTCCTTCATAGTTGTGGAACTGGCATCTCTGTTTTGTTACATATAGCTTATAAAATATGGGACTGAATCTTATTGTAATGTGAGTGTATAGAGAAAAATTCCTCTGTGGGAGTAAGAATAACTGTGTTGCTTCATCTGGTTTAAAGATGGACTGACAGTGCTGCAACACATGCCAGGATTGAAGAAATACATGTCTTGCTCAGAGAGAAATATGTAAACTCTTGGCAGAAAAGCACTCAGAGTTATTGTTTGTTATTTTGTAGAGCAGAAGTAAGGCCTGTATTGCTGCCAGGAACTGTTAACATGTTCAGGATAGGGAGGGGGAAATGCCGTGCAAGTAGTATGTTGTGTGTGATATGAACTTTGTTATTAGGTGATTTAGCACATAGATTTAAACTGGTGTATTTCCATGATTTCTTTTGATTTTACTATGGTCAAACGTGTACCACTGAATAATGTGCTCTGAGAGTGGTAGGAAAGTATCTTGATAATCTGATATTTCTGAATACTTTTTTCAGGTGCTTTTGGCTATTTTGAAGTGACTCATGATATTACGAAGTACTGTAAGGCAAAAGTGTTTGAACACATTGGAAAAAGAACACCAATTGCTATACGGTTCTCAACTGTTGGTAAGGCTCTAAAGTTATCGTGTATCTTTTTACATGGGTACTAATAGTTAACGCTGATATTGATAAGTTTGCATTACAGAGCACTTAAATTGTACTTCAGATATTTTGAAATGTTGTGGCACCTAATTCCTCTTCTGTCAATTTCATTTAATTTTTAAGACCGTAAGCAATGATAAGCAGGGTCTGTGCCTTGTGGCAAGAACCCACTGTAGGTACTTCTGTTGGTACTTTCTCCTTTAGAATGTGGAAGAAAGAAATGGTAGTCTGCTATTTTTGATTCTGATGGAAAGCTTACTTTTGTTTCTGGATGGATCGTAAAAAAAAAAAACACAACACTTCCATACTGCAGTTTTATGCTTGAAATTTGAAGACTTGAAATCTCTTATGCTGTATTAATGACTTGGAGATGAATGGTGTGGAAAATAAGCTCTAGGCAAATAACAATCTCTAAATGAACTCTTCTTTCTTTTTCTAAAGAGCTGAATGAATGAATTGACAATCTTAAATGATATTAGGTAAAACGTGCATTATAAGAAATACCTTATACCTGATAGAAAAATGACCTTTAAAAAGGTATGTTACTATTCTATGTTTTAAAAAATCTAATGAGGATTTAGTTCTGGAAATAGCCTTGGAGAAAAGGGAAGGGGAGGAAGATGACGAGGCTCAAGTAGGTGCAGTTTTTGGCCTACTAGCCTTTTACTGTCACCAAAACTCAGGTGTTCATGGAATGTCCTCTGGGGGTTGGGGCAAAAAGTATGCAGCTAAGCTTGGTGAGCAGACTGTGCTAAAGTGGGGTGTTGCATTGTTACCTTTGCTTTCCCTGCTATGTTTGAACGTGTTTCTTCCTAGTTATTCTGTAGTAAACAATGATTTTCGAAGAGAGATTGTCTTAATTATTTCATCATGCTGGCTAGCATTAACTGTTTCTGAATACATCTAGAATGTTTTTGATCAGGTACCATGGTGGATACTTTTGATGTGGTGTAGATCTACCCACTGAAAGGATTGTTTTGGGTAAAGCAGGGGGGAAATTAGAAGCATTGCAACTCTTCTATAAGTTGCATACACTACTTAGATTGCTACCTTCCAAACGAGAGCTTTCACAATGGGATTCGGTGCACATAAACTAATATGCTTTTTGCCAATTCAGCCTTATCTGATGTCTGTTACTGATGATGCAAATTCTACTCTTTATTGGTTTGAGTGGATGTACTTGTTTGCTTTAACTATGGCCCAAATGCTTGGGTGGGTGTCTGTTTACACTTTGGAAGCTTCAGGCACTGCCTGAAGTATTATTGCAAATATAATAAATTCCATGGTAAAGAAGAGACTTTAATTAAAAAAAAAATAATCAAAACCAAACACTCTTCTAGGATTTTATGGCATATTCTAAAGTTCCATAGTTTTATGCTTAGAATTTGTTTCATATTGTAACACTTCTATGTGCTCTTCTGTTTCTTCAAGCTGGAGAATCTGGGTCAGCTGATACAGTTCGTGACCCTCGAGGCTTTGCAATGAAATTCTACACAGAAGAGGGTAACTGGGATCTTGTGGGAAACAATACTCCTATCTTCTTTATTCGGGATGCGATGTTGGTAAGTAAGCACCAAAGACAATGGTACTTCATGAAGGAGCCCAAAAGTTTGTTCACATCATATTCTTGCTTCACTGAGAAGCAAAATTTTGTGTTTTGACATGCTTAAACTCTATCCATTGGATGTTCCAATGGCTTTTGATTTGGTAAGGTGGTATTTAAAACAAACTTTAATAAGAGCTAATGCTTGATTACTTACGTTGGTACTTTGATACTACACATGCATAGTCGTTTGCTATTGCACATGTCACTGCATAATAGCCATCAGGTAAATAATTGTGATTTTTAACCTTCAGGCATTTTCAACTTCACTGGTGTTAGAAATAGCTATTTTACTCTGTAGATGTCTTTTAAATTTCAAGGCTATTTGAAGGAAAATTGAAAAGCTTCTTATAAATTCTTCTGTATTATAAATTCTTCTCTATTAAATCTGATTATTAGTGTAAGTTTAACTGTACTTTGTATCTGTAAGAAGAAGGGATCTTCATGAGAGTAGAGTTGTTCTGTACCACTTAAATTCATATTTTATAATATATTTTATATCTCTGTATTCATTTTGGATTTAAATATCCAATAGTTTATATGAAATCTGAGTGCTTGCCTTATTTTATTAGGCAGAAGTTGAAAGCATTGTCTGGCTTTGAGCATCCTGTTTATCACAACTGTAAATATTTTTGCTTTTAGAGGCAAATCAGTAAAGTTATGCTAATTGAAAAAGTTTCTCATCTTTCAGTGTCTTGTTCCTTTCATAGATAAAAATGTAGTAGGAAAAAAAAACTGTACATCTTATTCAGTACCAGCAGTTGCTTAGCATATCCTGTATAACTTGGAAAATGAAGTTAAACTTTTTTTCCCTCCCCTCCCCCTGACAAATTAGTTTCCATCCTTCATCCATAGCCAAAAGAGGAACCCTCAGACTCATTTGAAGGATGCAGATATGGTATGGGACTTCTGGAGTCTCCGCCCCGAGTCTTTGCATCAGGTAAGGTTCTTTTGAATATCATGTTATGGCAATGTAAGTTTTTAACTGAAACTGCTTTATCTGGATCCCACGTAATCTTTTAAGAACACTAAAGGTCAAAGGCCTTCTATAGCTTTTAATGCTCTTGGCATGTTTTTCTAGTTTTGCCTTTTCTTTTATAGACTATGAAATAGGCAGAATTTTTGTTTTCATAATCATATTTTACATAGAGGTGAAGGGGAAGTTAGTAGGCTTTCATAGTATTAAAGTAGTGAGAATACCGATTAACAGCAAACCGCATATTAATATTAGTGTATAGAGGAGAATGTTATAAAAAAAAAAAAAAAGGCAAATACAAAATTAAACTTTTGTATCCTTTTCCAAAGGAAAATGGGTTTATATGGAAGCCTTTTAGTTACTACTATTTGGGAAGTGGTATCACAAGCATTGTTTGTGGTAATAAGCCTAAAGGAAGCTGCATTTTGAATAGCTTTGTGTGGTGGTATGTTTATTGCTTGAGAAATTAGTTACTCAGGACTTTGCATTTTCAGATATTTTTTTAAAACCTGGTGAAAATTGTGTATTTAAATTATCCATGCTTACCTGCCCTGTGCTTTTAGGAGAATAACATTAATGTACAACATTAACCTAATGATAATGAATATTTCATGTGGCCATACTTTTTCACACAAGTTCAGTTCACATCCTTGTGTGTGGAAAGCCTAAGCAGTCTTTGTTTATTAAGTCTTAGAAACCTAAACTATAACATGCTA
Organism: Anser cygnoides; assembly: GCF_040182565.1. Classification (NCBI taxonomy): domain Eukaryota; kingdom Metazoa; phylum Chordata; class Aves; order Anseriformes; family Anatidae; genus Anser; species Anser cygnoides. Next base: position 17,632,007 of record NC_089877.1, on the reverse strand, counting down.
GAGGATTTTCTCATGTTAAGATGACTTCCAGTGATGCAGATGAATGTAAGTGACCTTTGTCTCAAATGGTCCTTTATTTGAACTGGTGAATGAGCAAATATTGTTGGGTTCTTCTCTTTAGGTGTCTTTCTTGTTTAGTGACCGCGGTATTCCTGATGGATATCGTCATATGAATGGATATGGATCACATACTTTTAAACTGATTAATGCTAGTGGGAAAGCAGTCTACTGCAAATTTCATGTGAAGGTACGTTCTTCTCCAGTTATCTGTTGAAAAGATACGTCCTATTGAATTTAAAACCTGAAGATTGTCTGAATGTTCTGTATGTAATTTTTAGTTTAATTCAGAAAACATTTTTTTCATGCATAGATTAAATGTAAATGGTGTATGTTTTTCATCAGTTGCATACATCTAACAAACTGAAGGATGTTCCTGTTTAGAAATGTTTTAATGTGTGTGATATGTTCATGGCTACAGAGTAGTTCAGATTCAACAGCTTTTCTTTAGGTAAAAGCTCTCTGGCACTGATTATTGTACCTGTTAGTCTTCTGTATAAGAGTTATGCTGATACAGTATTTCCAAGGTGTATGTGAGTCACGCAATATAATCCTCACTTCTTTCTGACTTTGTCAGAAAGTACTTGGTAGCACGTCCTGCTTGGAAACAAATTCCCATCAGTTTTAAAGACAACGCAGCTTCTTACTTTGTTAGATGTCAGTAGAGGCTGGACACACCTTTGGAGCAAGACTTGAGAAACCATTATGTTAAACCAAGAAGGACTGCATAGCAGCTCTTAGCTTTTGAGGTGCCAGAGGCTTATAAAAATGAGACTTCAGTGCTAAAAGTGTCAGAAATTAAGAGGAAGGAGAAAAAAGTTTTTTAAAAAAAAATACAGTTCATGTAGGATGTTCAGCATTGAAGGCTGCCACCCTTTTATCAGTTTGTGTTGGCATGTGGTCTGTAGGAAGAGATGGGAATACTCCACCTGTAAGGGAAAACATCTTTATTTGATGTGCTGTATTGTATTCTTGTTCTGTGGTATAGCATTACATTTATTTCACAGAATCGGAATGGTTTGGGTTGGAAGGGACCTTAAAGATCACCTAATTCCACCCCCTCCCTCCACCGTGGACAGGGACACCTTCCACTAGACCAGGTTGCTCAAAGCCCCATCCAACCTGGCCTTAAACACTTCCAACTTATCTGGGCAACCTGTTCCAGTGCCTTATCACCCTTCATAGTAAAGAATTTTTCTTATCTAAATGAAGTCTACCCTCTTTCAGTTTACGGCCCTAGCTTCCTTGTAGGATCTCCTTTAGGTACTGAGAGGCCACTATATGATCTACTTGCAGCCTTCTCTTTTCTAGGCTGAACAACCCCAACTCTGTCTGTCCTCATAACAGAGGTGCTCCAGCCTCTTGATCATCTTTGTGGCCCTCATCTGGACTCTTTCTAATTTCCATTTTATCATAGAATTAATTTTCATTTGGAAGGCAGCTGTTGAATGTACTGTGTACTACTGAATGTACTCTGAACTTAAATTACTGGAGATTAGGAGATGGACAATCATGCTCTTAGATCTCAAGTCTTGTTAAAAACACGTTCTTAAATGTTTTTTGTAATTTCTGCATTATAACTGGTTCTATTTCTTTCATTGCTTTTAGACTGATCAGGGCATCAAAAATCTTTCTGTAGAGGAAGCAGGAAGGCTGGCTTCTACTGATCCTGATTATGGAATACGTGACCTTTACAATGCCATAGCCCATGGCAACTACCCATCCTGGTCTTTCTACATTCAAGTTATGACATTTGAAGAAGCAGAGAAGTTTCCATTTAATCCTTTCGATTTAACTAAGGTATAGCTGCTACAACTGTGAATATTCTATTTCAGCTTGTTTAAGAGGTCATGAGATTAAAATTTAGGAAATGCCAGAAACAAGCTTATCCATAAACAAATAAAACAAACAGGTTCCACAGAGTAGCCCTGTTTAAGGTCCAGTTCCTATCACTACAGTTGGTCTGTCCCTTTTATTCCTATCACTTTGTTTTTTTTAAGTGTGCTGTTTATTACATGGTCAGGATGAGTCAACAATTCCAGAGATGAAATCATATACCTGTAAAACATACTGGGGCATGGGGTTGGGGGGTGGAATATGTCCAGTTACTGGAATTTTGAGTGTTCTTCCCTCGGGTATTTAATCTAGAAAGCTGGAAATAAGATCTAATTCCTGTGGTATAGTGTAAAATCTGATGTTGTTCTTCCTTGGTGAAATATGGTTAGGGCTTGATTCGGGCTTGTAGATTACAACTGTACTGCATTTCAAAAGTCTGATCTCAGATCATAGTCACACCCTGAGCTAGCTAGTTTTGAATGTTGTTGATCATGTAGTTTCTGATGCTGGTCTTGTCTTTTGTCAGACTTCTATTTGCTATTCCAAAGAATGGCATATTGAAAGACTAACAGACTTGTATTTTTTCCTTCTAATATTGCTCCCCAGAAATGGCTAAATAATTTTGACCTTGAAAGTTTAGGCCAAGAGGAGAAAGAAAAGGCTAGTTAAGCTGGTTATATTTTGTAGTAGTCGAAAATAATCATGCTACCAGTTCCACCTACAATATTGCATTCCTAGGCATCTCTTCAAGTGCCTGTGGGTATTTTATTTAAGTAGTCAAGTGCTGAGATTGTGCTGTGATGAAATAAGTTGCATGAATACTCTGAATTGCAAAAGACTTGGACGTTCCCCAATGTTTGTTAGCAAAATAGAAATTACTTCAGTAATGTATTCTCTCAATTGAGACTATTAGGTAGCTCTTGCCTGTTTTATTATTTAAGCTACATAATACAACATTTATTTTAATGCATGTGCTTTATGTCTTATAGATCTGGCCACATGGTGACTACCCTCTCATTCCTGTGGGAAAGCTTGTCTTGAACAGGAATCCTGTAAATTACTTTGCAGAGGTAGAACAGATGGCATATGATCCTAACAACATGCCACCTGGTATTGAACCTAGCCCTGATAAGATGCTGCAGGTAAACTACAGTCAATGTATGCTCTTCAGGCAAAATCTCATATTTCCTTGTTTATGAAAGTATTGCTATCACTGTTTTGTAGAATCATGGAATGGTTTGGGTTGGAAGGGACCTTAAAGACCATCTCATTACAGCCCCCTGCCATGGGCAGGGACGCCTTCCACTAGACCAGGTTGCTCAAAGCCCCATTCAACCTGGCCTTAAATGCTTCCAGGGATGGGGTATCCACAACTTCTCTGGGCAACCTCTTCCAGTGCCTCATCACCCTCCTAGTGAAAGAATTTCTTCCTTTAATCTGAATCTACCCTGTTTTACTTTAAAGCCATTACCACTTGTCCTCTTGCTGCATACCCTTGTAAAAAGTTCCTCTCCAGCTTTCTTATAGGCCCCCTTTAGGTACTGGAAGGCCACTATAAGGTCTCCCTGCAGCCTTCTTTTTTCCAGGCCGAACAACCCCAACTCCCTCAGCCTGTCTTCACAGGAGAGGTGCTCCAGCACTCCATTCCAGTTTTGTGGCCCTCCTCTGGACTCACTCCAATGGGTCCATGACTTTCTTGTGTTGAGGGCCAAAGGGCAGGCTGCAGTACTGCAGGTGGGGTCTCATGAGAGTAGAGTGGAAGGGGAGAATCACCTCCCTCAAACTGCTAGCCATTCTTTTGATGCAGCCCAGGATATGGTTGGCTTTCTGGGCTGTAAGCACACATTGAGAAGTCCAATGTGAGCCAGCATCAATCAACACCCTCAAGTCCTTCTCGTTAGGGCTGCTCTTAATCCATTCACAGCCCAGCCTGCATTTGTTCTTGAGATTGCCCTGATTCAGGTGCACAACCTTGCACTTGGTCTTGTTGAACTTCATGCTGTTTACACGAGCCCACCTCTCAAGCCTGTCTCAGGTCCCTCTGGGTGGCATCCCTTCCCTCCAGTGTGTCGACTGCATCACACAACTTGGTGTGGTGTCATTCGCAAATTTGCTGAGGGTACACTCAATCCCACTGTCCATGTTGCTGGCAAAGATGTTAAAGAGCACTGGTCCCAATATCAATCCCTGAGAAATGCCACTTGTCACTGGTCTCCACTTGAATGTTGAGCTGTTGACTGCAACTGTTTGAGACATTCCTTATCTACTGAGTGGTCCATCTGTTAAATCCATGTCTCTCCCAGTTATAGACAAGGATGTCATGCAGGACAGTGTCAGATGCTTTGCGCAAGTCAGAACTGTCGTGGGCAAGGACGCTTTCCACTAGACCATATTTCAGATGTTCAGATGTTCATATTTCATACCTTTTTAAGTTTAAGGTTGAAAGAGATCTATTAATGTTTGTTATGCATTTTTAAAGGGTCGTCTTTTTGCGTATGCTGATACACATAGACATCGTCTGGGACCTAACTATCTACAAATTCCTGTGAATTGCCCCTTCAGAGCTCGTGTGGCCAATTATCAGAGGGATGGACCAATGTGTGTGACTGACAACCAAGGTATTAATGAAAATCCTTTTAAATACAATGATACTTAAGCATGTATGGTTTCTTCTGTTCATAGGGGATTTAAGATATTTGCTAAATAGATATTAATAGCCAAAAAATTATTTTCACATGGTGAGAAACATTACGTAAGCATATGTAGGTGGATTACAGAATGCGTTCTCTATGCATTTTTAATGTTTCAAAAGGATGGGGATGTTCATTCTTACTTCTGCCTTGTATCAAATAATTGATAGTTCCTAACTGGGCTTTCAATTTGATGTATATAACTGTCACTTGTGACAAATACTTGTTTGCAATTTGTGTGTATATATACATATGTGTACGCACACCAATTATGTAAATATATAAAGGCTCTATCTCTTGCATTACTTCAGAAAAGCACAGTTTGGATATTTGTTTGGAGTAAACTCCACACAAGAAGCTCCTGTAAGAATGGAGTTTTACTTAGTTTTAGACGAAGTGAAGCTTAAAATGTGTTTGGAAAACTTACAGGTAGGTCATCGTCAGGGCACTTGCAGAATACCTCAAGTCAAATGAATTCAGTTATGTCCCTAGCTTGTTCATTTAATTATGTCTAGGAACATACTTGTTAAAAGGAATTTATTTCAATAGTTCTAAAATATTAATTTTTTAAACTTAAGAAATATGCCTGAGAACTGATTTCATGGAACTTCATTGCTATTTTGTTTTTACTTATAGGCAAAAATCTGACATACAAGAGACTAAATCTTTTAAAAAGGCAAATATAGACTCATTAAAAAGTTGAACTGCTTTGCTTTCTGACTTCCAAGGAACTGAAAGCCAAGACTATAAATGTCAAGACTAGAATTTTAACTTTACCTCTATTACATGATGTGTTCTGTCAGTGTTTGTCCAATAGTGACTGATTTATACCTAAGCATAAGCAAGTATACGCTTAAGCTATGCCTCATGCTGCAAACATGTAGTCCTCGGGGCTGTGGGTTCTAACACTTCTTGAAGGAGGACGCGGAAATACTTTAAAAACAGGAACTTGAAAATGACTACTCTGGTCCAAGAGCAGATTCAAAAAAAAAAAAAATTTTAAAAAGCCTTGTAAGTTCACTGTGTTTAAAATACAGACCCTTACGTAGTTCAATTTAACACTGTTTCAAATAAGCAGACGGAAGTATACTTTTACGTTGCCTTTGGACTAAAACTTGAATGACCTCCACAATTTCATTAAAATTCTCAGCAATGGTGTTTTGAAAACGGCCAGACATCCTTATTTCTGAAACGAAGCCTGTTTTTTACCCAAAGGCTTAGGTAAATTCTGTTTGTAGTAAGTGCTTTTTAAAGCACTGGCTAAAAGACAGCTGATCTTGAGCTATATGTTGACCAAAAATAAAGTCGACAACTGTTTTTAATAAGGTGAATTGTAATTGATTTTTAGGTTCTTTTAGGCAAAGCACACTGTCTTCTAAATTAAGCTGAGACCTGGCATCTACTGTCTTTTTTTTCCCCCTCCCAACCGTGTGTGTGTTCACTTCTCAGGTGGTGCCCCAAACTATTATCCAAACAGTTTTACTGGTCCAGAAGATCAGCCTGTTGTGAAGGAGAGCCGCACGTGTGTTTCAGGAGATGTGCAGCGTTTCAATAGTGCAAATGAAGATAATGTGTCTCAGGTATGATGTATGAGGCTTTTACGCTGCTTATTACAGAAGATGAGTGTATAGGCTGTTTAAAGAATATTAACAAGGAGCATTCAATCACGAATCTCTTTGCTGAAGCATTTGGTCTAACCCGAAGTTCAGATACCATAGAAGTTTGAAAGATCTCTGTATAGTTTAATAATGATGAGTAACTGAACTTTTGCTAACAGGACAGTTAACGAATTCTTACAGACCTCTGCCATCTATGTTTGAGCGTTAATATTTAGAGATAGTGACGTTCAATCTTCCTGCAACTGGTGAATGCAGATACTAAACCTAGAATATGCATGTAATGTCATGATCATCAATTCCTGAATTGGAGCCCAACAGCACATTTTTCACTAATTACATAATCAGTGATTTCAAGCTTGAAATGGGTTGTTAGCAGGTTTGCTTGCAGAGAAAAAAAAAAAAACTTGCAAATTGGCTGCCTTTGGAGTTGTATTTAAGTGTTGCCTGACTAGTAAGTGAAAGCTATTTTTCAGCAATAATGAATTCCAAGTACTATGGACTGCTGCTCATAGAATGGCTTACTGTTGAATTTTCAAAATAAAACTGTTTCTATTCTAAAACTGCTTTTGTTTGTAAGGTGCGAGATTTCTATATCAAAGTGCTGAAGGAGGATGAACGTCAAAGACTGTGTAAAAATATTGCTGATCATCTTAAAGATGCTCAACTCTTCATTCAAAAGAGAGCTGTAAGTGGCCTAGCTATTTTTCATCGTTGCTTTTCATTCCAGGCTTCCATGCAGTGTAGCAACTTTTCATCAAAATTTCAACATGCTTATGGAGAAGATCAGGAATTCTTCTAGATTTTCTTGTGCGGGAGTTAGGAATACAGAACACTTAAATGTGCGCATAGTTACAGGAATAAATGTAGAACATGTTAAAATGACTTTTTGCTGCTGGAAATAATAAGATTGCTGAACATCAGGGATGTCGTTATATGTTTACCTTAGTATTTCAAAAATCAGATGACTGCCAATAGTGTTAGGTCAGAGGTTGGACTAGATGATCTTGGAGGTCTCTTCCAACCTAGATGATTCTGTGATAATGTTTGTCTACGGAGAAGGAAGAGAAGGTGAGTGTCAGGGAGGAACTGGAACTTTCCTGACTTTAAACAAAATTCCACTGGGAAAGACCTCTTTATTTGTCACTATAGAAACAGTGAGTCATTGTAGTCATCAGTCCTTTCTGGCTGGTCAGATTCAAATGTTTTTTGGAAAAGTGTTTTCCTCCTTCTGTTCCTTATATGTACTGGTTATAGGCCATGGAATATGAAGAATATCTCAGAGAGAGAAATCAAGTTCTTGTCTCGTTTTCTTCCTGTTAAGGTGAAAAACTTCACTGATGTTCATCCTGACTATGGTGCCCGTATTCAATCATTGCTGGACAAATACAATGCTGAAACAGGGAAAAAGGTATGTTAACGACTTGCGTTGTTGAGTTTTGATGGGTTGGATTTTTTCATTTCTTTCATAAATCCAACAAAGTGAGAGATCAGTCTTGATCTACATTTGATTTAAATGGGAGGAGTTAATGCATGTGGTATCTAAAAATGTGGAAGCATCACTCCTAACTACATTAAACATAGATTAACCAGTGATGTAAGATGATCTTGTTTTAGTTGTTTCTTAAAGGTACTGGAAGATAACTGTAAATGCAATGCAGGCTGTTCAGGTTGATCCTTAGACCAAATCGTCTACTTTCTGTACTCTTAAAAAAAAAAAAAAAAAAAAAAAAAACACTTAATTGAGACTCGCCTAGATTCGTTGCTTGCTACATAGAATAACAAAATTGTTGCTAGAAGTATGCAATTCTTTCTGAAGTTTCTGTGACTACTTTCTGTGGAACTTGTTCTGAATATTTCTCATCATTTTTAGGATGTAATTAAGACGTACACACAAGCCACTTCTCGTGTGTCTGCCAAAGAAAGATCCAACTTGTAAAGTGTGCTACAGAGATTTACCCTGTGAATCTTGTATCCACGTAACTGCAGGACAACTTGTTGAAGATGTTAATGAATGTAACAGACTTCTGCACAAATACAGCAGTGTTTTACAGGCTTGATTTATTAAGCTTTTAAGTGCCTGTATCTGTACTGGAAACAGTAAGTTACACTAGCTAAGAATCCTAGTGCCTTTCAACACTAGTGCTTTAATGCTTGCTAACAATATACAGTGTCTTCAAGGAAACTGATTAAAAAGTCTTTCTAGAAAGAAACATAAGTTTAATCAAAGTGTTTTCTTAATTTTATAACTACTCTGGCTAAATCGCACAATGGAACTTGTCTAATGATACTGTGATTATCCTTGTGGATGAACTTGTTCACGTTAAAAAGCTGATATTGCTTAGTATTGCTAATAAAATAGTTACCTGTAGGTATTTGTAGATACTTCCTTTGAGTTTAATTTTTGCCTTCCGGAAGGAAAGTACATATGCAGTAATTTTACTAAAACCGGTTCTTTCTCATTCATTATAACAAAAATGAAGCTGAATAGGAAGTTAATCTTAACTGAAGTTAATCTCAACATATGTAAGTTTTATTCCTAATAATACTTCAAGGTAATAAATCCATGCATATTAGTGCTGGGTCAGAGATCACCATCTCCCTTAGAAAAATATCTGCCCCAAGTGATCTGATTGTATACATTTTACAACAAAACTGATTACATCTTACAAGTCCTTGGGGTGGGGGGGATGGGGAAGTGTCCTTTCTAGTTTACAAAAATTTATATAGGAAAAGACTAATTTCCAAAGTGTCTGGGAAAATGAACCTTGAAATACATGGGCATCTTTATTTTGGCCAAATTCCAGCTAAGATACCTTTAAAAACTATTCCCACTAGCTTCTGAAATTATTACTACTATAATCTGATGTTGCTATTTGTCAAGCCCCAGGGTTGGTTTTCAGAGTTAAACATTAATTGAAATTTTATGTTTGTATGAATGTGCATGCATCTATGGATAGATATAGGTATAAAACCTGATTTTAGATGTATCAAAATTGTCTACTGCTTGTAAATTAGTTAATTGGTACAAAAAAATTTGGAAACCTTTGAACTATAAAGTAATCACTCCTTAGATCCAAAGGTGTTTCTTTAGCTTAGTGATATTTTTTGGCTACGATCTTGGAGTATAATCTTTAATAATGTCTTATAAACATTAATTTTGCTCTGGTTCATATTAGAACTTAAGAGTTCAGAGTGCAGTTAAATGATAATTATGTAATTTCTGGTCTTATCTCACTTGAATATGTATGGTGTTAGCCTAAGGAAGTACACTGTTGGCATCTGAATGCTTTACCATTTGTGCATAAAACAAAGCCAAGGCTTAAGCTATTGTTTTATAAGGGTTGAAATCCCACTCAGTTTTTTCTCTAATTATTTGGAAAGTGTTTCCCAGTTATGGGATGATAACTAGTGTTCAAGCTAACTGTTGCAGTCTAGAACAAAAATCCGTCCTACCCATTATATGTTGAAGTTAGTCCTAACAGTCCAAAAAATGTTCCTGAACTGTGCTCAGTAGGATCAGGCAATCTGCCATGCATCTAAAATCCTGGCACGTTTTAATAACTACTTTGCCTGTTACTTCTTCCTCTTCCTTTGCCAAAGAGAAAGATCAGGGCACATGTGTAACTGGTCCAGATTCTAGTTATACAGCATTACTTCCTTTTCCTTTCCTTGTTTGTCTGCTAACATTGCTTCACTAGCGTTCAGATTGGAAGGAGGATGATGATACAAAGGATTTTAGAGCCCAGCTAATAGATCTTAAGCAAGTATACCAACTTCAATTTATAAAATCAGTATTTGATTCTTTTGAGGATCTATTTTGAGTTGTATTTTGAATAGGTATACTTCTTGATTTGACTCCCAAGTATGGGTTGGCATTATGAGAACTGATGGCAGATTTTTATTAAAAAGTTGTTAGTGCTTTCACTAAATAGAAACATAGAAAGCTGCTAGAATGCTATCTACTGATCAATTGTGAAAAATCTGTGATGCAGTAAAATAAAATGTCAGTTTATTTTACCCTATTTGCCTGATCAGGCTGGTGGGAGCTGGAAGAGCTGTGTGAATTGGTGGGAGTATTTCTCTGGCAGATGGAATCCTAATGAGTCTTGGAAAGGAGTAAGCAAGACTTAATCTTTAATTTTGGTGGTCTCTGCTGAATGGATAATACTGTCTTCCTCTTATTTCTGAAATAAAACAATTTAAACAACTCTGGGCTACATATTGTCTTTTTTTTTTTGTGAGCATGTCTTCAATTTATTTTAATCTAGCAAGTTCATGCCTTCATTTGTGTGGTTTCTTTGTGCGGAAGCTGCTGAAGTTTTGGGGAACTGGTGTTTATTTCAGAACACAAGCTATTTGGACTGCACAGACCCTGACTGCACGCAAAGGCCTTGGGCTCAAGGCTGACACTGGGAATTAATGGGGGAGGAGAGGGAGTGGCAGTGACTTAAGTTCTTCTGTTCAGCTTTAGCATGGCAAAACTCCTGTTCAGAACTTAAAACTTGCTAAGTATTCAGAAGAGTGCTGCTCAAATCTCTGATACAGCAGTGCCTGGGACCATGTACCATATGAATGGGAAAAAGCTGCTTTCCTACTATATTGTGAGTTTTGTTCATGATGCCTTTTTTAAGCTTCTAATTGCTGATTAATCTTCTGTTATTTTTCATTTAAAATCTTCAGTTGCAATTTACAGAATTGTCATAAGTTCATCTGGTCTTTCACAGTTCACAAATTCTATTGAAAGAGAGTTATTAATAGTTCAGTAAAGTATGCAGCATTGAAATAAAGCACTTAAAATGTGCCTCAAGGATTCCATGTAGCCTTTTAAATATCTATACTGGCAGCTTTTTGTTTTTCTGTATGTATATTACCCAAAAGTTCAGCTTTGCAATGCTTTTATTGCAGTTGCTTTATTCCCTCCCCCCCCCCAAAGCTCTACTTTTTGCTTCACAGGCAAGGAACAGTGTGCCTCATGCCTCATTGCATGCTGTAAGGTAATATTTACAAAATAATGGCTAAATACACATACTGACCATGTGGTAGAAAGGGCATTGTGACACAGGATTTGTGGAGTTTTTAATAGAATGTTTAACATAAACGCTATTTTTAATTTTACTGATACGGGCAGATAAAGGTTATCTGGACAATATCACTAATTCTACTGTAAATTGTACTAGTTTAGAGGCTAGGCTGAAGAAACTTGAATGCTGTCAAGTCAGAGTAACAGTACGCTCTAGGTGAAGATGAATGAGGAAACATCTTCTGCAGTAATATTGAAATGATGTAGAATGGGTTAGGCAGTTAGTATGTATCCTCTGCGGCTACCTTTTGTTTTAATTCAAATGGTGTAGTTGCACTTAAGATTGACCACTTTGAGCTTATAAGCTGATCTTGATAGGTATTATAAAGTAAAATCTTTTTTTAAAGGGGGCTTAGGCAACACTGGAAGGATAAAATGCTATTTTTCAAGTAAACAAGGTAATAAAATCCATTTATGACTATGTATTATGAGAATTAAGAGTGTTTACGTGACTTGACACAATCTCACTTGTGTTTTAACTTTGTGTTCTGCTCTAGTAAAATCAAATACTTGTTCAGTAGGTTGTTGCAATAAAATTTACAGTTACGTGTTAGAGAATTGCTCAACCTCTTCCAATTAATTTTTTTTAGATGCACATCTGTAATAGTATAAGGAATTTGAAATGTATGTTTTGAAAACTAAAGCTTCTTCAGGAGTACCTCCTCACATGGATCATTTCCCTTTATTCCTAGACTGTTTTTTGAAGTGTTAGGACTTGTCAAAGAACATAGCAGACTCCACTATTACAGTGTGTGTTTGAAGTAGGCTGTAGCAAGAGGTGAGTGAGTATATGGAATTACTACATCTTTTCTGGGCAAAAGTGTAAGGTAGGTTTGGATCAGATAGCTATTGCCTCAAGTACACTGCAAAAATTAAGACCTGAATTCCTTTCTTGAACCAGCTAGGTCATTATCTGGTGAAAGCCATTCATGGAAACTGTCTACTAAGCAGTGTGTAGGTAACCATGACTTAGCATCCATAAAATCAATTGTGTTGAATTGCCAAATAATGCTATATGTATACTCATCTTGGAGAAAAAGGCTGTTTGAACACTTGAACCACCACAACTTACCTGTGAGTGCCTGAGTATATTCTGAGTTTGGGTTCCATTAATCTTTCTTTTTAAACTGTTTTGTTATCTGCAAGTAATTGCTGGGTGAGAAGGAATGCAAAGGAACATCTACCTCTTACAAGTTGCTATGGACCTCAGTTCATGATGTCAAGAAAATATTTTGACTGCAAACAACGTAATAGATCTAGGCTAGAGATGAATCTCCAGGTGCTTGACTGTTTTACAGTTTGCATTGGTTCAAAGTAACAGGTTGTAATAATAATACTAGTTTTGAGACCTTAAATAGCTTAATTTGGAAGCTTGTTGTGAGGAAAACTTCAAAGATGCACATAGCATGGGAATTCACTAGCAGGCTTGGCATTCTTACAAGACGTATTTTCAGGTGTGTTAAGAGCTACTTTTTTAACAACACAGATAGGAATTTCAGACAATGAACACTTAGTCATGAAAAATGCATTCATTGTGTTACAACCAGGCCTTTATAGCCTAATTTACTTGGATGCTGGGGAAAGCGGGAAGGTGCCATAGATTTTTTCCCACTGATAATAAGCTTTTAACTGAAATATCAACAGTAACCACCATTGTGAAAAGAAAAGCAATGTTCTCAATGTTTTATTGTAATAAACATTTGAAATGCAAAAGAATTTCACTTAAACTTCCCTCATTTCTCCTAATTATTTGGTCATCATTCTGTCCGTGGGCTGGCTTGTGTTTGGGGAGAAGACAGATGTGTGCCCTGTGACTGTATTTCCAGGTTCTAGCTACTCAAAGGAGGCTGACTTGGATGCACGTGTACTATATGGTCTGTGTCACAGAACACCCAGTGCAAGTAAGGAAAACTCATACTTAAGCCTTATTGTACCTTAATTCTGGAAGTTTTAAAGGCACTTATACCTTCACCTCAAGTCAAACCTTTCTGCACTTAGTTTTGTTTGCTGTAGGGTTGGGGATGTCAAACCAATACTGCAGAAGTGGATCAGTAGTGGGATCAGTAGTGATATGCTGCATGTTCTTATCACTTGTTGATGCTAGACTACGTGAAGACATGCAGTCTATGGTAAAGCTTGACCTTTCTTCCTTGGCAGTATTCCAGAATCCAGCTGGAACTGAGGTTTAAGCTCACAGTTGTGCGGTGATGACACAGGTCATGACACAAAGCTGTACTCAAGCATAGCTTGACTCAACTGGCATGAAGGACGTACCTTAAGCAATTGCTTACAGCCATTTTGGACAGAACTGGGAAAAGATGCAGAGCTCCATTTAAATGATGATAAACAAAACTAAAGCAACTTTGCCGAATACATGGTTTGTCTCAGTAATTGGTAGATTCCCACTTAGCTCTTTGATCCAGAATCGGAGGTAGACCTTTATAATCTGTGCTTTACCATGATCTTACAAATAGCTGCTAAAGGTACTGGCAAAGCATGTGTCACATTCCCTTTCTCTTTTTTCCAATTAGGAAAATACCAATGTACTTTTCCTCAGAACTTCTCATATGAGAAGTTTTCAGATGTCCTACTCTTGCTTGGCTCAGGATGATTTCAGTTGCAGGGGTGGATCATGTATTGATTCTGTGTAGACTAAAGATTAGTAAAAAAAAAAAAAAAAAAAAAGCCCTGTGTGTGTGCAAAGGGTTTTATATTTGCATTGTTTAGCTTTGGTTAGCTTTCAGACTATGAAGCACTGGTGTAAAAATAGCAAGTGAAGGAGCTTGATACTTAACTCGCTGGCGATGACACTTTTACAGCCTGGCTTGCTGTGTAGAGCTCATGTGACTTAGTAAGATAAAAGCTTGAACTTTGTCACGGTAAAGTTCCACCCGTGGTGAAGTTCCACCCAGTTGAGCTTCAACTCTAGTACAGTTGGAAATCTGTGTTGTATTCTGAGAGGCCTTCTGAGTAACAGGTCTTCAGGAGCTGTGGTGAAGCTTATTTTCAGTCACCTACAGAGGCTTGGTAAACTTTTTTTTTCCCCTTATGGAAAAAATACAGCTAAGTATTCTTTTACATCCTGCTTGCCAGAGCAAAATAGCTGTATTTTAGCTTAGAAATTACAGCCTGACGTGTTTTAAGTGACAGTGCATTACTGTGTAACAAAACATAAGGCACAGGTTACTTCACACACTTTACACTTTTCTCAGAGGAACTTGCAGACGGTGTTTTGATGATTTCTTAAACCCTGAAATGTTCACTTTAATCTTATTCCATCTCATTTAAATCATTACAAGATTATTGAATGTATCTTACCTAATTACTAGAGTCAAAATTGGATCCAAGGTTTTAATTCAAAGGACCCAAGGTTTCAATTCAAATACTGTAAAACTATAATGGAACCTCTCAGATGTCAACATCTTAAATTTCAAACAGATTTTTCCCATACTGGGAATTCTTTTGATTTTTAGTGCAATAAACCTTGACAGTAACAATCTCATTGTTAGACAATTCTGAGTCAACAGTATTGACACAGGTGGATATGCTCTTCTACAAACAAATGGCTGGGGAAGATTTGTTCCTTTTCTGTTTCCTGCACTTAAGTCTCAGGAATCTATTTGACCTCGTGCATGTATATTGTGAGAGTCACTGAGGAATAAGAGTGATGGAAGGCAGTGTTTACAGGCCAAGTTGCAATGCCACCAAATAGAATGGAAATGTAATGTGCCTTAAGGCATTTCCCTGGCTCTGTGCTAGGGGTGGGAGCTGTGCACGTTCTCAGCTTGATGTTGATGTCTATCTGTGTCTCACCTGCAGGTTCTCATAGAGTAGTGGCTGTCAGGAATGGCCATTGAAAATGTGTGAATGAGAGTAACTGGGTTCTTGTGGAAGCTGACATAACCTTGTATTTATTTGGACTGTACTGTTGTGCAAGACTGTGTGAGGGTGTCTAGAGGAAAAAACACCAGAAGACCTGAACCCAAATGCTAGTCTCTCACTTCCCCTCAGCTTGTCTTATTCAGTTCACAGCAGTTACTTCATCCTCCTACATCATATCCAGCCTTGGTTCCTCAGTAAAGTAAAAACTCAAACATTTTGTTTCTTCACCTTAACGCTGTCTTTACATAATAGATCAAAGAAAATGAAGCACAGTAGCTGGCTGTTTGATCAAACATCTTTTGACTGCTTTAGTGGATGTCTGCCCAAATGCAGCATGACTAACCCTCTGTCTGGGCAGAGGTCTGTATGACCTGTTCCCTTGTCTCTGCTGAAGTAGCAGGTGCTAGACTCCAGCAAGTGAGCTGGCCAAACCAGTGCTGCTCTAAATTGCACAATTGTTGCTCTGCCTAAAGGTGTAACCTTTAACAGAAGTCTAACATATTTTGCCTTACTTGCATTTTTCTTGTGATCTTTGTTAAACACAGTTAAATAAGGTGGTAAGTCTGGTGTTCCTATTTATGTAGCCTGAGATGAAGGAAAAATCAAAATTGGCACATATTAAACTTAAACCACATAGGCACGTAGCTCTACCTAATCATAGCTCTCACACTGTACACAGGTTTTTGTCAATGTTCCAAACTTTGTGGAGGGAAGTTGGAAAAGAGAATGAAGAAATGTATAGCCATTTTTCCCTGCTTTACTTATTGCATATTATTGTGTGGTCAAAGGTGCTTTTGACACAGTGTTTTTTTCTTAAATGCTTCTTTCTTTCTTGAGGTCTAAAATAAATTATAAGCTATTTTTAGTGGTTATACATCTGACTGGTGTATATGTTCAAGTTTATAAAGAATGCAGGATGAAAGTACCATCACACAAGTGTTGAAACTTCCTTAACTTTGACTAAGATCTGTCAGTATTTTAATAGATGCAGCTTTTTGCTCTCAGGTTAAGGCTTACTATTTACTATTCAGTGTTACAACACAAGACACTGAATTTACTTATTTCACTAATTTCTAGCTATTGATCTGAGGTGCTATATATAAAGTGAAGTTTGCCACTAACACTGGCATTTCTTAAAACATACAATTTTTCAGAGAAAACTTATAGAAAAAAATACTTCACTTTAAATTCAAATTTTTCAATATCATTTCCAGTGGGAAGTCTGTCCTGGACTTCCTATTTCAAGATATGACTGCTGGAAAATAATAAAACTTGAATTTCAAAGTAGCTGGAATAAAGGCTATAGTCTAGAATGTCCATTGACTATATTGTATTTCCATTGCTCTTCAGACATTTAGAGGAGATAGTCTAGTGGTGGTGCTGATTTCACTTTCATTCTGTTTTTTCATGTACCATAACTTCTTTTACTTGTCATCTTTATGCTTTTCTGTTGGGTTGCATAACTGTAATTTGTACATTTCATTTTTCTTCTTTGGCCCTTACAGTGATTATCTTGTGTAAAATCTCACCAAGCTATTAAATATTTTGCTGAGGTAATACAGACAGCCTTTCATCCAAACCTATGTTATATGCTATTTAAAAGTACCGATAAGATTGATAAAAGATAGCTGCAGAAAAGTTTGGCAGCTCCTCGTGTTTGCTCTGGCATTGATCCATACTGCTTAGGCTCTATTCCACGCTTATCTACAACCCTCCATACCAGTCTTGCTCAGCCTTGCATACTGTTCTGTGCAAATGGTCTTCACCTAATGGAAGCACTTGCAGCTCATTTTCCTTATTGTAACTTTACTGGGGTGCTGACTGTTAATTGCACTAGAACCAAGCACTATTGCAGGGGACAAAACCAAATGCCATTCTACAAAATCAGACGTTCTTATCTATCTGAAGAAGATATTTTAAAAGATTACTTCAAGTAATTTTAAAAGGCTATTCGAAACAATGGTGGTGACTTACAGAGGACTACTAACTGTATCTTATTAAGGTGTGTTTCTATGAATAATGGTCTGTGAATGATAGAAAAGTGGTGGCATTCTGAGTCCTGTTTCATTCTTTTTTTTTTTTCCCCTCCCAGTTTTCAGAAATCACTTTTACTCCCATGGCTCTGGAATTGCACTTTGTGCCGTTAACCTCTAAACATGATTGCACACTTTCCAGAACAGAAAATAGTTAATAATAACAAATCTCTTAGGTTCTGGCTGACTGTACTGGGTTGAAGGTTTTCAAGTAAAAGTCAGTGCTGAATATTGCTTAGCCTGAAGTATATAATTCAGGCAATCATTATACAAACAGTACAAAGTCCATTCATTATCTAATCAGAGGCCTTCTTGTATCTTTCTTTTTATCAGGTGAGATTTTCCTTTATTAACCTCTTAAATTACATTGTTGTGAGCAAGTGGCTTTAATGGCCAATATTCAAATGAATATTTCATTCACAAGGTCCCTCTTCCAAAAGTTAGCCTTATATTTCAGTGTCTGAGGATGTACTTGCAATGGACATGCTCTCTTACTGACTCCTGAGAAGACACTGGCTCCTCTTAAGAGTGGACTCAAAGTACCTAGATTAGTCTCTTTTTCTGTCTTCACCTTCTGACTGGTAGAGCCACAATCCACATCTGGTCAGGCAATACAGTTCACTATTGCACTCTCAAAGCTGCCTTACGCTTGATGTTGACGTGCAAGTCCGTTGCTCACTTAAAACCTCGAGTTTGGATCCTGCCCTCTTGCACTCTATATGTCCAGTGCTTGAGACCAAATGGCTGCCTCAACCTTGCCTGAATCCAATTTAAAAAGTAGCTAGGCTGTATTCTGGCACAAGAGCTCTGCCTCACGACTGCTATTCCTGCAAACCAAACTTGCATAAACAACTCTGTAACTTTGCACTTTTACCTGTTTTCTTCACAATTAAGTACCAACAGTGGAAGACTTTTCGCAGAGGTGTCTAGGTGATTAAAGGATAAACAGCAATGTGCAGCCTACTGCTAGTCATAAGATTTTTGAACCTATGAAATGCAAAGACTTGTCTTAGCCTTAGTTATAATTTTTCCTCATTGATGTTACAGCTATAGAGAAGGTGAGATACAAGTCATCGTGGACTTGAACCTGGTTGTGACAGGCATTACAGGGCATTTTTTACATGCTGGTACAGCTATTATGTAAGCACTGGTTGCATACAAGTTGTCTTTACAAAGCTGGTGTGGAGAGTACCCTCTTGTGCTATGGGTGAAAAGTGCAACTGCTGGAAAAAAAATCCATCCAGTGCTCCTGCAATTTACAGTTGTTCAGAAGAGCTTTGGATTAAAAGCAAAACACACTAAGTAATTTGTGAAGCTTTATTTATAAGAAAAAAAAACTGTTCTGAGAATGACATATGAAAAAGTTTTCCTAATGGTAAAATTTAACAAGAATTACTTTTAATTTATTTTCATTTATTATATTTTATTCATAGCACATAACGGTCTTTTAAACTGAAGGAGGAAATAATTCCAAGCTAAATAATAGGGGAACGTGTGAAAAATTTACGAGTGTTCAAGATACTGGAGTTTTGGTTGAGACCAGTTTTGCCTTGCACATGGCTGTTTTAGCTCAATTGTGGCCTCTGCTGGAATATCCTGGTATTGCAAATAGGCTATTTTTTTTTAATACCTAGTAGAAACTTGAAAAGAGGAATTGCACATTTATGAGCAAGTGGTCCTACTGGAATACAAGAATAAACTGAAAATAAAATGGATTTATGCATCATTTTAATTTAAGGAATGTTCAATGTGATGCAAAACAACTCAGAATATGGTTGTAGTGCCCAGTTTCAGTTTTACAGAGTCACAGATTGGTTTTATGTAAAGAGTTCTTCATTTCTGATGTCATGATGGCTGTTGCACTGTGCCTTGCTCATGCATGTAACCCAGGAGCTGCACTTTGTGCTGTAGAATGTAATAGAGGTAAACACTTGGTGACTTTTTTTTTTTTTTTTTAAGGTGTATAGATGGAAATAGCTTCTTCATAGATCTGGAAATGCCTTGAGTGGCCTGGAGACCTCCAAAGGAATCTGTAGATGCTGCATGTTTGAAGACAAGACGTGGATGCTCTTCTGTACTACTAAGACTTGCTGCTCTTGTTTTGTGTTCCTGCCTTCCCATGGATGAGAGAGAATAATTGGCTGGGCTTCAGGACCCTGTATGAAAGACATCTTAAGAAAGCCCACTGGGGTGAAGAGCATGGAAGCTATGATTACTAGTGCCATTTCAAAAGCAGACGTGGGTTATCTGTACAGAGAGGGTAATGGGGAGGGATGAATGAATTTAGTCCTGGAGACATGTCAGCAATATGAAGCTCAGTGGGAGAGCACTGCTGAGAAAAAACATAGGCAGGTCTTCATTTTCTCCTTCTCCTTGCCATGCAAATATTTGTGCAAATGTCAACTTGTCTTGCTTCAAAGATGCAAAGAAAGTCAAGGCTCGAAACTACTTTTGGTCTGATAATCTGGTTAGCTGGACCAGCATGAAGCTCATCACACTTCTCTCTTATTGGATCTACTGTATAGCTTGGAGGGTTTGGGATGTGAGAACAACCGAGTGTGTGTCTGGAGCTGATAAATTCCTGTCTGTTCCCCTACTAATTTGTATTACCATTTCAGATAAAAATTCTTCTAATATTTGCCTGGCGACAGCACCTGTATGCAAGCTCTTTGGTATAAATAGCGCTGAAAAGGTCACCTAAGGGTGAAGGAAAATTCTCCCTTACAGGATTTTCACTGGATAAACAACCTACTTTGTTCTGAGACTTTTTCTTTTAGTGATTTTAATGTTTTCTTTAAATAAGAAGAATGTAGTATTTGGCAAATTGTCAGTGTGAGAATGTCACTCCAACTTCGATATTCAGTCCAAATTAAATATTGGTTAAAAAAAAAAAAAGGACTTTTCCCAGTTTTGTATTCTGGGAAGTGACAACACATATGCAGAATACTGTAATTAGGTTATATGCCTGCTTACTAAAAATAGAGCAAAAGAAAGAAAGGGAATAATATAGTAGTTAAATTTTTACTTTGTATTTAATGAGAACTTGTGTAGAGTGGAAAATGTATTAAGAAATGTTCTATAAAATCCTTTCTAATTCTTCTGTAGCTCATTTCGGAGAGGATTTCACTGGAACTTGTGATGCAATTAGCGCATGCGCACGTTTTGCACCTTGCGCCTCCAGGAGAAAGGTTAAACCTTTCAAAGAACATTGTTCAAGATCAGGCTGCTCAAACTTGCTGTATGCTGAGCTTATAGAATGAATCTTCAAAGACATTACTGCATGGAGCAGTAGTATAATTCTTTTTCGAGCTTGAAGCAGTAATATGCAATGCATGTATTTCCATTTGTGACAGAAAGTTGCTGAGTAAGAACCAGGTCTCTATTTGTTAAGACTTGGCAGGATTTTACAGAACAGGCTCTGAGAGCTGAGGTTCTTCCAATTAGTGCTGGTCGGTGCTGCAGTTCATAACAAAGTCCTTGGCCTCCATATTTCCACTGTGTTAGAGGCAAGTAGTGATGGGGATCATCATGCCTGAATGATAGAATTGCACTCTTATTTTTGTGTTGTCTAGAGGCATAATCAGCTTGAAATCCTTGCTTCAATTAGTAAAATGTTTATCATTTATTGCTGAAATAGGCTAAGGCATTTTTCTGGCATGTGGAAGGGCTGACATATGGGTTCAATTTTTGCTTCAACCTGGCAAAATGCAGGTTGAACACAGATGTCACTAAGAGTGGTATTCTGGGGGCAGGATTTTTCTTGAAAAGCTGTGATTCAGCTTAGATGGTGCTTTGCAAGAGAGAATTCCAAATGGCAAAGACACTGTGCTGCAAAATTACATGCTTCTGAAGACACCATAAGCCTGTGCAGTACTTGTGCCTCCCTTACAGATCTGTGCTTTTTGACAGCTTAGGATAGTACTAGGTGGGAATCACGATGTAAAAGTTGGTGTATTTTTTTTGGCTCAGAGCCTTAATAATGATCATAGAATCATTAAGGTTGGAAAAGACCTCCAAGATCATCTGGTCCAACCATCACCCTACTACCAATGTCACCCACTAAACCATGTCCCTAAGCACCAGGTCCAACTATTCCTTGAACACTCCCAGGGATCGTGACTCCACGACTTCCTTGGGAAACCTGTTCCAATGCCTGACTACTCTTTCTGAGAAGAAATGTCTCCTAATTTCCAACTTGAACCTCCACTGGAGCAACTTGAGGCCATTCCCTCTAGTCCTATCACGAGTTATCTGCGAGAAGAGGCTGATGCCCTGCTCCCCACACCTTCCTTTCAGGTAGCTGTAGAGAGCAACAACGTCTCCCTTAAGCCTCCTCTTCTCCAGACTAAACAACCCCCGTTCCCTCAGCCACTCCTCACAGGACTTGTGTTCCAGGCCCTTCAGCAGCTTGGTAGTCCTTCTCTGGGCATGCTCCATGGCCTTGATGTCCTTCTTTTACTGAGGGTCCCAAAACTGAGGTCCCTCTGCAGGGCCCTTCTGCTGTCTGGCAGATCGACGCTTCCCTCCAACTTGCCAACTTGGTATTGTCTGCAAACTTACTGAGGGTGCACTCAATTCCCTCATCCAAATCATCAATAAAGATATTAAAGAAGATGGGCCCCAACACTGACCCTAGGGAACATCACCGGTGATGGGTCACCAGCTGGATTTCACTCCCTTCGCCACCACTCTCTGGGCCTGGCCCTCCAGCCAATTTTTAACTCAGCAAAGAGTGTGACTGTCCAAGCCGTGGGCTGCCAGCTTCTCCAGGAGAATACTATAGGAGACCGTGTCAAAGGCCCTGCTGAAGTCTAGGTAGGCTACATCAACAGCCTTTGATTTCTGAATAAAATAGGTTTTGAAATCTGTTTTGAGATTTAAAAAATTGACACTTGAATTGGCACTTTAACATCAATAGCTGAACAGTTTCTACTCTTAAAGACATTAAAGATCTTTATTGTGTCATGCATAGATGCTTCAGTGGCACAAGAAGGCAGCATATGAGAAATAAAGCTGTATCTTTTTTACCCTACTTTGGTCTTAGAAATAAATGCCTTATCTGTTTCAGGAGGATTGTATTAAGTTGCTTTGGTGTTTGGTTATACACTGCATTCATGAGCGTCGGGGAACAGCTGAACAACTTTTGTTCCTGGCTGAAAATACACAGAAAATACAATACACTTGGTTGGAATAAATTATGTCAACACCATCAGTCACAACACTGACAATTTGCAGTAGTCTTTTTAAGACTTTCAGACTTTTTAACACATTCTTTCTGAACCATGCTTAAACAGGCCTCAGGGAGTGGCCTCTTTTTTTTTTTTTTCCTTTTACAAAATAAATAAAAAATAAAAAAAGAGTTCTAGGCTGTGTGCTCAGCCTTATGGCTAACAGTATCTGAAATAGCCTTCTGCGGTGTTGGCCGTGTCTGTGTGGTGGCTGAGGGCAAGCAGGAGGGAAGCTCTGCGGCCATCTTTCCCTCATGGCCGGGGGAAAGCATTCTGGCCTGCACCGCCCAGATTGGGCACTTGGGGAAGAGATTGAGATGAGGGCTTAAATTTTGTGAAAACTGTTCTGATTAGTGTTATCATGTCCTCCGTACTTTCATTCTTACTGTGAAAGAAGAGTCAGTCATAATAAGTTTTTGAACAGTGTTGTAGCATGAGGGCCCTGAGGGTACTCCAGGCTGACTGACCCTGCCCCGCCTCCCTTCACACTGGCAGTGTCCGGGGCCCCAGTGATGACCCAGTCTTGGCTGTCCCTGTCCCCATCGCACTGCCCGGATAGCGCTGCCTAGCCATTTGGGGCTGTGTCTGACCCCGGACTGGCCCCAGGGAGATGCCTGGTGCCCAGGGCTGGGGCTGCCTGGGCCCAGACAGGTGGGAGAGGTGGGACAGGCCTAGGCTGCAGGCCCTGCTGCCATGTGGAGCCGCTGGAGCCCTCAGCCCTGAGCCTTGCTGTGTCCTGGCTTAAAGGTTGACTTTGGTTCCCTCTGGCATCCTTCTTGTAGGCTTATAGTACTGTTAACCCGGAGGTGTGTGTTAGCCTCCAGCATATGGTGTGAAGAGGCTGTTTTGTGCATATGCTTTAGAGCCTGCATGGGTCGTGAATGGCATCATCCGTGAGTGTGGCTTTTCTCTTTAAATCAAGCAGTTACTTGAAACACAAACGCACCAAAAGAAGGGCTGTAGAAGTGTTTCTGTTATTGGCTCATAAATACTTGTTTATAAACATCCAAAGGTGTTCTGTGTATCCCTGATATGAGTTAGGGAAACACGAATGGAAGAAAGCCATGGGTCTTGCATATTAAATATTTCATTCACATTGTTAACAAATTGCAGTTGGCAGAAAGCCATACAAATCCAGAAGTAGATATTTTACAGTCGTTCATATTTTAAGAACACATTTTCAGTAAATCTGCATAACTGTGTTGGGGCCTTGTGGTTTGCTGATGTCCCTTTTGATGTGGCACAGGTGTGGTAAAAGTGAGGGCCACCTGGCTGGTTTTTGTCAGTGATGGTGGCAGAACATCACAGAACTAGGAAACAGAAGGTAATTCCTGCTGGTTTTCAAAAATCTGCATATTTGACTTTTATTAGCAGCCTAAACTGAATATTTGTTCTCTAACAATGGTGTAATTTAGGCAGTAAAATATATTTAAAAGTGTGCATCTCCCGGTTCTGCCTTGTCATAGACTGAGAAATATTTCTATGTGGGGTTTTGTGCCTTTGTTTTCTTTGTGACTGATGACTTTTCTTTCAGCAAAGTCAATCTCCCATATTACGAAATAGGAAGCTGCAATAAACTTGGAGCATTTTTCACAGTATGCCCTTGAAACCATGTTTGTATTCCTATGGGGGTTATTTCCCAACATGAATGTCTGTTGCTGTTACAGAGATAAAAATAAACAAATGGCTGGGAAACTGAAGAGGAGTCTTTTCAAACAGATAACTTCTGAAAGAAACTTCAGTGATAGCCATCTCTAATCTGAACTTTGCAGCCTTTGATGGGTAGAGATGTAGCCGGGACACAATCTAGGTTCTAAAGTCAGTAATCACCATCCTCTATCCCAGCTGTTGCCCACTTATCCTGTGTAGTGTGGTACCAACCTAAAATGGGGTTGCAGCAGCAGTACTTAATTTGTTAATCTGAGTCCTTAAACACTTGCCACAAAACCTAATTAATATTGCAAACAATAACAGTTTTCCGAGTTGCAAGAAAAAGACTCTTACGGTTAATGAACAAAGGAGCTCAACAGTGAACAGCGATTATGCAGAGTAATGTGCTACAGAGCTGTCCATTGGAAAGCAAGGCCAAAGCCCCATTGAAATTCCTTGAATGCCACTTGTGGTAAGCCTAGAATGGTTGATAGATTTACAGTTGTTGCTTAAATTCATTATGTGGAAGAAACGATCCCTGTAAAACTACTGAATAGTTGTGATATGTTCAAAAACCGCAATTGAATTCTCATATACCTACCGCCTTCCTTTCTAACCAATTTACTTATTGTAGGGTTGATCTATGGAGCAGCTGAGGGCATGCACCGCACATTAATTTTGTTGGTGTATGTACAACTGTATGTCATGGGATGCTTTGAAGAATTCATCCCATTTCTGTACAGGTGTGGGCAAAAGCTCCATAGAAATCTCTCCACAGATATTCATTTGCATTTCAAAACTAACCTGCTCGTACCCTTTCCAGAACTGCGTCTTCCAAATACAGCAGTGACTTGAATTCACCTTCATGAAGGTTAATAGCAGGAAAATTCAAGCTCCCCTGCGTGAGAGTTTGTAGATAGTGAACTTGTATTATACAGAAGTGAATATTTGCCTTCAGCATTCTTTATTATAAAAATCATATTTGTTCTGCCGAATAGCAGAACCGATACTGTGATCAATTGCAACTCACCAATATAGAACAACGATAAATAACTGCAGTGAACTCTTTTTAGATTAAAAAGAAATACACCAAGTATACATTGATTATATATCTTTGCACAGATGGAGTTAGTAGCTAAAGCAGGTAACTGTTTGATAAGTATTTCAGATTTGAGTTGTATTTCTTTGTTAACTAGGTTGACTGGGCATATTAAATCCAGGCATATAGAGGGGATTGAATTGTTCATTTTGGACAACACATTGTTTTCTAGCATATCTGAGAAATGCAGTGGTTCAGAGTGGAATGGATTAGAAGAGTATTTTTATCAAATGAAAGAGAAACTTTTTTATATTCTTCAGAAATGTAGTAAACTAACTGGGAGATATCCATAAAGAGTCTCCTTTAAATGTCAGCAGAATGGCAAGGAATTTCATACTGGTCAGTGATCATACTGGTTGAGACAGGGAGACAGGCAGGTCACTTGAGCAGCAGTAAAGATATTCCTAAAGGCTTACTAGGAGACAGTGCTTGGCAGAAAGCACGGAGGGGAGGTCGACTCCAAAATTCAAGTGCTCTTTTTGTTGCTGTAGCCTGTCTCTTGAAGCAGACTGCAATGAATTCGTCCAGACAGGCAGAGGGGAGAGAGGGAGAGGACAACTTCTCTCTCAGGTGTCCATTGCAGCTGGACTATTCAGGCTGTGATGTCTTTTGTGCTGAGGTGGAAGCACGGGGCAGTTCATATCTTGTTCTCCTGCCATCCATGGGCATTCTTCCCAAACTTGTATACCAGCCTTCTGTCCACTCGTTCCAAAATGCCTGTTTTATAATAGTATCTGCAGGGGAAAAACAAGCAAACAAAAGCAATGGAGAAAGTAGTAGAACTCAGATTACAGGAGTTCTTTATGTGGGCTTCATGGTCAGAGAACAGCACAGGAGTCAATGTGTTCTTTCCAGTCTTTATTTCTGTTAAATGGCTATTTTGTGACTTTAGAGGGCAATAGCTTTCCCAGGTGCTTTGGATTATACCTTCCACTCTTTGAAAAATAGAAGGAATACAAAGAAGTGTTTTCTTTGGTTGGCTGGCTGTATTTTTACCTAAGATTACCACAGTTCAGAAGAAACTGCTGATGTTACTGGTAGAGCAAGATGGGTCATTTTGTAATGTCATTTTGCAAATGTAATCTAAATTCTCAGCTGAGTTAAAGTGTGATAGCTTCACTGCTATCGACAGAGTTACAACTCTGTACTAGTTTAAATTTAGCCCTGTGATCCTATTTAGAAATAAAGGAAATTGGGTGCTATCTCTGACGTATAGAATAACCAGGAAGAAAGTAACCAACCCCCATCCGTCCAACCTGAGTTTTCAGGATAGTTATGAGAAATGGATGCCGAGGTAGAAGTCAACTGAAGTGAGGGGCCCTTCCACCTGTTAACTCACCGGAGAGCTCGGCTCAATTTTTCATATGTCATTCTATCATTTTTCTTCCTTTGTCCCCACATCTTTGCCAGAGCTTCTGATTTAACAACCCGAAAAATGCCTTGTCCCCTGTCCTCCCATTCCAGAATGCCTCCATTTTCTTCAGGAGAAAGGAGAAGGTCTCTTACAAATTCCCACAAATGAGAACTCTGCAGGTCTGGAACAGGAAGAAGACAGCTATTTAGTAGATTTTTTCTTACTCATGCCAAAGTACTAAGACAGAATTATATTTACAGTACACTCTGTCACCAGGTAGTCAATCTCATTGTCTGGTTGCATTTACCAGAATATAACTTTGGAAATTTTAGTGCATTGCCTCTCTGTCAGTGGATTCACATTACTTGCTCCAGGTAAAAATAAATCAGGGCTTTTCAAATGCCTGTTGTGCTAGAATCTGTCTTCTACTCCAGGAATTTTATTGTCTTGCACAGTTTAAGTTGTCATTCATTGGTTCTGTTCCACTCATCATTGACAGCTTCAACACAGTATTTAACTTGATGCTTTTAAAGCATTTTTCAAGTTCATGTACAGTGTTTGAAATGAAAGACAGTAAAAAACATTGGGTTGACTAAAAATGAGATGATAGTATGAGGAGCTGCAGCATTTCCCAGCATTGATGGATTCTTCTCTCTGTTGCTTCAACTCGATTCAGAGGCTTCTTTGGGCATCAGATGTGCCATAAATAGAGGGACTCTACTAAATCAGTAGGCATAGCTGTTATATGTAGCTATTGCCTTAACTTCAGATTGGTTGGGTAGTAGCTAATCAAGGTACCGGGAGTTAAATGAATGCTGAATCCCAACACAGACCCCGAGCATTTAAAAACCATGAGTCTGCCCCCCAAAGTCCTGGGAGCAGTAGAAGAATAATGGAAGTTATAATAATATCTGAGGTCTCTTATTTGGTTTTCTGTGTTTAGAACCTTTAGGTTATTTTCAGTTTACGTTCTCCAGTCATTGTGCAACTGAGATGGCTAGAAATATAAACAAAAAAAGAGATGTGGCTTTAAGAAAAATGCCAAGTACCTCAAGTCTCATGATAAAATCATGAGAGCTGGCAGTACTTGAAAGCCAAACCTCAGTGAAATTCTATTTATTTGTGGTACCATTAAAGTTTCTTTTGATAACCACATGGAGCTGGAGATTTAGAGCAATGTGGCCTGTGCAATCTTAATTCCTGTTTTGACTTTCTGATATGTACTTACTTGTTCTACCATGACTGTGACATTCCTGGCCGTTGATGCCACCTGCCCTCACGCATGCCTTATCACGCGCTGGGACTGAACTGCAGAATAACGTGAGAAGTGAAGAAGGAACTCCTGAGTCTGGTGGCAACTTGGTCAAAAGGTCACCTATTCAAATGTCATGCAACATTAAGTCAAAGTGGGTATGGGAGCTACTAACTTTATCTCTTTAATAAAGCTCTAGCACAAAGGTAAATCCAGGTGAATAATTAATGCAACTGGATGGCTTGCAGCACAACAACACACATGAAATTTTTGTCAGAGCTATATTCAAAATGCTTGGATTCTGTAGGCTTATGGAATTGGGTGCCTGGTGTGCACGGATGAAGGCTGCTCCCTGTGATGTGCAGTCTGAAGGTTTCATGGCTTCGTGCCGTGTGATGGTTCTGAGAGGTCAAAACCACTTAGTAGAGGATTATGATATTTGCCAATATACTTGCACAGGTGATCAGCACTTGAATCAACACTTCAGAAGTGTCTGTCTCAACACTGTAGTGATGAGAGAACAACTAGAAGAGGATATTGATTGACCCGAACTGGAAGGATTATCAGAGTCTGCTAAGAACAGTAATATGCAGACTATGGCTGTAAAAGTATCTGTCTGTTGAGTACACATCTAGTGAGAAGGGTGATCAGTGAAACCCTATGAAAGTTCACAAATTTATTTCACTGGATAAATAGTAGTGGGCTAAAAGTACCAAAATAGGGGAACTTTTGTGAAGAAGAAACACAGTTTTATGTTGTTACTATCTTGTTATGTTTCTGAGAGCTGTCTACCTGGAGTCCATTTTGCTGCATGTCCAACAATAATATGCATTGAAAGGTGGAAGCAAACCAACTAAGTATGTGCGAGACTATCTGAAACTGAAAGAGTTACGCTTTTAGCTATGAAGGTTTCATAACTTATTCAGAATCTGCTGGTGACCCAAAAGAGCATCAGCTAGAATTTGTAAGAAGTTTTCCTGGAATGTATTTTTTCTGACTGCTGCTTTTCACTGGAGTCTCTCATGTCAGTGAGCGTGCTCAGTATTCTTTTACTGGCTCAAGGGTTTCGCTGATGGAGCATCCAACGTTGCCTAAATCCTAGTGGGAAACACTAGTAAATCCAGCCAGAAACACTAATTCCCCAGCGCTGACTGGGAATTATTAAAGCAGGTCATGGTCAGAACTGAGTGATTACAAAATATTCTGACTGTGCTTAGAGGTAGTCAGACACCTGATTTTCTTACTAGCATACCTGTTTGCCTTCTCAGCAGATGGACAGCCAGCTTGGCTGTGGTTAGGATCCAGCGGGATCCCTAATTGTGACTGTGTCTTACTGTGCCAACTGTGCCACCTCCCTCAGAAATTCACAGTATTCTCATGCGAATGGAGCCTTGCTTCTGCCCTTCGGGAATCTGTGCATGAAAGAACAGCTTTGCTCTGCTTGGTGCATGGCTTGCAGCCTCAGTGAAATTACAAAGGCTCCTGGGATCCTACTTCCCTTGAAAATACCAGTTCAGAAATGTTGGGATCTGTTACCATTTACTTCTCTGCATGCTGCAGGTGTTTCAGGAAAGGCATTGAGTAGGAATAAATGGCCTGGATTTTCTCAGTTTTATAAATCTCTTGAACTGCTGAATATTGCTAATCTTTGAATACACTGCGTTTCCGGTTGAATGGAGCTTAGTGTGTACAAGCAAGTTTACTTACAGTCCTTGTTGGTTGGCTTTGTTTCTTCTACATCAGTGAAAAAGGATATGCCTGTGAGGGAAAAACATAATCCAGTGCTCAGTTCTTTTCTGCAGAAGATCAATGACTGAACTGAAATTTAAAGCCAAGTTGCACGATTGCTTGTGATTATAGCTCAGAGTAAAATTATAGAAAGTTCAGACTATAAAACCATGAAATAATTTTTCAGTTTCTCTGCTGCTAAAATGATTTGTCTTTCCCACTGGTCTTCCTATGTCTATTTTTATCCTCTTTTTTTTTTTTTTTCATACTATTTGCATCACATCTTTGTCTCTGCTCGTATCTCCAAAGCTCACTTGCAGCTTCCTTGCACTTGGATCAGTTCTTCCTCATTCAGCCCCTTGTCCATTTAAAACTTCTCCTGCAGTCTTCCCTGCATCCTTCCCCTCAGTAAAGATCATCTCTTTTGCTGGCGATCAGATCTTTACAGGGCTGGCACTTGTCTGCATTAGCAGGACGCTGTCGCCTTTGTAAAGGGGTTATTACATTCACAGCCCATAAATAAGTGCATAGCACGTACAAATCTGCATTCGAGGAACTTAATCCGTTTTGAGGCGTCCGGCACACAAAACTGGGAAGATGATAGAGTTAAGCCTGCTTGTGCAGGTGTAGTTTGCTCCATGGCCCGAGTACGTTGCGGCAGAGTCCCGTTACTGGGCCATGTAGTGCCTTTCCTCACAGGCGTTTGTGCCCATGCAATGCAGAGTCTGTTGTACTTCATTTACACTCAACTGTTCAATCTCAGCACTGAATACAAAATGTTAATTTTCTTAATGAGCTTTTCTTCCCAGCTCTGTATTCTTTAATTCCTCTAACGACATCCTTATCTCCTGCATTTAATAATCTTCTTCTGCCCAGCCTCAGGCTTGAGCCCCTGACGGCTCCAAGCTGCGCAAATGCCCCTCAGTGATCTGCCAGGGCAGATCTCCTTCCTGAATCTCCTTCCTTGAACCCTGGTAGAAGTACCCTGGCATGGCACGTCCACTAATTAACCTGTGGAAAGTAATTATGTAGAGAAAGGGTACCTGCAGCAGAGGTTTTAATTCTATTTCACTTAGACAAAACCATCCATAGCTTAGACAGTTTTTGAACTTAAATTCATTTAAGCAGTGATAAATCTTCCAAGATAAGGTTGAAAACAGCAAAATTGTTTGTATTCAAGAGCATCGTGGAGCCTAGCAGTAACTAGGTGGGTTTGCAGTGCATAAAATCTTAGAATGGTTTGGGCTGGAAGGGACCTCAAGGATCACCCAGTTCCACCCCCCTGCCACAGGCAGGGACACCTCCCACTAAAGCAGGCTGCTCGAAGCCCCATCCAGCCTGGCCTTGAACATTTGCAGGGATCCACAACTTCTCTGGGCAAAATAACCCCAAGAAGCCAAAACCTGCTTACTTTCTGAGAAGCAGAGCAACCTTCAGTATTTTGGGTTGCGGGAATAAATATGCACCGTGTCTTTCTATATGCAGTGTGGATGTAACCCCTCCCAGGACGGTGCAGGTTGAGCTCAGCACGGCGCCTAAGCAGCCCTTTGTTTTGCCATCCTTCAGTTCTGGAGGCTATGAATCCCACATTTTCTGCTAGCATGAAACTCACAGAAAAATACAATGCTTTTTCTTTTGCATTTGGTTTCTGGAACACTAACCGTGCGTCCTGATATTCTGTAAGATGAAATACAAGTATTCGCCACAAATGCCTGCAGCATCCAGGAACTCTTCCTGGGTCATGTTGCACAGCTGTAAGCCGTTGATATTAAAATGGGAAAAGGAAATGCAGTTGGCATCTAGTTTGTACTGGTCACAGCAAAACTGCAACCACTCACAGACGTTGTGCTTACTCCAGTACTCCGGGTGGATGGATGTCCAGAAAGAATCAGAATCTGCAACATATTTGGCAAGAAAGGGGAACATTGCAATGCAAAGCTCATTGTGCACTTCATTTTAGTAAGCATGCTTCAGGCAAAACCGATCCCTCTTCCTTCTTGTCTTCTGACTGCAGACTTCCTTCCCTATTCCTTCAGAAAACATCAGGACCTGCCTTGTGCATTTTACTGTCTCCTGTTGTCACACAAATATTCTTATTAATTGTCAGGCATATTGAAAGAAACTGTTTACAAGTACAAAGAAAGATAACACACCTTTTAAAAAAGCAATTAAAAATATGAAAAGGTCAGAGTACAGAATTTGTGAGAACTTGGCAGCGTGTGATAAAAATGAGTGATGCATTCCTAGACTGAGCTAACCTTTTGTCTCAGGCGTTGAGGTACTCTCCTTCGATGACAACCGACTGTGCTCTATGGCAGATGGGTAAATGCCATTCATTTGTTGCTTGCTTTTCTCATAATTCCAGCAAGTTCCTTCACTCCGTTAATCTAAAATGATGTTGTTAATGTCGCAGTAGGGAATGCTTTTTGCATCGGTTAGAAACTGAAAAATGCATTACTCTTAACACGCCTTCCACCGGAGAAACATTTCTGACAGGTAAGAGGAAGTGTGAAAGAGCTTCTCAGTAAAATTGCCAGGGAATTGAAACCTGCAGCTACTTTGCCAATTAAATTAGCAGGTATCTCTCCTCAGCAATGCAGGTACCAGGCGAATGTGTAGAAATATGTATGTATTTACGATACACCTTTTTTTTTTTTTTTTTCCTAGAAAAACTTATTTTAAGTATTCCTGATATAAAATCTAGGTCTGGTGTGATAAAACCCTATGCTGCAGCTAACAAGCATAATCTGTGACTCACACTTTTTTGTCTAGAAATAAAAACACAGGCTTGTATTACTGAAGTAGCTGGGCACGTAGTGATGGGCAGTCTGTAAAAAACTTTTTTTTTCTCTCTGGGAGCTAGACTATCACATGCAAAGGTCTGAGCTTACAATTTTCTCCCGTCAGACGCCTCTGCATGTACAGCTAGCTTTTTCAGGTGACTAGAAATATAGGCAAGGGCAAGACTGTGTCCGTTCTGTATCCACTGAGATAAAGTTTGGGAGAATAGATTTCAGGTCCGCATCTTGGAGTCTTTATTTTCATTCATTCATTATTCTGTTTGCTTCTCTTATTTTAAAGTTTTTAAGGATGGCTAGCAATTTCTCTCAGGTGAGATTCTTAATCAGTTGCAGGAACACCAGCCTTGAGAGATTATTGATTTCAGAGCCTATCAGTTTAGGGGCTCTAAATTGATTTTGAATATATTATCTGTATTATTTCATATGCTCTTGAAGTAGCCTTGTTACAGAACAGTAAATAACAGCAGGAGAGCAATCAAATATCATGTGAATGAAAGTAGCACAATGGAAGCAGAAATAGTTTAGTTTATTTTTACCTCTCATAGCATCTTATTCTGGACTTATATTTCATGATTTCTTAGTCTAGCCATCCTTTTTTCATTAATTCATTTTCAAATGAATCCTGAACTTTTGATTTTAGGCACTGCTAGTATGACATCGTAATTCAAATTAGGTTATGATAGCACTGCAAGCAAGGTGGATTGTACCTGTCATTTGTCTAGACAGCCAGTTCAGAGTGCAAAGTGATGCAAATAGGCTGGGTGAGTTTCCACAGTGAAATTAATTCAAAGGGTTTGAAATTGTGACAGAATAACTGAAATATGGATCTTGCATCCTACGTGGGCTTCTGTAAAATAATTAATACTTCTAATTATAAGTCCTAAAAGTTTACAGGGGAATTTGTGGTTGCTTTCATGAATCATTCCCATGCTATAAATATCTTCATCTGTATGCACATACAGAATTAATGTAATCCTGAGTGCTGTGTTTTAAACCCTGAGATGCTACTGTGACATCCTGGTAAAGCAAAGAAGTGGGCAGAAGATCTGGGTCTGGCTTTTGGGCCCCATCGCTCGAGGATATTTGAATCTGAGATTTTATTCAGCTCCTTATTTAAAAGGGAAATCTGGTGAGCTTGACATTGGATCAGCTCCTCCGAGCCCTGCGGAGTGCACACACCTGGCTGTGTCAGAGGCTGGAGGCTTCCTTGGGGGAGAATGGGAGTGCTGGAAACACCAGGCTCACAGGGCTTCTGCCAGCAAAAAAAAAAAAAAAAAAAAAAAAAATCAAGCTTGAGCTCTACAAAAATCCCAACTGTAGAGGCTGCTCAAGAGAAGCAGAAGGCTGAATCGATCCCTTTCTGGACCAGGTAGACTTTTTTTTTTTTTTTTTTTTAAAAATCCTGTGCCAACAGCCTCCAGCCCCCTTAGGGAACCTGGAGCACCACCAGGTCCCCAGCTAGGCAGAGCAGACTGCGGAAGGGGCCTCGCTGTGGGACCAGGCGTGAATCCAGCCCTGGGTTTCCCAGGCTGCGCCGTGAGCTGCGGCAGCGAGCGATCCCAGACCCTTTTGCTGCGTTTGTCTGCAATAAGCAGCCGAATGACAAGGTGACGGCACTGTCTGTCTGCCTGCAAGTGTTTGATGGCTCTTCTTTTCGTAGAATCATATCATGAAAGAAAAGTACGACTGTTTATTGTGCCATTCCACAGGTAGACTGAATAATCTTGAAATATTTTGGCCATTGGTCTTGAAACTTTGACTTGACTGTGATAAACATCAGCTTTGCTGGCAATATAAATGCCACAGCATGTTTCTTTCATGGAGCAGCACTCATCTGGTCTCATTTCCTTGTTTGCTTTGGCTTTGGGAAGGCTCAGATATTTTTTGGCATATTCCAGGGCTCTGTGAAGCACTAATGTATATGATGAGCATTCAAAACGTGCTGACACCAAGCCGTCCTATTTGCATGTGCTCTTGCCTTTTGGTTCTTACATCTGAGCTAAGCATTCAGGGGAGCTTCCCCTGCTTGGCGATGGACGTGACCAAGGTACCGTGCCACCTCGAACACCCTGCTGGAAGAAAAGGTCGGCCAAAGGCAAAACCTCTCCGAGAGATTTTCAGGTTTTCTTTTAGTGAAAAAGAAAGGGGCAGGTAGAATTTCATACCACCGTGCAAAAGCGCAAGGGGAAAGCCCTCCAGCAGGAGAGGAGGGGACAGGTAGGTCCCTCGGTGGCAGGGGCCTGCCAGGAGCTTGCCTAAAGGAGGGTACCTGGAAGGAGGATGGTGAAGAAGAGAGCCTGGGATTCACACCTTGCCCTTTACACCATTTTGAGGTGATTTCCACTGCCCATTCCATTATATTGGCTATTTTACCATGGTTCTCCTTAAACCTGAATATTGGAACCCCGTTGTGCTGGCCAGTACCAGCTTCTGGGGAATGGCGTTTGCAGACGTTATCTCCCTGTAACTTCAGTCTGTGGGCTTCGTTCATGTCCCCCACTGGGGCTGCACTGCGAAAATGAGCCTCCTGCTATTTATCGGTGGTGACAAGCAAGGCTGGGGAAGGCATGAAGTCTCAGGCAGGTTCAAGAGCACAGGCCAAGTAAAAGACAGCTGCCCCGGTTGTCCTGGGATGCACTGATCTCTGCATGGCATATACAAGCCGATGTCGTGTGTGTGCTTACAGGGGGGAGATACTGCTTTTAGCCATAACAAAACTGGGTGGATGCATCACAGCCAGTTTATATATAACCCACTTGTAATATAAGGCAGACAGATCACTCCTATACATTTTGGCCCACCTTGTTGTCAGCTGGAAAAGATATATTTCATTTAGACTTGTTTTAATTTTTGGAGACAGAATTTCTGTACATTTTAGATATTATTTTCCCTATATTGATATTTCTATATTAATTTCCAGCACTTAAGTGCTGGAAAATGAAGAAAAGAAATGAAAATGACACAATAGTGTCACAGATTTTAGCTTCCTCCACTTTGTATAAAACAAAAAAGATGCCCCCTAAAATACAAATCCTGATATGTTCTGCTCGCCAGAAAATGAAAACACTAAAATGACCAATGTGGGATGTGTAAAGGGTGACTGACCCTGCAGTTCTCCTCCTGGGAACGCGAGGATGGCTGCCTGTCCCAGACCGAAGGTCCCACTAAGCCAGGGTCCTCTTTCTGCTCGGGTTTGCAGGAACATTTTCACATTTTCAGAGGAAATATTTTACTTGGACTTGTACATATATTAATTTAGGCTTGTACATAAAAATACTAGTGTCCTGCTTAGCACAGGAGCTGAGCCCAGCTATAGGCTGTAAATCAGTGATCATCTGACTCTCTAGGCAGACTTGCCATCCCTTTTTTCCGAATATATATATGGTTTATACATAGTTCTGTACATTAATAACATACTTCCATGTGGAATATGTTTAAACTTGACCTTATACTTTGCTTCTAGTGAGTACAAAGCAGGTTTTCAAGAGACGCATGGGTCCGAGTCCTTCAGCCTGTTACTGTGATGAGAAGGCAGTGCGGGCTGAGCGTTGTGCTGACCTACGTCCTTCTCTGGCTGCCCTACGACTGCCTGGGCAAAGCTGGTGGCACTGCGGGAGTGGTTTTGTTTCTGTGTATTAGACAGTTCAGTGTGCTCCCTGGCTGATGTGGAAGAAACGAAGGAAAACATGAGAGGACTCACAGGTTCTACAAGGTCGTCTTAAATTTGATACAGGGAAGAAATTATTGTAAACATCAAGAGTGTATGGAAAGCCTAAAAGCGTCAAAAATTGAGCAATAACAAACATGCGGAGAAGGAAATGTAGCTCTTACCATGGTCAGCAAAGGCTAATTATCTCCCCAGCTCAGCTTTGCTTAGCAAGAGGGAGCCTGACCTGATTGCTGCACAGGACCCTGCATCTTAGAGCTGAGGAAGCTTTGCGCTTAGCTCCAGGTGGAGCTTGGTTTAGCACAGCTGCGGGGTGCGCACACCGCACTGCTGTTCACCGGCATGAATGCAGGGCTGAGCAGCCGCTGAGTCACAGAGCTTGCACTGATAACCAGGGATCACGCAGCAGGAACGCTAGAAATTGTCAAAATGACTCTGAAGGGCTGCTTTGCCCTTGGCAAATGCTGATCTGCCGGTATCAGAACTCCCCTTGGGATTATTTCAATTTCAGTTCTTTTTTTCTTTTTTGTTTTGTTGTTGGAAAAAAAGAAAGAAAAAGAGAAATAGGATGCAACAGCAGGCAAATCTAAGGTAAAAATCAAGGCAAAATAAGAAGAATTATTGTGACTGATCCAAAAGTAAATTGAATTGCATGAGGTACTTTGAAATGCAATTTAAATTTTAAACCAGAATACTTTCTGTGACTTTTGTCATTTCAAATGTACTTTAGAATTTCATTCTAAATTGGATTGAAAACTAATATTAAAGCTCTCTATCTCTATATATTTGAATAAAAATTCAATTTATGCAGGGCTTTGAATACAGACATTTAGTTGAAGCAAGATTTATGTTCTACCTCATACGTCACACAAACATTGAATGGACAAATTCAGCAATATTGAAGCAAAACACTAAGACCTCAATGGTCATGGATTAGCACCAGGAGAAGCCATGTGGAAAGTTTTTTCTTTATTACTCCAACTGTGCCTTGGCAGGAAAGGACTTTTCCTTAAGACCAACAGTGTTCTCATTTAAAAGGACAAAAATAGCTTTGTAAGAGAAAAATACTGCACAAAACCATAAATCTTCCTTAGCCACAAGTTTGGCTCAGTAACGTGACTGGGTTGTGCTACCTTTCTTTCCAGAGCCTGTTGAATGATTTAGCCTGAGTGCGGAGAAGAGTATCAGCACTGTTTAGGAGTTTAAAGCAACTGTTTCAAAGGGAGAAGATTTGGAATGAGTTCCTTCGGACAGCTGGGATGCCCATGTGAGATGCGTGGCCTGGAGCAGAACGGGCTTTCCAAACGCACAGGTAGAGAATTGCATAGCTCTCCATGCATAGCCCATACTTCCCTGCCCCAGTTAATGCACCAAACTGTCCTTTGGGAGTTCCTGGTTGCATTGTGTGTATCACCTTGCCACAAGAGGGGAAAACATCACTGAAACACAAAGCACTGTAGAACTAAAACTGCTACTGGTTAATATTCTTCCTTTATCTTGCATGGCTAGTTATAAGCTTTAGGTTAGTCAGACTAGAAAAAAGAAAGGGTATAATAGCGGGCTCAGCCTGTTTGCTACATGATTAGAATTGAACTAAATTAAATTCAAACCAGCCATAAATTTTTGATATTGCACATTCTTTTCAACTGGAGTCTGTCTACATACCTGTCTGATGATCACAGGTGGGATAGCCTTCTTCAGTTGTCCCAAATAACTCTGTCCAAGACATCAGGGGATCACAAACCATTGTGTTTGACAGAAACGTGCTGTGGGTTACTGAATCCAGCATCACCTTGAGATATTAATACATTAGTTGAAGATGATAGTATTAAGAACCTACTTTATGAGTTGACAGGCATTATTTCATTGTTGTGGATATATAGATCTGTGATGTACCATTGGCCACCATCACCTAAACTTCAACCAAAGCTAATGATTACCTCCTGAAACCTGCAGTTAAAGGAGCTAAGAAATTTAAGAGCAATGCAGCTGACAAACACACCGTAGGTAGTTTTACAGTAAAGATGATTGGAATCACACATTCCTAGGGAGTGAAGGATAAACCATAAAATAACATTATGATTAACATTATGATTTAATGAGATCAGTGGTAAAAAATATTTGAGCAAGTCCCTATACAGTCCGCATGATGAAAAACATCATTCCAGCCGTAAGGATGCTCCCTGTGTCCATA
The DNA here is from genome assembly GCF_040182565.1 of Anser cygnoides. Taxonomy (NCBI): domain Eukaryota; kingdom Metazoa; phylum Chordata; class Aves; order Anseriformes; family Anatidae; genus Anser; species Anser cygnoides. The sequence continues at coordinate 17,593,837 of NC_089877.1, read as the reverse complement.
AGACACTGCCACAAATGTCAGCCAGTGTAGAGTGTGAGGAGATTAACAAGGTCTGAGAAAGAAATGTACTTTCAAAGAAGATTAGAAACTGAAAATTTATGTGGAAAATTGGGAAACTATTTCAGAGGTTGCACGCTTCAGGAAAGATGATTCTTGCACCAAAAGTGAGACAATTTTATATATTTATATAAATAAATAAAAAAGTGAGACAACTGCAGAGTAAAGTAACAGAGAACTGGTTATATTTCAGTGAAAGAGATGAAAAAAAGCATTATCTATGACATGAACTAAAGTTGGTACAGAAGAAGAGAATTTGTGGTCCACTCCCCTCCTTTATGCATGTATCACATACATACGTGCAAGTACACACATATGCATTTTGCTGTTCTTCATGGCTAAGACTCATGATACCCATGACCCTGGACTACTTCATATGCAGCTTAGTAGAAATGGTGATCGTTTGAGAGATGTGAAGGAAAGAATTAAGTGGAATTTAAATCCACAGCACTTTATGTCCTAGTTTCTTTTCTGGGAGAGAGAGGAATTGTTCCATGGACTAGCTGCTGTGAATGCATAAATGGACCTGATTTTGGCTCTTGCCTTTCAGAGTTCAGACAAAACTGCTCAAGCCAGTTTGGCTCTTTTCTTCAGACCTAAGCTGCTTCTGCCTTTCATAACTAATTCCAGCTTGGGTAATTTCTAGCAGTAAGACACCTGAGCTAGTTAATAGGATAATATAGTCTTAGAGATCAACCCCAAATCCAAAGATGTCCAAATAGCTGCATATAGTGAGAAAATGTGAAGGATTCAAAAGTATTCACAGATAAATTACAGAATTGAAAGATAAGTCCTATCGTAATGTATGTGATGTACTGATGAGATATGGAATGTGGAAACATTTAGGAGGCTTCTGAAATCTTTTGATATACAGGAATTTAGATGTAGGGCAAAGTGGTATTTCAAAAACATTGCATTTCCACTTAATCATATCATTATGAATAGAACATATGAGGATTTAAACCATTAATCATTTTAGTGAATGTATCCAAAGAGTCTCTCCACTGTGCATCTCTGCCAAAGGATTTAGTGTAGAATAGCTCCTGCATTTATATATATACATACATATATATATGTATGTATATATTTATAATTGTGCTTTTGGATGAACCCCATATATTCAGTGAGCAATATGGAATTTTGCCGAATTCATGCAAAGCTATCCATATGAGTCTACCATGTCCTGTCTCAGGTATAGCAGGATTGCCAGAATTTAATATTCGAGTTTATGATATGATTTTTTTATTCATTTGAGTTACTGGCCCACACAGAGAAAGGTTCCCAATGTCGTATCTGTTCACAAATAATTTAGAAAGTCAAAACAGCGGCATTCTGAATTGCTGCAGAATATAATCCAAAAGAAAAGAAGCACAAAGTGCTTATTTAACTTTTTTTCTTCAATTGCGTTTATGCTTAATTCCATTACTGGCATGAGATGATGCTGGCTAACGATACCCAGAATTCTGAAATTCACAGTGTCTGGTAGAAAGAAGCCAAGCATTCTGTACTGTTGTGCCAGTGTATTGACACATGTCTCTGTAAAACAAGGGATTTGACAGCTATTCATGCTTACTACCTGTATAAAAGGAAATTAGTGTTTGACACAGCAGAAAATCAATTCTGATTCTCTTGAAATCAATGCAAATTTTTTTCAACTTCAACGGAAGAATTTCACCTCTCATTCCTCACCAAGGGGTGGCAGGACAGACACACGCAGAAGAGCTGGATAGAAACAGAACGGCGAAGAAGGGAGGGAGAACTACCAGTCACTGATAGCCCACTTCTGTGATTCTGGACGTTGCCAGAGATGTACCTACATCTGTGCAGTCAATGATCCCGGTCCGGCACTGTGGCAAAAGGTAGAGACCTCCAGGACACGTGTAGTGACAATGATCTTCCCAACCATGCCCTCGGCAGCCAGCATACCCTATTTCCCTGCAACCGCCACCCCCCAGGCAGCACAATGAGCAGCCGGCTGTGAATATACCCCAGTACCAACTGAGTAGGCAGAAATAAACTCCCGAAAGCCAACTGCAGTTTTGGAGAAGTGAATAGAATATCCCTGCAGATAATTGGTAAGACGTGTTTTAAAAATGATTGCCAAGATACCCAGTTCAAAGCATCTCCACAACTCTCCATACCTGCCTGCCCGTAAATAAGATTTCACACAGAGAAATGTCTGGAGTGAAATCCCAGTCCTACTCAAGACAGTTTTCCCCTCAAATTCATCAAGGACAGAATTTCACTGTTTATTTCTACTGCTTGTCAGCAAAAAATAATTTCTTTCTGACAGTTTCCCAAGTTTAAGAGTTACTTTTGCTTGAAACCGAAGTGAAAAAATGTGAGAGGAAGGTGAATTCAACACATTCTCTTTGCGGTACAAATCATTTCTCATTTGACTTTGACTTTTTTAGGCTATTGCTTTTAGTGGAAAAAAAAATAGTTGGAAATAGTGAAGGCTTAGATAAAACAATATGTTACATTGCAAGGCTATAATCATTTCTCCATCTGGGTAAGATTTAGCTAGAAAAGGATGAAGTTATTAGTATTTGCATTATTACTGTCCAAATGGTAACGACAGTTTAGTAGATTTAGTGCCTTGCTTGTGAATTTTCATGGTGATTTTTTCCGAGGTGGAAAGTCGATTTGCACAAGTTAAATGATACTTGGGAAGATGGATGAACTATTGCAAGTGAAGGGGAATCTGAAACAGAGCCAAAGCCACTGGATCTGGGAAAGTTCAGAACTCAGCACATGCTTGGTTTCATACTTTACTGTGAGGAAAACCTGTTTGTCCAAACTGGAAAACTAATTTTGTGAAGTGGATGGGCAGCCTCAGTCCCTGCTGAGGACTGGACCTGGACTCACAGGTGTGGGGCAAAGCTGTCAGCACCATGTCCCACCTACAGGCTAGACCACATGACAGGCAGCAAAAGCCATTTAGGAAGGAAAAATCCTGTTTTACCCATATGCAGTTTGTACTGTTACTCCTATATAGAGCTATGCATGTTCCAGAAAATAATGTTAATTCTTAATATCATTAGCAAAGGTAATCTTGTTTTAAATATTTATGCAAACAGGATATTGGTGTGGGTCACATCAAATAGTATTTCACTATTAGCTGGTGCTGCTTATGTACACACATACGTATCTGCTTAAATACACTTTTGGGACACAGAAAGGGGAAGAGGCAGTCTGTTTAAACAACAGGAGGGCTTTACAATATTGGTTTTGCTCCAGCTGGTGCCTGGTTGGAAGAAGCAATTAATTAGCTGTCACATTACAAACATTCTCTTTTGATTTAATGAGACAGGTCTGGATCGTTAATTTATTAAAAAGCATTTGTTGGGGTTCATGCATGTCTCCTCTATTAATTCATTAAACCAAAGTCAATTGTTTATCATTGAGAAAACAGGTGATGCACAAATAGGAATGGCAGGCAGTACATCAGTTGGGTGCCTGATAAATCATCACAGCAAAAACACCTTGGCAGCTGACAGCCCTTTTGAAAATAGAGACTTCAATAAAGAAACGGAGCTTACTTGTAGGCAGGCGCTTACTCCTGATGCAGCAGCTAAATCCAGAAGGTCTTGGGAGCAAGGGGGAGCAGGAGGCTTTAACAGCAGCACAGCCCGGCACTTTGGAAATAAAGCCACCTGCAGGACTGTGATATACGGAACACCTTACAGACAGGTTTGTTTGGTTTTTCAAGTTCTTATACACACCCCTTTTGATGACAGTGATAGTATATAGTATAACACAGCCCAGAGAATGGGGGAGAAAGAAACATTTTGAAGTGCAGAAAGTTTACCTTTATTCTGTATTGTTTTTTTCTGCTTCTCTAGTGTTGATTTACGTAAGCCTGACTCTTGGACCACCTTAAGCAAACCTGGTGTGTGTAACTACTTGAACTGAGGAGACTCTTTCACTCTTTCTTTTACATCATTAGCACGTAGGAAGGACTATTGCATTATGCTCAGAGATCTCAAAGCCTGGGGAAGTGGCATCCTCACCATTTACTTCTGACAAGGACCGGGATGCAGCAAAGTGGCTGGCTTAAAATCATGGGGCAAACCATTGACAGTGTTAGAGGAAGGACATTGTTCACCTGATGCCAAGCAACATCTCTGCCTGGTACATCTCACAGTGCCTCTGAGATCCATGAAAACCTACTGGGCTCTAGCTGAGATGCAGCTACCTTTAGGTCTTAAATGACTGCAAAGTGATTTGAATTTTCATGAGGAGGATGCTTGGCATTATTAGAAGCAACAGATCAGAGACACTGACAGTGGAGAGAATGAATTGGAAAATAAAATGAGCACATCTAATATAAAAGGACACTTCTTTTAAATATAAATGAGGAAGAGCTTTGGTCAGCCTAGATCAAAATATTTTTGTGCCCCTGAGCTCCACGTTAATTACTAGTCTCTTGAGGATGCCTGTGTAAACAGCTTGAGTTAAAGATTTAGGCAAGTATGACACCTCAGTTCTTCTGACAGGTGCTATTTCTAATACTGAAAATACCTTTTCTTTTATGTTTTAGGTGGGCATTTGACTAAGGTTTTCCTGTCTTCAGAAACTCCTCAGCTAGAATTGTCATTCAGGGAGGAGAGGGGGAGACATTAAATGAGACAAATACTGTGGCATTAGCTCCCAGGATCCCTTTGGTTTAGTCTTCTGCTTGTCTTTTATGCTCCTGCTCCAAGCAGAGGCACTTATTTGCCCCATTACCGTGGTGTCAGGGAGCCTCCCCAGCTTCATGCTGCTGCTCCTGCGCATGTCTCGCTGCGAGGGAAGGGAGCTGCACGCTGTGGCCCTACGGAGAGGTGGCCCTGGTGCAAGGCAGCGCTGTTGCGTGTGTGAAGGCAGGCAGAAGTGACTCAGAGGGAGCGTCACGTTGCATCTCCCCAGTGCAGAGAGGTACAGCATACCAGGACACACTGCTGGTGGCGGCCACCCAAAGGCAGTGTCCCAGCCAGCCAGGTCAGGGCAGCAGGATGTACTGGCATGCTCGCCTTCACCTACACAGGAACATCACTGGGGCTTGGTCTGAGGGCTCTCATGGGGCCCTGCTCTTTTTTCTTGCTTATTTTCTTCTCCTGCCTTTTTTTTTTTTTTTTAACTGACTAGATTATTTATCTCTCACCATTTTTTTTTTTTTAATTTATTTCCTTCTCACCTTTCTTCCATCTTCCTCCACATTTCTTTAAAAATGGCCAGATGCTCAAGTTTGCTTCTTCCAACGGGTAAGATGCTTATGTACTGTGACAGCTCCATCACAAGCAGATCTTTTCAGAAACCCAGCCCACCACATGTGTAAGGCCAAATAAATGAGGTTGTGCCATAGCTAATCAGTTTGTCCAGAGCAATGGACTGGGTTCCTGCAGTGTGGCTTTTGCATTGATACAGCAGAATACAGACTTTGAGTTCATCCTGACAGGAAATTCTTGCTAACCTTATAAACATCAATAGCTCTATAAAGAAGGAGTGATATTTACTGTGTCAAGTAACAAAGAGATCTGAAAGGCTGTGTAAACACAGTATGATCAGTATATCCCAAAGAAAAGAGCCACAAAAAAAAAGAAAAGATTATTTTACTTCTCTTTCCCTTCAACAAAAATAAAATAATTAAAATCAACTCAGTTTGCAAGGGTGTAGAAAAAGACTTCTCCCTTGATGCTGTTGTGAAGGCATACTTGTCTCTGCACTGCTGAATTCTCAAGGCGGCACTGGTCCATGCTGTGTACTTTGTCTTGCACTGAACTGCCTGAGCCTGGGCGCTCAGCACATGAACAAAGACTTTGCAGGTTTAAATAGGATTGACTGGGCTCCTGAGAGTAGCAGGAAGAAGTTATTATTGGATTAGTCCATGACACCATCTTTCACAATTTTTAATAAAAGTGCCACTCACAGAGCTTTGCAGACTGATCAGAGAAGTATTGCTGACAAGTGCAAATGGACACTAAAGATTTCCACAGTGAGATGTTTCTGATCCAAATGCAGCTCAGATTTCCACTGGCTACAATGAACTTTGTTCACAGTCTATTAAGCTGGGTTCGCCTGATATTCCCTCAGTTTATGGCCCATTATTATTTTTTATCTCTTGCAATCATCTGAGTGACTCCACGGAGACTTTGACTTATATTATATGGTCTGGAAAGTGTGCCGGTAAAACAAGAATGATAATGCTAACTGTAAATACTAACCTAGTTTTTGATTTCAGCTATGGCAGCATAACCTTGAATAACTCTGTTTCTTCCACTCTGAAATAATGAACACCAAACAACATAGGACCAGCTGCCCTGCCATAACGGAGGGTGCAATGAACACACCTCTCTGTTAGCATGGTCTAATTTTGTGCACCTTGGGTCATACAACTCCCAGGCACCACAGCCCATCCCAGTGAGGTCTGCATTGCCTGTAGCAAAGAAAGCCTTCCCTTCATCAGTTTTTCCTTCAGACTACCAGTCAAAATGTCAACGGAAACATCCAAGTACCAATGAGATACCAAATATCAGTGAAAATTCCCTTATCAGCTCTACTCAGCATACCTGAGACCATAATGACTTCATGGTTTCTCTCATCCTGATACAAAACTAATCTGAGTGTCTTTTTCTACAGCAGACATCAAAATGAGCAAGGTAAGAGAAAAGGCTTCTATCAGCATTTCTAAAAGAGAGGCAACGTTAAGGTTAAGTGACAATATAACAGAGTACATTAGAAAAAATCACACAACCAGTCTCTAAAATGAAAGATAGGCATTAAACGCCCATTTACAGTTAACACAATGGATGAGATTTCTTGGAACAGCTTGGAGGGCTCTTTTAAAGGGATAATACAGTACATGAAAATATTTTTTTCTTCCAGCTACACCAGCAAAAAAAACCCCTATGATTGACTTTGTTTTCTCCATTCAGAACTGACCAACACCAAACAAGTCAGTGTCAGCTGCCCGGTCATAGCAGGGGATGTTATGAACACACTGTATCACATCTTTATCCCTGCATATGTAGATCCTCCAAACAAGAATCATGCCAATTTTCCCAGAATATGCAGAAGTTTCTGAGACACCTATCTGGAAATACTTTTATTGGAAAAAGACATCCTACTTAACTCAGTGATGGACTGACTATATTAATTAAAGCTTTTTGTCTCTCACAGAGATGCCCTCACAGATCCTGACATACTTCTGAAGAACTGTAAGAGAAACAAACATCTGGAGGTTTAGCAACATGCATGAAATACATTAAATAAATATTGCATCACCGCCTCCTCAAGTGTGCAACCCCACCGTGAGCTGCCGTCAGGGATCCCGCCCTGACATTTGCAGTGAGGGTAAGTAACAATGTTCAAAGAATCTAGGTATTTACGTAGATTTTAATATTACTGGGATATTGCTGTGATGTGATTGTGTGTTGAATTTCTTAGGCACCTAGGCTGCCACAGATGTGGTGTTCAGACAGTTGACATGACTCTCTGTGAATCTGTTCCATGGCCACCCATGGGGAGAGCAATTCAGAGAAAGAGCCAGCCACTGATTATGTGCACAGTCACGTGCAAAGGAGACTAACTTGCACTGGTTCAGTATACAGCTCCCTAAGGAGCTAGAGCCTGATGATCAGATCGATAGGGGAAAACAAACAAACAAACAAACAACAAAAAAACAACAGAATTTTAGATTTTTTCACATTCCTGTGTTTCTAAACCTACTCCAAGCCTCAATGTATTCCTGCCATGATCTGCTGATTCCTGACAGTGATTCAGTGTGTTTACCTTCTGCAGCACTGCAACCAAAATGTGATCGGACCATAGGTAGATATGCCCAGACTATCTCATTTCTGATAACACCGTGGTTCTCAGCATTGACCAGAGGCATGAACAGTTAGTTATCCAGGTTTTGGTTGGTTTTATAGCATATGCTGATCTCCAGCAAGTTTTCACAGTCTCCTAAAAAAGTACCAATTTTCCATGTTCTTGTCTTTGTAATCCCTGAGCCAGTACTACTGACTAGAGACAGACGAGTCTATTAGTGATGATACAATTAGTAACATCTTTAAACAAAGCTGCAGAACACCCCAAGTTCCCAGCATTTCCTCTGACATACCATTCCCTTGTATCCTAGAGATCTTCTCCACCAAACAGGGTAGGGTTGGAGAATGATGGAAGCTCTAACAATCTCCTTGGCATTAGCTGGGATGATTGCTGTATGTTAAAAATACACATTCTGCACATTTTCTGCTCTAAAAGATTTTTTGTGAGAAGCCAAGTTGAATGTTTTCAGCATTAGAATAAAAACTGGTGGCATAAATAAATATTGAGAAAAACAAAGGCTGACTAGAGACTTGGTGGTGAAGACTAGGCAGCACCTGGGCCTTTTAAGTTTGGAACTGGTGACAGGTCCATAGCTGAAGACAGGCCAGAACAGAAACATTGGTTTTCCAGACAGTTCAGCAGCATGATTTTGACTTCTCTGTAGCAATGACTGCTGTGCTGGATTCACTTTAGTGAAGAAATGTCTTTGTGCACTTCGTGACTCAAGAAATGGGATTTTCCACACCATGGGAGAAGTTGTTCCTTTCTCTTCTGCTTTGGCCTCTCTTGCTTGACAGAAAGGAAGCAGGACCATGGACTGATCTCAGCTCACCAGGATGATGAAACATTTCTCCTTTTAGCCCCCATTCTAAATACGTTAGCCACCTCCCAGTTTTAGATGCTATAAGTGGGCAGCTGCTCCATCTAACAACAGAATCCCTGCTAAGGAATGTCAGGTAGAGTGAGAGCCATTTCTCTCATGTCCACAGAATTGAGAGTCACACACTTACACAACCTTCTGCTGTTTTTTAAAGGGAAGAAAAATCAAGGGTGTGTCTTTGACCTTTAAAATATGATGGGAATTCCCCTACGGACTTGGAGGGGTTAGGGAACAATGGTGTAGATCAGTCTGAGACATCTTAGGGGTTGGAAAACAGTAGTAGAGCTCAATTCAGTGCTATAAAAATGATCATCCTTCTTAAATACCTTTCGTTTGTTAGCAAGGTCCATAAAACCTCTACAAGGTGAAATAAAAGTGCCTATTTCTCTCGGAGGTCTAGGTGGCCAACGTTCATGTAGAGGTCTATACATGAGATGTCTAGACTTATCTGAAAGCCATCCTACCTCAGGATCTCAAATTTATTCTGATCTATGAACAGTCACGTATATACATTCCTCATTTTGTGTCCTCTGAAACAAATTTTCACCTCTCTGACTGAAAACTGTAGGACACTAAGGAAGGTTGTTGTGAAGGCATGCACATACACAGTAGATTCCTTGTTTTAAAAAATCTGTGTTCTGAGACAACATATTTAATAATTTTTAAGATAGGCACAAATTTCCTTTCCTATTGACAGAGCCTAGAAGGGCCTCATTCATTAACGTGGTGCTTTAGGTAAGTGTAAAAAGTTGCACGTGTTCACATCGTGTAGAATCTTAAGCTTTATAAGCTTGAGTTGTCCCCTTTCTTTATTTAAGGTCAGTGCCTTAATTGTAGGACTGTAAAGCAATCCTCCTCATGCTTTGGCCCAGGGAATTATTGCAGCTTAATGAATTAGTCCATGCAGTTTGAAATCCTCTCAATTAGACTGATTAAAAGAACAGTGAGCTACAGCATGGCTGTCTCATAAGCAATAACAGACATAGGGTCCTTAGGCAGAGGCAGAACTTCAGTGTCAGATCCCGCATCTTGTGTCCTAGTCCCAGCACCACAGGACTGAAAGGCAGTTTGCCCTGAGGTCAGCTTGGCTGATAGGCAAGTTCTGGAGACGTTGGTGGGTTTGGGTGCCTCCAGCATGGTGGGTGAGGAAGGGTGACCCTGTGGGTCCTAGTGAGGGTAAGGATTGAGTGTGGAACCTGGTGTTTTTGTGGCTGAAAAATACAGCTGTTAGAAATGAGGATTTTGGATATCTTTTGAGTAAAATCTGTGAGTCTGTGTTCTATTCTGGCCAACATGACAACTGTGGGATTTTGTGGTAGTCACTTTGTGAAACTTCTGAGTGAAAGGTGCTATATGATCAAATTATTATTAGTCTTTACAGGAAAGTACAGGGAAATGTTGTATGCTAACTACCCTGGCACAAAGCAGAGCCTGGAAGAGATCACATCTCTTATCCTGAATCTACTGAGCCAGAACAAAGCAGAGGGAAGGGCAGTAAATATATCTTGGGAAGGGGAAGCCCTGCAGAAAGCACCCAGCCAATTCTGAGAGTTGGGAAAAAAATTCCCCTCTTGACTCTCACAAGTCATCAGCTGATGCTATGAGCTATGAGGTTCAAAAACATTTATTGCTGCCCTTCTTTGCATAACTGCCGTGGTTACTCACGCTGCTGCAGTTGTTGAAGCCCAGCTGCCCCATTTGCCCCACGATAACCTCCTGCAGCGGCAAATTCCACAGCCAGCCCTGCTGTGGAACATGTTCCTTTTTAGGGATCACTGGTGGTCATCCTCATTCTTAAGACACATCTCGAAGAATGCAATATCCTATTAAAGTAGCAGCAAGGAAGCTGAGCCCTTTCCTCCCCTGTGTGTTTTCAGTCTAGTTTTGCATTACTCCTCACCTAAGTCAAGAGAGGAACAGAGCTTCTAAGAATTTTGTACCAAATGAAATATACATAAAGTACTAATGAATGTTTCATGTACCAATGAAATGTTTTGTTTCTTTATGTACCATTTTGTACCAAATGAAACGCTTTAAGCCAGGGCTGAATGGACACTGACACAGCCCTGCTGAGGACGCAGCGTGGCAGTGGGCTTCCATCCCAACAGCAGGCTGCCAGGGCACATTGTGCTCCACGCGTAGCCTCTGGGTTCATGCTGCAGACTCCAGGGCATCAGAGCCTCTGGTGGGACATGCAAGGGTCTTTCTGTCATTCCCAGCAAATACACAGTGGGACACACAGCCAGCCACCAACTTCACTGTGCTGCTTGGGGTGGGGTGGTGGGTGGTGGTGGTGACAGAGGGCCAGAGACATCTTTGCTGCTCCCTTAGAAGCTGATGAGGCAAGACATCAGTAAGTCACGGGTTAGGCTGGTCTGAGAGCGCCATTTGCCTGTGGATCACAGAGGTGTTTTGAGCTGTGTCTCCTCCCCACGCTTGCTGTTTGTGCAAATCAGTTTTCTCTCTCACATGCCTGTAGTGAACCAAAAAGACAAGCTTTTGTTGAATGGGAATGGGTGAAACATGAGATCTGGCCCTTTGCTAGCCTGGTATAAATGTTTACATATTTTAATAGTTCTAATTAGTATCTCTTTAAAACATAAGGGTTATCTAACCCAGAAAAATTGATGACATTTGCTCAGGTATTGATCCCTCAGTGTCACATCCTTCGCTTTCTATGACTGCTTTGTCTTTTGGCTCATGAGCATTCAGGTCCAGTGACACAACTTGCAAAGCTAAAATCAGTAGCCATGGATGTGACCAGCCTCACGCAGTGCTCGTGTGCAGGCTCCCCGCTCTCCCCCCAAGTCGTGAGAAGCAGCTGGAAAAGCTGTAACAAAACTCCCAGCTGCACCATCACTCACAGCCTCGGGTTTAAACAAAAGGTCAATGTAGTTCTCAAGTGAGAAACTTTAGATTAAAATATAAACAAATGAGTGAGAAATGGTGCCAAGCTTGGAGGGATTAAGGGATTCAATGAAAGATGAAACTTCAAAAAGTGTTTGAGCCTGTTTCTTAATCCTTGAAACTGAAAAGCACAGTAAAGTAACCTCTTAATTGCTACACACCTGTGCATGCCTTTGCCACTGCCTGCAAAGGCAGCACACGTATTTTAGCAACCAGAAAGATGGGCATCTCTCAGCCAAAGAGCTGTTCACAGTTCCAACTAAATGAACCCTTTTCTGTGTATGGGAAGGACAAATTCACTCTTACAAAGTACAAAGGCTCTTCTATGAACAGCAACAGAGCAATGTTACTCCTGGCCAAATTATCTTTTCTAGATGGTGGGTCAGATAGGTAGGCCTCTTATAATCGGGGGAGTTTATTCTTGCTAAACTGCTATACCACTCATATTGCATGCTAGTTCCTTGGAAGAAAGCATTGCTTCAGGAGTCCTTTCAGACTATGGCCTGGAAGCTCAGCAGGCTACTGAGGTCCTTTGTGCTTGAAGTACAGCCCAGGGACCAAAGAAAGCATCCAGCAACAAGAACACCTCTGCTTGGCTTCTTGTCTTGCCATGTATTTCTTTGGATAAATACAAACATTTGAACTTTCGCTTCAGTTTAATCCTGAAAATAGGAGTAGCAATATGTCCTAGTGTACAGAAGTGCAGTGTGTTTCCCTCGATATTTGCAGAGATCACTTGAGCCTATTTCAGTGCTTCACTATGTTGAGTTTCTCCTTCAAATGACCTTGTAAGCTATCAGTGCCACAGCCAGATGAAACTAACCCTTAACTAGGCGGCTTCCAGAAAGAAATGAAAACTTTTGTCTGTTGTTTCTCAGGCACTCTGCGCAGAAAAGGAAGCTTAATGCTGCCAGTGTTGTTGGCTCAAACAATGCTTTTGACATTTCAGGAATTAAGCATGAAGGATTAGAGGATAAATGGCACGTTGTTGTAGATGAAGAATAATCTTTAACCCTTCACACGTCCCAGAGGTATATGTGCATTATCTGGATGGACAGTGAAGAGGCACTGGGGAGGGGGTATTTGGGCTTCCTTTCATCATTAGAGGTCTATATTCATATCTGAACTTAGGGGAACTTAGTGGAAAATCTGTAAATGTTAGGTTAGTGAGTGATGGAGGAAGAACTTCAGCAGGGGCATGCTGCAAAGTTTCCTGTGCATGACAGGAAATGGATCAGAGGAAGTGTTAATATGCTGAGTTTAGGTTCTCCAATTTACAATGAGCAGGTAGGTCAGTGGCTTTTCAGCCACTTCTGCAAGCAGGGAAACATCCTGGAAAGATTATCACTGTGGTGCTGCTCAGGATTTTGCAAAAGCATCAGGGGAGCCAGTCCTTGCCTTAGCTTAGGTGTCGGGCAATGAATTTTGATGTCAAGCAAATCCATGATTTAAAAAATGATGTTTCTATTTCAGTAGCATATTTCTGTTGTTCTTCAAGAAAACCATTAGCTTATATTTTTATAAAGTATCCCACAGTCACTGGAAGCTCAGCAGTGCTCGTCCTTTTGCTCTTTATCCTACAGCATTAAAACAGGAACATACATTACCATTTTTTCCATGTAAAACTGTTTCAAAGAAGTTGCTTAAAAATTGATCAATGTATTTTTCTCTTATTATAGTTTCTTCTGTTAAAATACTTTGCAGTTTTAAAGTGATGTATTTAAGGAATTGCTTTGCTGAGACTTAGATGCTCTGTGAAATATAGCATATACTTACTAGCACACAGAACTCCACGCAAGATTAGGACAAGAAACGAAGGTTTATAATCAAGCATTTTAGGACTGAGGAAGAACTCAGAAAATCAAATTATCCCGGCCACTGAAGCATTCCTCACTAATGAGGCACATCAGCACTAGAAATTGAGCCTGGGAACTATGTTTCTGATCAAAGAGGAGAGAAAGAGAACAAGCAAGGGAGCAAGTCTGTGGAGAACAACAGGAATAGAACCATATGAGTGCAGAAATGAGGAAGCAGAGGAAAAAGTGACAGAAGACATAGCAAGACCCGCCTAGAAACCCTGGGAATCTCCAGTCCAGTCCATTCTTCTGTTTTGAGGCAGAATCAACATCTAGATAACTTCTGACAATTCTTTGTTCAACCTCTCTTAAAAAACACCAACAAAGAATGTCCCTCAGCTTCCCCAAATAGTCCATTGCCATACTATTTCAGACAGCTGGAAAGTGGCCAAAACGCCCCAAACACCTCCAGTTCTGTAAAAAGTGTTGTTCAAACTTCAACTACTACAAATGATAAAGGTTTTTAATTCACATGAAAAATGAGATCAGTGCAGCATCCCCTGTTATGCCCTGGCACTAGGGCAGGGCTGTTCCACTGGCTGCCAACAGCAATCACACTTTTGGCTATCTCATGTCCAATTAGTCATTAGATTTGACCTGGACTTGTTTAACAGATCTGAAGGGATCAGCATTCAAGACTATGTGACTACAGCTCTGCAAAAATATGATGGATAATGAACTGAAATCTAGGGTAGGATAGATTGTTCTTGCCAAAAGGAAAGTTAAACATCATTATCTTACTGAATCTTCAGGATTAAGTTACACTGATTTAGGGCTACATGAGGGCACTGAATTGAAACTTTAACATGCTTTAGCATATACACATTGACTTCACGCACTTAACTGATTCACCTCTACATTTTTTGATAGACAAATGACAGCCAGAGGTCAGCCAGGAAGTCGGGGAGCTGAACTGGGAGCTAACAAAACTCATGTTAGTTTCTGCAACCACTGCTGTTTTTCTTTTTACATGGACCTCAGCTAGGAACGGTATGCAATTCCTATTACCACTCCTATTAGTTTTCCATTATGTCGGCTTACAGATCTCTCCCAAGCCAACTTCTAGTGAAGAAGCTTAGAAGGCACGTCCTCACTTCATGTCCAACTCCATTTACAATATTGAAATACTGTCGGGTCTTGACACGCTCAGGCTGTACCAAGGCCAAGTCAGATAGTAATCAGTTGTCATGCTTTGAGAACATTTGCTTGTAATATGTCTCCGTACATTTCTGTAAGGGAGGGGCTGCAGATGAGGTGCCCAAGAAGGGCAGACACAGGGAACAATGGGGAATTGCTCTCCTATGTGTTTGCACAGAAAATGAGAAAAGTGCCTTTGTTCACCTTTGCTGGAGGGGGTTTGCAGTGCTGTTTTCAAAACCTCAATTTCCCCTTTGGGACATCTCAGAGTCTGTGTTAGAACAGCATTAGTGGTCCTATAGGTTAGACACAGCTTACAGAATGAGGATACAGTTGATATCAGGTAGTACTTTTGCAATGACCAATAACGTAAGATATACAGCCACAAGGACCATTCATCCTTCTTGCTTAATCAGTAGTTCACAGTATTATTTGTGCTATTTCTTTTTCATGTAAACCTGTGAACAATATTTCTTTGGAGGAATCTCCAGCATCATAAGGATTTTTAATAGGCATTTCAATTTTCAAACAGGAACAGTCCTTTAGTTCATCTATTTTGCCTGGAAGAAGTCTTTATTGTTAAGCTGACTGCAGTCCTCATTCACCAAGTCACCTGATGAGGTAAATTTTAGAGTGTGATTTGCATTAAGATAAATTAAAACCTTTAAGATATACATATAGTTAATTAAAGGAAGATAGGTAGCATCTATCTGGTTCAGCTGTCATTGCAATATTATTCCTGAAGTGAGTACAATAGTCACCCATATAGAATGTTTTTTAGAGGAGAATGTTGAAAGAGCTCAGCATAAACCATGTTTGGATAGTACAGTTTGCCCCCATGGGTTAAAAAATCCTGTTTAGAATTACCTACTAAACAAGAATAAAGATGGAGGAGACTTATTAATGGCAAAGACTCTTTTCTGCTCATTCAGGCCCCTGTGAGGTATTCTAGATTCCAGACACAGTTGTATATTTTTCAAAGTTTGAGTATGCTTCCATTAAATTTCTGTTATTTATATATATAAACATCAGTTTGTAAATACTTCACAAAATGGAACCCTGGTCTGAAACTGGTTACACATCTGTATCACTTGGTTACAAAAAGCATCAATTGGCTGCCTGCAGTAGCCTTACATAAGACATATACAGTCATTTTGCAATCATCTCTCTTAAGAGCTCATTAGGAAAACAAAAGACAAAGAACAAACAGAAGAATAAAACCATGATCAAGGAAAGAATTATATGACTTTGGTCACTGGGAAGCCTCAAACTCACTTCAAGCAGAAAATTTTCAATAAAGCATGCAATTAGGAAATAGTCCGTAGACCATAAGACGGTTACATACAAATCTGAGTCTTTGTAGTTTTAAACCAAGACACAGTTGATCTTTAACTTACGAAGTCTTTTTGTGTGACTGCAGGGTGGAAAAATGTTGTTTGTTTATTTAAAGTCTACTTCCATTAAAAACAACCAAAATACAGGAGAAGAATAAGAGAAAGACTCTTGAAGGATACATGCATGTCTGGAATCCACAGTGATGCGTGAAGGAGCAAGACAGGTACATTAAATGTATCTCTCAGTCATTTTAACTTTGAGTAACTGTTCCTTCCTTTCTTGTGGAATACATGCCAGAGAATCGTTCATCAGCTGAGCTCACCCCAGTCTTTTTGTCAGTACTCATCAGTGGTATGGGGTGGTTTGTGTCCAGAATATCTATCAGGCATGGATTTTATAGCCTGTACTATCAGGCAGGTGCTTGGGCAGGCTTGGGTCCCAGGCTGCAAGGAGCAGGGTGGACTGATACAACAGATGCAGTCACTGTGAGTCCGTGCTTCCCTTAGCAGGGTCCAGGTCTGAGTTCACTACTCCTTTGGGAAATTTCTCTTTGGAATATGCAGTTGCTGGTTGGGGGACAAAGTGGAGGCTACGTGGGCAGGTGTACGCTGCCTTTGCAAGCAGGTAGGAGCTGTCAGTGAGGAATGTAGCTTATGGGCTAAACCCCCTCTTTATGGCTCCTTGTTGAGAAGCAAGATCCAAGTTCCTAGGCAGAGGTTAGGAGATCTTTTTTTTAGATACTAGTCATTGCATTTTCTGATAAGCACTTGCATGCAATGCTGGTGAGGAATCTGACAGGGCAACATTTTTTCCACCAGAAATTTCCCTTCTGTAAAATCGAAATATTTTTTGAAAATACAATGCCTTAGAATATTACTGGAAATAACATTTTTGATCAAATCAGACAGTGAGAAGCTCTACTTCATTCAAAACTATGTGACAATACCAGGATGGATACACAGTTTCTTATAGCAAACAATGTTCTGGGTGACTCTCAAGTTAGGAGAATATTCCATCCACTGAAGTGATTTTCATATTCAGTCAGTTAAAAAAAAACACAGAGGTTTTGACTTGGTAATGAAAGAATACATATGTGTAAAAGAAACATCCCTACAATGGATCAGAGGGCAGATTTTAAAAGAATGCAGATGTCTGTTGTCTGAACTGTGAACACTACCAAGTGGTTTCCAGCATGATAAACATGGCAAGACAGTGAGATAGACAGCTTGGCCAAACATATATTTATTTGTCATGGCTGTTTATGCAATTTTGGTGACTGTATTTACACACAGATGTGATATCGTATATCCAATGTAGGATATATAACATTTATCAGCACATTCAATAGCGGGTAGCAGCAGCAGTCACTTTATCAAAGACAAGCATCATAAACTCTGTAGTTGCTTATATATTTTCTATGTGACATTCAATTATTCCTGAAAGAGAATTAATCCTCTCCCTTCAACTGCTGTGTGAG
The DNA here is from genome assembly GCF_040182565.1 of Anser cygnoides. Taxonomy (NCBI): domain Eukaryota; kingdom Metazoa; phylum Chordata; class Aves; order Anseriformes; family Anatidae; genus Anser; species Anser cygnoides. The sequence goes on along the minus strand of NC_089877.1, from coordinate 17,576,376 downwards.
GGTGTAGGATCTGTTGCTGTTATTGGGTCTCTCCTGGATAGCATGTATCTTATTTCTTTAACAAGGTGAGCAAAAATAAAGTAGCTTGGAAGAAACCACTTTACACAAACAGTCATCTCCCACTAAATTACACAATTCTCTACTCGACTTCTTATATGCTCCATTAGTGCAAGACAGCTAAATGCTGTTCAAATCAGATGAGCGAAAGGAACCCATGACCCTATTTTACGAAACAACTTAAAGACTCAGCACAGTCTACCTCTAATGTAATTCCCAAAGCTGCTGATTTTTGAGTTTCTTTTCAGGTGTCCCCTGGATCTTCTCTACTACAAAAACATTAAATGATGTTTGCTGACCCAATATCAAAGTCTAAAATACTGCTAATTTTTTTTTTTATTTTTTATTTTTTAATTCCAAATCACAGAGTTACTGGAATTGACTCTTGACCTGAACTGTAGCTCATCACATTCATTCTGCTGAATGTTGCACTTAATTATTCTTAATTCTATTGAATTAGTTGTGTAGCAAATAGGTTTAGAGGCTTGGTATTTTTCTGTTGTTATGTTGCTGTTGCAGAAGTACTCTGCAAACACAGGACTGAGATCCATTCATTGCAAAACAATGAGATGAGCTAATGCACATTAGGCATTTCTTTTCAGCCTTGTTTCCTAAGAAAGCCAGTGTATGTGCAAATGCATGTACATCTTTCCATGTTTCCTCATGCCTGTTTAAGCTATTAGCCAGTTTTAACTAAATTTGACTGAAGAGTAGTCATGCCAGGAACATCGCAGGTTGTATACAAGTAGTCAGGTGAGGAAAGGTGGGAGATCCTTCAGTGCCCTCAGTAAAAGACGACCCACAGGAAGGGCTGCAACAGCTACTAGGTAGGAGAGAATACACTTGAGACAAACCTATATTCCCTGCTGTGGGAATCTCAGAGGCACAGCCCACACTGGTTTTGAGAAGTATGACAGAAACCCAGATCCATAGGCAACCAGGATTTCTTGGTCTTACTGCTTATAAAGACTCTCTTTCTGACTTCCCCCTTTTCAATTGGTTGCCTTAACAAATGAAGACAGGCAACTTCTCTGACCGGGGAAGGAGGAATGCTAAAACCCATATGAAGACAGAGACTCAGAGATGTATTTCTGAGAGCAAACAGTGAATGTGTATGGGCTGGTACAGAATCGCAACAGGTTGAGTCCAAACAGTTTGCATGTTTGGACTTAAAGTGAAACCCTAATGTTGTTTAAAGCCAATGTTTTTGCCATAGCTGAATCTGATTCTGCTTGGGAACTTAAATCAAAGCCGTCCTTAAACTCCGATTTTCCCAGACTCACAGACTCATTTTTATCTGTATGATTCTTAATTGATGAGTTGCACAGATTACATACACCAAGCAAGACAGATCCGATCTTCTGTGAAGAGTAAGTTAGGAGTTCCCACAGATTTGCAAAGTAAGTTAGAGGCTACAGTAGCTCCTTCATTGTTTGCAGGAAGGTGACAATGAAGACCAGAACCATTCCTTTCAATTTTGGCTTGTTCTCCACAAGATGGTGCTCTTTCCCTTGTCCTGAGGTGGTTTTTGTTCAATCCGTCATTCAATACCTAGCCATATTAGCCCCTCTGCATCTCTTGTTCCGTTTCTGCCCACACTGTTGTCACCCTGTATGCATTACACCGGGTGACTGCCTTTGGCCAGTTGTGCATGCTGCAGTTGTGTATGACTGCCTTACAGGATGTTTGGAGTCTGGAATTTCTTCAAAACCTTATGCTTAATTGCAAAACTGTGATATTGCAACCAAGTCCAATCACATTGCGTCAGTCCATCCCAATCCTTTGTTACTGCCATATGTATTCACCTTTACGGCACTGCCTGAGACAAACGAACCAAGAAACCAGGTGTGTTTCCACACACCAGCACGACTGTTAGAGGGCACGATGTATTTAATCAGGCATGGGATTGTGACCCGTGATGGAATGCGTTAGCTCTTTGGAAATCGCTTATTGGTTTCTCCAGACCAGGTCTGTATCACTGTAAACAAGTGGATGACATGCCAAATTAAAAACAAAGGCTGAGTCAAACAGGAAACAAAGCTGATATTACAGCGTCTGCATCCCGCGATTTCCAGAGCACTCGCTGCCCTCGCCTTGACACCGGGCTGTCCCCATTGCCCGCCCCACCACCTGCTGAGGGCAAACTCCGACCTTACGTTGGCCAGAGCCAAGGCACCGTGGCTCACCCTGAGCAGCTCGCCAGAGAGCTCTCGTGGCTTCCATTTTACCTAATGCCAGGAAGGCGGCCAGCAATGGAAGTTGTAAAGGCTTCACTATCTCTATAAAAGGCTATAAAAACTATACAAAGTTAACAGTGTCCCATGACATGGTCTCTCACTTTAGATGTATGAAGTGACACTGCACAAAACAGTAAAGCAACTGATCCACGAGGAACCTGACTGATCACTTGAACCCGACAACCCTCAAGTGTGCCAGAGTCCCTGGCTGCTTGATGGGGGCTGCAGAGCCAGCTGCAGCCCTGATTTTCCACTGCAAGCACCCTCAGCCTGCCCGCAGCTCTCCATAGCCCTCACTTCTTCCTTTTCTGTGGAGCGCATTTTAAGAAAACTCATGAAATAGTAAAGCATGTAGTTTGCTGTAAGGTTTTTCCTTTTTTTCTTTCTCCCTCTCCATATGTTTAACTGATATCAGTCTCCAGCCCCCTCTAATAATGTGTTATTGGAGACGTTAAGGAGATGCACCTGCTAAGTGGCTCAATGATTAACCCAGTGTCAGGAAGGGGTGGGTGTACGTTCAAACATTTCATTTAAATAGATGGTGGGCAGGGGGAATTACTTTTCTATAGCGTTTATATGCCTTGCTCTGCTGATGTTACTAGGCTGGGAGGGAGGCAGGTCAGAAATTATAACTGCAGAGCTTTTTTATTATTAATATTATTATTATTTTTTGTAGGAAGTTCTTAAAGTATTTTATAAGATTGAGAATTATTACTCTCCTGTTCACCTTCTCATGAAATTAGACAGACACTTGCCCAAGGCACACTGTGAGTCAGTGGCAATGTTGAACAGGTATGCCTGGGCTTTAGCTTGTGACCTTAGAGTGCTATTTTGGGGTTCTGTAACAATGCTAAACTTCAGAAGGGAAAAAAATGCTTAAAGAAAAGCATAGTGAGACCAAACAACTGTATCAATCCAAATACACGTAACTAAGTCCTTTCTTCTCCTGTCAAGTGCTGCTAATTCACATAGTTCCTTTCATCTATAGATCAAGCACCATCTGAAAAACAGTTAGGACTTTTGCCGGAAGGATGAACTAAAATTCCATTCTACTTCCTTTTCTTTCAACCTGTTAGTGAAAAAAAAATCAAATAATGTTGATTTCAATCTTCAATTTTTAAGATGATATAGTTTTTGCAGCCTGTTTATTATTTTTGTGTCATTGTAGAAATTTCAGTTGCAATGGGTTTTGCTGTTTATTTTCCTCACTGACAAGCCATTGTGCCATAAATAGCTCTTCCACAGATTGTCCATGTGCATGAATGGTGACTGGCTGCATGCATCTTGAGAGCTGTCCTTCTTAATATCCCCTAATGCTTTAGAGATGTGTCAGTTTATCTGTTTTGAGATACTATTATTCAAACGCCTAGATACTATAATCTTCTTGTACGGAACCACTATTAAGGAAAAAGAGAGAGAAAAAAAATCCTCCCATAGTTGTAACTACAGTGGTAGAGCCATTGCATGTTTGTGTCAAATACTTCAAGGTTAAATGATGACCATACCAGTGGCTCAAAATCTGCTTGTTAGTATAGACTGAAAAGACACTTTCCGTTTGGTCTTTTCCTACATAAAATTTGCCTTTGTTTTGGAACCAAACTGTAAAGGTGGACTTACCTTCACTCTCCAGCTACCTTGAAGGTAGGATGCATTTAGAGATGAAAGAAAATTATTGCAAGAATTTAAGCTCTCATCTGATCCCCTAGCCAAGAGGAAAGACTTCTGAGTACTTGCAGCTGAATGGATTCCTTTTTCCCATTCAGAGCTGCTTGGCTGGGAACGATGTTTGGGAGGTGACCCAACTCCACTACCCTAGAGTGTGAAAACTGATTTGGAAACAGAATTCTGATGGGGATGGGACAGCAGGGCTGTGGGAAATGCTTGCTCATGATGCAGAAATGCAAATAGCTAATAAAGTAGTAGTGCAGGAGAATTAATCCAGCAAAGAGTGATTTTTATCTTGTCAAGAGGCCAACAGTTTGAAACTGTGCTGCCCTTCCTTAGACATCTTAATTACAAGTGGACACAGATATGCTGGCACACCAAATGATAGCAAGGTACTGTGGTACTTTCTTTTTAGACGAAAGGAATGTATTTCTTGTTTCTGATCTCAGGCATGGGCAGTAAAAAGCAAAGGTAACATTGAGTTTTAGGAGGGGTCTGGAGATCCTGCTTCCTCTCTATACCAGGGGCAGAGGGGAAGGAAGGGTAGCTCTGTTGTTTGGTCTGGTGCAGCCCATTTGGACTTCTGAGTTTTAGCAATAGCACAAGTGATTAACGGGCCAAAAGTTACTGAGAGAAACTGCTTTTGCTGATTCATAAACTCATTTAATATAACAAAGATAGTCTTGCCCTGATGAAGGGAGTGGTAGGTTGTTCTAATGTCTTAGTTCTATCTCAACTCCAAAAGCTATCGCTCAGGGGAGGTGAAGCAGGACCCTCAAAGCAAGGAGCGGACTCTGCCTCCCAAAGGTTACCAAGGGACTGCTGTGACTCAGAGTTTATCAGAGCCAAAGCAACAAAACAAGAATGGAGCTTCCAGATAGCCTCCAGCTACGTGGCTTAGATGGGCACTGCTGCTGGTGAGGTGCTGATCAGACCAGTATTGATCACCGGGCTAGCAATACCTGCTGTTCTTGAGGGTGACAGCACACACCTTCTGACCTTGTCCTCTGCATTTAGGTTTGGGTACTGGGTATTAGAGGGTGCTTCTTTTAAAACCATAGACACTATGGTAAACACTATTTAATTACCAAAAAGGACTCAATGCCTAGGCCAAGGTTTCGTCCACCACTAAAGTCCTGAGGAAAGATTTTCAAGGGTGGAGTTAGGAGTCTCAGGCACTTTGCCACGCCAGCACTGGCAATGACACTGCCCCTTGGCACCCTGAGACTGCTGTGGCTGATGCACCCTTTTCAGAGGCTGTGGGCATTTCCTGGGGTAATGTATCCAGTTGAAGGTCTTTCAGCCACATCCCTTTTTCTCTCTAGGGCATAAGAGCCAACAAAACTGTATCATACCGGTCCTGAATATTAGTGAAGCAATGATGAGTTTCTCTCCGTGCCTTTCTCAAGGGAACCTGGAAGAGCGATTCAAAGAGCTCTGAGAATGTATGCTTTAATAACACCCCTGGACTGTACTTGCTGGTCTTTGCGTTTGGCCTGACATTTTGTTTACTATAGTGTTTGTGAAATAAGGACAGCCATAAACATCCATCCAGCTGCACCTCTGCAATGACATGCTCTGACACGCACGAGTACTTTCAGTGGAAGTGTTCCTGCAGCCATCTTGAGAGATCTTTGTGGGTTCTCAAGTCATCCAGTTAGGGAGAAAAACAACCATAACATGTTACTGAGGTCACAGAATGAATAAGACATTATGAATAGCCATGCTGGAAACAAAAGCTTTGGTGAATAGTTGGTGAGAAATGTGGGGGTTGACAAAGTTTGCAGACCAGTTCAAAATAATGAAGCACTGGGAAAAATGTTAGCTTGTGGATAATGTCCAAGTAAAAAAAAATTGAACAAACTGTTCGATGCGGGGGCTTCATCCACCCTTATTCTCACCTGAGTGGTGAATCATTGGGTCACCTTCTTGAAGGTAAATCATTAAGTAAAAAATTTAGAGGGGAGGAAAAAAAATCAATGTCAGGTTTACCCTATGTCCCAGAGCAGTGAATAATTGCTTTGTGTTGCTGTAGCAACAGATGGCTCAATCTTCTGGGCTTACACTTCTCACCAGAGTGTCAGATCTTCTGAGCAGGTCATAAATAAATTTGATGGTATCTTCTTTGCATCAGAAATTTTGCCGACAGATAAAATACCTTTCTTTTCTATGCCCTTTAAAAGAGGGCATATACTAACATGCCCACATAATAACTTGCCCATTTGTGACAAAGCTGTTCTCCATATCATGTCTTACTGTTGATTCACAACTTCCTTCATGAACTACTGGGATTTTATCTGAAAGTTTCAATCAGATGTGTATTTATAAGCTTTTCTCAAATACAGATTGCAAACATTCATAGACTTATTCTCCCAGCATCTGTATGAAATGATACTATTTCACAGGTCTGGACCTGAAACACAGGTATCATATAACCTGCCCATAGTCTTGCAGAAAATCTATGGCGGAAAGAGAAATACACTCCAGATTTCCCAAGATAAACCCCATAGCCTTAAATACACAATCATTCAAGCTAAACATCAACTCTGCAATCGTGGGTCCAGGCATATCTTTCCCTGATGCGATAAATGGCAGAAATATACTGGCACAAAATGATAGCATGAAGTTAAGTATTAGAATATTTACTTTTCTTGGTCTTGTGAAATCCTAGCACATTGATCTGTTTTTCCTCCCTCTGAGGTAGATTTTCAGATTTCTCTTAACTGATGCTTCTTACTTTAAGTTCACATTGGTATTTTGGTCACTACATTCCCCTTTCTTCCACAAAATAGGTCTGTCACCTGTCAGGAAATTTCCAAGGGAAGAACAGAGCTGGCAGTAGGAATCAGCTGAAGGGATGAATGCTCTCATTACACAAAAGTGCATGCTTAGCAATTAAAATATTCTAAAATAACATTGTAGTTGTTTTTGTGCTTTATGTACAGTATTAAAAATAAAATAGTCTACCACAGGTAATTTATGAAAGCAGCTAATAATGAGTTCATTATTGCATAGCAAGCCAATGTTGCAGTCGTGGTTATAGGCCTAGCCAAGGTCTTTGATCTTCTGGTTCATTAATGTATAAATGAAAAGACTTTGGCTTTCATCTCACATCCATCGGCTAATTATCTCAGTAACTGGTCTCACTCAGATCTCAGGCAGTTCTTATTCAAGGACTTACCCTTTCATTTTCCATCCTCTATACAGGCAGTGAGTCACCAGAGTCATGATTTATTGTCCTTTCTTTTACGAGATTTGTTATTTGCACAGCTCTGTCCAAGGGACACATCTGTCTATAAAATTTTCAGTTGAAACAATTTGAAAATGCTAGGTGATGTAGCTATTTGCAGTGACACCATTGGATATTAGTGAGGAGGAGCTGATTTTAAACAGGAAAATGCACCACAAGGCTAAACTGAGTTTCATGAGAGTACTACTGTACTCTTCTGACTTCTTCCTCGGCTTCCAGTACATCAAGACATGAAACCCGTGACTGTGAATATGGTTCTGGGTTAAGAGGGCATTTGAAATAGCAATGAAGTTGAATTCTCAGATCTGTTAGCCTAGGTGTTAGAGTGTACAATGTCACAAGTGCACAGCAAATAATTTCCTCTTACAGAACTTCATATCAACTGAAGTCTTCCTATCAGCTCTAGGATCTCTACAAAAGAACTTGTGTAGTTTTGATTCACTTCCAAATGTTGCAAATGGCCACTTCTGTTCAGACTCCAGTCAAAATAATATATATGTGATATTCATATGTTTATATTCATTTGTATTTCTAAATGAATGAAATCTGATCTGAATGGTGTTGTTAAAGTGTCCTTTGTTTTACACAGATTGTGGTTTTCACCTTGTATCTCAAAGAAAGGTTAATAGATATTAAATGGGGCCTAATACATGACTGCAGGCCTTTCCCTTCCTTTCTCTCCATCTTTCTCATGATTTTCTTAATAACAATTAATTCAGTGTCAGCAAATAAGAAAATTAAGTTCCCGACTTAGAACTTGCAGACCAAGTATTTTATGCTAGGACACTAAGACATATGTCCCGTGTTTCTTATTTTTGTAAACAAAACACTTATTGATCAGTTATGTTCTGAAATAGTCCTAGAAACTCACAGTTGTTAGAAACTCATATTATAATCATGTTATGGTGTTAAGATGATGAATGCTTGGAATGGTAAGACTGCTGACATGCCTGAAAGTTCTAGTAGTGTTTCTTTTTCCCTGTGTCTTTCAGGGAGCGATGAAACATTTTGTACATTTCCATGTACAAAAATGTTATGGCTTACTTGCCTTGACTGCCATTTTACTTCCAGGGATGAGTGCTGGTGCTGGGAATGGAGCTGGTTCTACGGAACTATATTATATGGAGAAAAATGCTGAAGGTGATATTTAGCAATGATTGACTCACATCATTAACTGTTGTTGTCAGGGGGAATTTGCTTCTGTTATTTTTTACCTATCTATACACAACTGCCCATGAACAGGTAGATGATTTCTTCTAACTTGCACCCCTATGTACAGTTTGTTTCAAGGAGCCTCAGTGCCTTTGCACCTAACATTATTGGAGACGAGAATAGGGATGTGACGTATAGTTTAGGAGATGAAAGTAGCTCCAAGTGGCATGGCAAGAGGAATGTGACAGTGGGTTATAACTGGAGCATATGGTGAACATGAGCAGGTCAAAACTGAAATGGCTAGGATAAGCTTCTTGACAGATTTTGATAAACCACTTGGTAGTCTTGCAAAGGAAACGGTACAAATGCCACCATAAGGGGCACTTATAACTCATCTAGATACTAGACTAGTTACAATGGTACTTTTAGTAGTGGTTTCAATACATGAAATACACCTGATTGATTAAGGAACTCATTTAGATGGCTAAACATAGTCCTAAAGCCTGTATCAGCCTGGTCTGATCTCTTAGCTGACAATGTATTCAGCAGGAGCTTGGACTAGAGACCTCCTGAGGTCCTTTCCAACCAGAATTATCCTATGAAATAAATACACCCAAATGTATTGTGATAGAAAAGAAATATAGAAAGTGACTGTTCCACTTCCTATACAGTCCATAAGTTGAAAATACATTCTTTTTCCTTCTTTCTCCCTCTTTCTTCTCTCTCCTCTCTTGTCTCTCTTCTTCTTTTGCAAGTCCTAGGCATATTAACAAAATTTCCTTTGCTAGCTGCATTGCGATCCAAGAACATGCTTGTTGTGTGCTTTCTGACCATACCCAAGAGTGCTCAGAGGTGAGCATGTTGTCAGTCGCCATTTTGAATAGATCATCAAGGCCAATAGCTAAATATGTCATTGGCTGTAATGACAGAACAGACAGTTCATTTTAGTTGCAAAAGTGCAATCTCCTAATACAGAAATCCCCATAAAGACTTGGTCTGTTCTTCTGGATGTGGCTGCTCCATAGGTACTTCTTTCAGGTATCCTTCTGAGAGGCATTTCTGCAATGTGTGTATGTGGGTGGGTGCATGGTGAGGCCACCTGGCTGCTAAATCACCAGTAGGCTCACTTCACTCTTTTGGGGGATCATCTCCTGTGGGAAAGGAATTTGCAGGTGGCTTTGCACTGTTTCACATGTCCCTGAATTAGAGATAATGAGGAAAACAGTGGTAGAACCAAAAACTTGAGCAAGGTCGAGATAAAATAAATTGGCTATAGTGTTAAAGATGAGCTTTGGGCAGTGGCCAATTGCTGGCTGGCTCGAGGCATGTGTCTGAGGGTCTCTAACCAATTGTATGACAGATTTGGGTGCGTGGACAGCACGTGGGGCTACGGGGAAAGTATATGTAGTAGTGAAAAAGGGCAATAAACGTCTCCTGTTCAAGAGCCATCAGGAGTCCATGTCTTGCATCCCTTCAAACTCCCACTACTAGGGTGATTCCAGCAGGCATCACTACCTGCCAATATGTCCTCACACTTAAATAGAGTTGTTTTCACACAAAATAAGCTTGTAGAGTTCTCCTGTTGAAACTACATGTAAGTAGAAGGATTGGCCACAGGGCATGAGACCAGTGATGGAGTTTCCTAAAGATCACAATTCCAGCTCCAAGGCTTTCGCTGGCTTACTAGAAGAACAGGGAGCAGCTTGGGGAGAGACTCACTCCTTTGAAATTCAGGGCTGTGTTGCTGTGGGTCACTGAGTCTAGTTTGCAAGCCACAGAATGAGAATGAGTCCTACTAAAGTCACTCCAATTTTTCTCATTCTTTCCTCCCACAGATGCACCATGCCAGCTGCTAAAAGCCATTTCAGAAAGGGCATGGGAGAAACCTGGGAGAAGGTTTTTCTTTTAAATAATTCAAGTAATTAATTCTGAGTAATGCAAAGTAACATAGTAACCCTGCACAGGGATGATGAAGTACCAGCTTCATGCCAATGCGCCTCACTGCAGTACCTGGGATACAGTTCACATGGTCACTTTCCAGGATTTAACAGCCTGGTTGGTAAAAGGCAAATGCAGCTCTTCAGTGCTTGTGGATCAAGCAGCTACATACCTGAATAAAATTGGCCCCTTCCCCTGGCAAAAAGAATGTATTTGTACTTTCAGCTGGGTTCATGCCATATGTCATAACCTGCCAAATACTAGGATTAGAAAAGTGAGATCTTTGCAGAGTAAAATGTGTCTGAATAATACAGCTTTCACACATGGGCAGCCCATCTCAAAGACTAATACAGCATAACTCTGAGGACAAAGGCTAAATTTTTGGGCATCTCAAGCTTAATCGGTGTAATTACTATTAGTACTTTATTCTGGTATTTGCAAGACCTTCATGTATGGGATTCCACTCACCTCTGCAGTCTTCATTGCTAGGCGATGAAGTGAATATCACTCTACCTTGGAATGTCCCACAGACAGGAATGTGTTTTTCTTCATAGACCTCCATCACTTGAAGAGTTACCTCATTAGCAGCATAGACTAGATAGACCCAGAGAGACATTGCTCAAAGGCTGTGGCAGAACCCAGAATAATAATTCAGGCCTCTCAAGTCTTATGCATGTCCTGCTTTAAAAAAAAAAAAAAATGTATCTGGTCTGTGGTTTAACATGGGCAAATTTTGTAGTGCGAACCAGCTGATTTTATCTGAAGTTGGTGTAAAATATCTGCTCAGACTGTCCTCCATGTCAAATAGAATAGTATTTCCCCTGGTCGTGCATATATTGAACATGCATATTCCCTTTCAGGTAGCATACTGGTGCGTCTAGCTACGGGAGGTGAAGGAACCTCTTGGGGGCATATAAGGATATGGCGCATAAATCTACTGAAAGTTTCACCTTTCTTTTTATCTGTTAGCAAAGCTGAAGTTTAGTAAGAAAAGTGTGCACTGTTTCAATTTCATTATACAAACAAATAAAAGTACTTGCAGTTCCATGGAATTTTAACACAGTTAATCATAAACCTGATATTTGCATCTCACGGGCACTGAGCATTGTGTAGATACAGGAGTTAGGATAAACTGGTTTGGAAAGGTTTGGCTGCTATAGCTGTGTCCAAGGCTTAACCCTCATTCCCTGACTGATGCTGGCGAAGGAAATCCTGTCATCATCACAAAGATTAGAGGATAGTTTATGAACTATTCACACATCGTGCTATCTTACAGGTAAGCTGCCTGCTTTGAAATGTCCCCGAAAGATCTGTTCAAGTAAGATTCCTAAGGCTAACTTGAACCATGAAGATTTGGGTTTTTGATGTCCTTTGTACCTATGCAGGTCTTAGATCCCTTCATTCGCTTCTGTTCAGCTATTCCAACTTTGCCTTGCGGCAGATGCGTACACTCCCTGTCTCTAAAGGCTGAAATCTTGGAGGCCTTTTTACTAGCCCTTCCCAAATACATGAATGTACCCATCTGAATGCACTCAGCTCACATTTAAGCACCAAGACAGACATATGCATAATAAGATTCTTACTTTGTCCCCTCCTCAGTCATTCAGTCATGTAATGCTCAACCACATGCATGCAGACATGCATGAAAATGCACTCATCCAGAATATTATTACTCTTCAATGTCAAAAAGAGGGAGAAGCTTGCGTTGAAGAACTTGGTCACCCACATATTCATGCTGCACTGGGTCTCTGCTGGGCGTATTCCTAGTTGAGCAATCCAAGGGAGCAGCACTGGTGCTATAAATTCCTTGTAACTAATCAAATCCATAATCTCACAGTCAGACACCCTGCACCCCAAACTTCCCCCCCACCCCACAGGTTAGGATCTTTGTTGTGCTGCCCTGTCCTTGAACTGCTTGGGCTTTAAATCTGCACATGGGTGTTTGTGTCTAGGGATGTCCTTGACTCCTCATCACTGTTTCATTTTGTCACCCCATGTGGCTTACAAGGGTGACTGCCTTGAAAAGTAGCTGATTACAGTGTGAACAATTTAAATTTTCACATAACTGCTGCTATCACTTTTCGTTATTTTATAGGCTCCTCAATCTGTCCTTATGACATATAACTTTTTTTTTTTTTGGCAGCCTGTTGTCCTTACTTTTTAATCTTCTGCTTTCCCAGAGCACAAAGAAACCATACATGCTTCATGTATCTCTCTGCTGGAGATCAGCTCAAATTAAATTCTCTCCTCATACTCAAACCATGTAGATTCCTCATAGGTTTGCAAAGCCCCCAGTGAGCTTCTTATGAAAACTAACACTCTTAAATTAGAAAAAGTTTCAACTGAAAAGAAATAGGATTTGAAATAGAATTCTGCAGCTGGGACTTAGTATGTGTAGGTTTCCTAAGAGGTGTGACATTATATGTTGTATATAAAATGCCTACATCAAATACTACGTTTGACTACGTCAAATAGTCATCTATGTGCAGGAATGAACTTGAACATTTGTCCAGCCATTCTACAGTGCTTATAGCCACTTTTTCTTCTCTGTAGCTGAGACAAGGTGTCCACACGGTTTAAGAGCTCTTCTGAGCTCTCTGATTGTGCTCCGGTTCCAATGTCTCTTAAATCAGTGGCTCTAGCAAGACTACGCTGTGACTTCTATTTACAAATTGTCCTAGCACAAACATCCTTCTATATTCACCACACTTTGGGAAAGTGAGGCACAACACGTAGGAATGGCTGTGCCACTCCTGGCCCCTGTGGTTTTGCTATGTCTGGGTTGTGAATGTAACAGGAAAAGTATTTTAGCCCTACTAAAAGTTTATCTTGCCGTATTTGTGCTCCTTTGTGCATTACTGTGTGCTTGCATTCAGCGAAAGATAGTTTTATGTTCTTAAAATCAAAGGTTTTGATTTGTTTTGTTCCCAGCAGCATCCAGGTGTTTGCTAAGGGATTGAAACCACAACAGATAGAAAAGACCCATTAGGCCATTTTGCCCTGCCTGTTCTTTCTTAACACCTGCTATTGCATAAAGTTATGAAGCTTTTTCTCTGACAAAGCATTCCACAGTTGGTATAGCCTCACAATAATTCCTATTTGGGCTCAGAAATTTTAATGATAAAACACTTATTCAATAGTTCTTCATCCCCTTTGATGCATGTAACCATCTGTTATAAATAAATGATTACCTATGTCCATAATTTCCTATAAGAGGAAACACCACTGAAAAAATGAAACTGTTTATATGAATAAACAGAGAAGACATGATTATTGACTCCTGAACAGGCAATGCACAGGACTATATTCACAAATGCTGTTGGATACATATTGTCAAAATCTTACAGAGGTCCATGGAATTGCATTGGTTCACACGGGCAGAAAACATGGCTTTTAAGTCTTATAAATGGTTTCTTATCAATTGGTCCAGGTGACTCCTTACAAAATGTTCCCTTTGTTCTTTCAAATGAGTTGCAAAACAAAACAGATGCTGCACTGGATTTAATGGTCTCCTCAGTTCTTTACATCTTTATTTGCCACAGACATTTATTAATTTTAATGTCTCTCTCCCCATTTCTCATACCAGTTTACTCCCACCAGTGTGAGCAACAATAGAAGCTCTTGCACAAAGGAGTGGCTGGATGCCACTGCGCTGTTACATTGAGTTGGTTTGACCTGCACACTGAGGAGGCTGAAACAAACACACAATTAATAATGAGACTATATTCTCTCTAGGATTTGCATTTTTCCTTCAGTGTTTGTGTAAGCCATTCTATTTGCCCTGCTGGTTCATTTTAGCCCTTTGTTACCCTTATCTTTTCCAAGGAAAGCTTAACATGTTATTTATCTATTTATTTTTTTTTTTAGTTTCTATACCATCCCCATTCTGATGCTTAGTTCAGGTTCTATGTTTTTTATCCCAGAATCTTTCTCTCAGACCATGGACAGAATTGCAGTGATCCTTGCAAAGATTCTTGCATATTTTTCCTGCAAGTCCTTCAAATAACAGATACGCACTCAGTTTTGCCTCTTCTTTAGCTTTGGACTGGCAAAATAACAGGAACCACTGTGGAGTTTCTGAGAAAATGTCCACGCCTCAAGCTGCCCTGAAGTGTCAAGACAGGGGCTCTGCCTCAAGAGCAGGGAAAGTGGTGCTTATGTGGTCCTTTTGGCTGGCAGCTGGCTTTGCTGGGGGAGGAACTTGAGGGGCCTCATTTTTACCCCTGTTTTCATCAGGATGTCCAGTACCCCTTTTGAGGCATGCTTGGATTTGCAGGACTTCTCATCAGGAGGACATCCAAAGCCAAACAGCTTTGTTACTCAGTTACTTCCAGTTCATCAGTTTGGGTTTACAGCATGTTGGGGTCTGTCTGATGGCTCGGGGATTGTGAGGAAGCTGAAGAAATATTAGCATACATAGCTGTATAGGTTTAGAAACTGAACCTTCACAGAATCGTACGGAAAGCTGATACTCTGTTGTGGCCATTGCCTAGCTCCTCATCGTTACTGCCTTAACTTATAATTTATTCAAATGGTAACCACCAGAGCTGTAATGAGTTTTGCTTTAGGTTGAATATGTTTGGAAAAATCCAGACAAAATGCTTGAGCTGTTTTCTAGACTGAAGTCACTGTTTGTTCATGGAAAAAAAAAAAAAGTCTGTCTTCTTGGAGAAAGGGAATGTGATTTGCAAAACTGCTGAGTGCTAAGATCTGAAATGGAAGTGAATGGGAGTGTGCTTTCAGTACTTTACATAGCTGTAGAATACTAAGTGATATAAATACATGGTTCTTAGGCATCTCAGAATGGATACTGTGAATTATTAAACACCTTTACCTTGATCTTTTTAGGATTCCCTATTAAAATAGGGATAGTAAGTTATTACCTTCTCACTTTGCTAGGGCAGCATAAAGATAAATGTTTTGGTGCTAATACTGTAATATTAGTGCTAATGCATTAATATAAT
The DNA here is from genome assembly GCF_040182565.1 of Anser cygnoides. Taxonomy (NCBI): domain Eukaryota; kingdom Metazoa; phylum Chordata; class Aves; order Anseriformes; family Anatidae; genus Anser; species Anser cygnoides. The sequence goes on along the minus strand of NC_089877.1, from coordinate 17,561,113 downwards.
GCAATACACTAATGTACATGTATTAAATGTTTATTTACATTATAAATAAATGTATTACTATAATACCTCAAATACCATGAGGATGAACACTGTAAGAAAACTCATGAGGAAATGAATACAAGTTTTCAGAGCAAGTTTGATTCATGTGCAACAAATACAGCTCAGGGCCACTCCCTGAATACATAATATTGGTTAGCTTCACTTCGAAGGAATACCATTTTGTCTGTGTCTTAAGTACAGTGCTGCTTAACTTGTCACAATATTAATAATGTTCTTCTAATTCTGTTTCTTGTGTATGGTTTCTATTATTTGTTTTTTTTTTTAAACATGAAGTGCAGGCAGGTGTCTCAGCATTGGGTGTCCTGTGGCTAAGCCCAGGACCGAAACCTTTAGCTCCCCAGAACTGAGAGTAGCTGCTGGGCCTAATGTGGGACTCACAGAAAATGTGTCTTTTCAGAAGGGTGAACGTAGACTGGAATAGCCCTTGTTAGCTGCTGGCAAAGCCCTGTGAACCTTGGAAATGGAGAATGCTCAATGCACAAGAAAGCTGCAGGAAATGCAGCTCCACATTGTGGAGTCTATTATGTGGACTGCTATTTGCCAACGAGATTTAAACTGTCTGAATTTAGATGTATTTTATTGGTAGTGGTAAATAGAACATCCTTAACTCAATGGCCAGTTGATCAGTCATTGGTTCAAACATAAACGTTCCAAAGAAAAAGCAGAAAGTTTTTACTATGAATACAAAGTATCGTTTTCTCTCTCTCTCTCTCTCTCTCTTTTTTTTTTTTTTTTTAATTTCTTGGAAAAATATACATTATTAAGAATGAGAATTATCCAAAATTTCATTGCAAAGCAAATGACTCATGACTGAAATTTTCAATTTATCCAAACAGTTAAGTTAGGATTTGGAAAACTGTGAAGAAAAAAATTACAAGGTCTTGCAAGCCTAAGTAATGGGCAACCTTAGCAACAGGTGGTGCTTGCCTATAACATCTAACACTGTTGGAAAATAACATCTGTCCTGCTTCTTGTAGCTCCTCTAATGATGTTTTTACAGGAAGTATATTATTTTACAGATAACTTTATGAATCACTTCTGATTTTGCTACAACAGAATGAAAACAGGAACATCATGCACTGAATTCTCTGATTGCTTGGCATGTCTAACCTACAATATCAGCTTCTTACATTCTCCTTTTGATACTCTACTGGAATTTAACAAATGAAGCAGAGATTAATATTAATGGAAAAGTAGAAATTATCATACATTTGTTCTCTGCTTTCATCAGGTGTCAGACACTGCAGGAACAGACGCCAATTTAAGAATCTGAACAGATTTAGATAATTTCCTCAATCCTTGGTGGTTATAATTAAATTAATTCTGGGAATCTGCACTGACACTTCTACCATACTGTGAACGTGGCCTCCTAGCTCCTAATTACAGAGATTTTCATGTTTCCTCTGCCACCTAGAATTGTGTGGGGACCAAAATCATGCTAATTTTGTGGCTGTAGTGCTGCAGAAGGATACACAGAGGGAAAGGTCTGCCTGTCTCCAAAAGCCACCCGTAATCCTCTCTGTGCTGAACCACATGTAAGTGTCAATAAGCATAATCGGGAGCATGGGGGCAGCATAGCTGGCCAGGCAGGGCAGTAAATTTAAGGAGCCACCACCCTGTGTGGCACCCTGCCTTTGAAAATAGCACACTACTAAATAATGCATGCTGGTATGCCGGCCAAGTTAGCCTCACCTTGCCCAGACCTGTTGGTACAATGTGCTTTTTTGTCTGTCTGGAAGTATTCTGGGCCTTAGCAACCAGAGCTGTCTCTGCCCTTGGGAGCTGAGACAGAAAAGGCTTGCAGCCACACAAACAGAAAGTGACACACCAGTCTAAGTACCATATTTGAACCAAATTTCTGCCACTTTTGCTGGTGTCCTTCTTAGCAGTAGGAAAAGTCTGATGTCCCTAGCAATGCTGAGGTCCTGGGGTCATAGCTTTCTGTGGTGCTTCTGCAGCATACGGATGAGATGTATTTGTGTGACTCTTTCATCTCCCACATTTAGCTCAGTGAAGTGATGTTAGAGGTGGATTCCTTGTTAAAGATGTCCTTCCAGGGAAGGGAAGAGCTCTTTATTGCTTTCTCATTCTTTGCTCACTTCTTAGCTTTTTCCTGTTCTCCTGCTCTGGATTGATCATTCATGCTGATATGATGATAAGACATTATTTTGATGATGAAAGCTTTAGTCTAAATACTCACCCAAGTGATGAACTGGTATGCAAATACTCAGACTCAGTGACATGAATGTGTAGAGAAATCTTGCAGATAGTTGACCTACTTGTGAAAACTCTGAACAGTTGTGTAGCTCTTTTCAATGACATCCTTAGCCCTCGGTGTGATACTGCTCTCCAAGATGGAAATTTACAGCCTCTTTCTTCCACAAGGACAACTTTGATAAGTAAGAGTCAAGGTGAGCAGCTATGGAACTTGACTATATCCTGGCTGAAAAAACAATGGGATTTTCTCAAACCACGCGTACTCATGCACACCTGATCTGTGTGAACAAAAACAACTTGTGTTTTAGTATCGTTGGTGTTAGTGCGGATGATAGAACAAAGGTGACATTCCTTGGGCCTGAGATCCACAATTTATCTTGAAATCAGGTTCAGCATAAATAACGTGTAATGTTTCCTCTAAACTGACAATGGATCCTGATTAATGATTAATAGTATCTCTAGATGTTGAAGGACGATTCATTCCCTGTGCTTGGTAAACGGAGCACTGAGAGTACATCTGTTGGGAAGGAGACTTATGGTGAGCCCTGGAACCAAAAGTGAACAGAGACTGGAAAATTAATTTCACATAGACCTCTGAAAAATCACAGAATAAAAACGCTCAGCAATTCTTGTGCTTTATACATACAAATTAATGAAACCCTGGAAGTTTCCTACGTTACTACCTGACGATAGATGACAGTTCATATTTTTATTTAGTCACCTCATTTCCTGCTCAGGTTCCTGGTTGCAATCTGGCGAAGTAACTTGCGCATAGTCAAGGACAGATTTGGGCTCACAATTCTCGGAACTGTCCATAAAGCACAGATATTACATGAGGAAACAGCGTTTCCGTGCTCTTCACCCAACACAAGAGTTGAACTGATGACTGGATAGTGAAAGGCCTCTAATCCAACACCCAGCCTGTGGCTGGGAAGAGCAAGCAAATATTTTGCCTGACTTCCATGTGCTGTGGAGTAGATGCCTTAAGAAAGGTTTTAGCTCTCCCCCGCTGGTCTGAACCATCAGAATTAGGAAGTTTAAAAGCAGAGAAACACTTATCTGCTGATTTTCTACCTTGTTAATCTTCCTGTAGCTGTTTTTTGTACTCATCCCTATGTACACCTACACTGAAGATTTTTTCCTCATTTTCTTTTACATTCTCTCAGATACCCAGAGAAGCTGGAAGACCTAGAGACTCCCGCTTGTGCAAACTCATTCATTTCACAGGACTCTCGAGGTATAAAAAGAAAGAATCAAGCCCATGATATTGGCTCATCCAGTCCACCTCTCTGGAAGCACAGGGCTATTACCTACCATGCATCTTCTCATGTTATTTTCAGACTAATTTTAATTTAGGACATTCCTGCTCTTCACTTCTCCTCATTCTAATTATAATCTCCCTATCTACCTGAAATAACCTCCATTAAAAAAAAAAAAAAAAGGATGGTCTTAAAAAAACAACTACAAAGAAATCAATCCCTCATCCATTACCAGGTTTCTCTTTTGTTCTGGAGCCACACGTGTAACCCGGTTAGACCTGTTCTCTTTGAATACTGAGGACTGAGCTGGCCTTATGCAAATGTTCCCAACCTCGTCTTCGTTGTTGTCGTTGCAGACCCAATCAAATGAACAGGAAGTGACCTAAGGAATTCCCCTATTGGCTGCCTGAGTGTTCAGCAAAATGTTTTAAAATTAATATCACATCCATTTATCTTCACTCCTGGGAGTCTTTAGGAGAGATAACCTAGTACCTGTGTTTACCCAACCTACTGTTCTTTAGAAAGTCTTCCCATTGCCTCAGTTAAGGATTTCCACTCCAGAATCTGCAGCTAAATGAGGTAAGGTGTTTGGGTTATTATTTTTTTTAATATACTTCCTTTAAATTAACACCCATAAAAAAAAAAAAAAAAAAAGAAAAGAGAGAAGTGTCTACTGGACTCATGCCCACCCTACTGAGCCCCTCCCTTCCCACTTTGGAACAGCAGCTAAACTAATTTGATCAAAAGGGTTTTTAACGTTACAATAAAGACTTCGGTTTTCCTATTTTGAACTTGCATTTTACTTATGTTTAAATAAGCCTGTTGTGTTTATGTTTGATTGGGGCCAGACCTGCTGCCTTTACTCACCCAGAATGTCAATGACCTCAAATTGAGCCAGTGGCTTCACCAGAATTACTCAAAGTCTCTGATGTAGCTGACAATATTCTGGGTCCTAAATCTGCTGTCTTTGTCTTCAGAGAGGTCATCTAATCAGTAAGGTGAGGGGTGAGAGAGTGGAGTGGACCTTCTCAGTACCCCTGAGAGTGCTGGTGGCACGGAACAGGGAGACACTTTACAAGGATGTTGTTTCTGTTGCTTTTAGTGATGAGGATGGTGATGGTGATTGTACTGATAGCGAAAAATCTGAAAGGAAATTTATAATTTGACCCATTTTTGGCCTCAAGTCAATTTTGTGGCAGTTCCAGTGGCAAGTGGGGTTCTGTTGCTCTTAGTCCCTTCTAAGTGTAAGCACCCCAGAGAAGCCGGCTCAAGCGTTGAGTAGGTAAATACAGTGTGAGCAGAGGCCTGCAGTGTCTTTGCTTGTTTAATTTGTTTCTCTTCCAATGGTAATTTTATTTGAATAGAACCAGAATTGGCCCCTTGAGGTATAGACACAGCAAGAAAGAGACTTTTTAAATTCTGTTTAATGGTAGATGTGCATATAAACAAAAAGTTGCTCAAAATCTACACTGATTGTGTAAAACATATGTGATGGGCTTAGTGATAAACATTTGTATTTCACTGCATGAGAGATTTTAGGCAGATACTCTTGTATGTATATAGTTAGAGTTATTGAATTTTATCGGTAACGAGATTTTAGATTACTTCATCTAAACGTGTAATATGTCACCTTTGCTTCTAAGGTATATCCAACTATCATTTTTCATATTCTTTTTGAAATGAAATCACTTAATAATGATAGAAATGAACACTGATGTAAAAGTTTCACTTAATGATTTTATTTGTACCTGTATCACATGGAACTGTGTTAAACATACCCTCTTATACCAGTATTTCCTGTAATTTGTGAAAACTTGAGTGGGGTAATAAAAAAATGCACTCTTTTAAGTTCTGTTTTGATAGCAAATTTGTGGGTAGCAATTTAAGCACTTTGCTGTCATTTATTTTGCACTGCAGAAAGTACCAGAGCTGGAAAACAGAGAGGGTTTATATTTAATGCAGATGTGGAAACCAAAGAAAACAGTTGCAATTAAAACTAGAAAAACAGCAGGATTAAGCTGTTTCACCAACAAATATCACAATTAATGACAGTTTAATTCCTGGCCCTTACAGGTTTTAAAACCAGAAGTGATTGTGGTGATAACAACATAGGACTTCCCAGAATTTTCAAGTTTAATTAGGTGGCTTGAAGTAGAGCTTATCTTCTAGAAAACTTCCAGTCTTGAAAAAAAAGTCCAGAAGTCCAATGATGGGAAATTCACCAGAATGTTTTAATTAACTGCTTAGATATCATTCCTCTAAAAATATTTCGTCTCATTTTCAGTCTGACGTGGTCTAGGTTTAGCATTCAGCCACCTGACTTTGTTATCTTTTGATGGCTAGTGTGAAGTTTCCCTGAGTGGCAAATTTCTGTTCCTTGTGTTGGTAGCTGTGTGTAGCTGTGAACAGCTTCTCCCTTAGCCTTGTTTTTTGATAAATATGGTAGTCAGAGCCCCATAGGCTTTTCCATCTCATGGAAAAACCTGTGCCAGTTTCACTGTAAGCAAGCTTTTCCATCCTTTAATCCCTTCAATGGTTCCCACTAATTTTTCAACATCCAGTGTGAAGTCCGGGTGTCAGGAGAGGACGCAGGCTGTAGGAACAGCAAAGCCAACCAGAAAGGGAATGTGAGTCAATATGTGTTTCTGCCCCCAAAAGTGATACCTCTTCCCAGAGGTGATGCCTACCTCATACTGGATTTCTGGGTCAGGAGTTTATAAAGCATGTTTGAGGCTTTCAAAGAGTCATCATCCTCTAGACCCCCTTCTCACCTCCATGCATTGGTCCTACATGCAGAGGCAATGTTATCATTAATAGTGCTAATGTTGTTCACTTAATTTTTTTTCATTTTATTTTTTTCATTTTTTTGCTAGTCCTATTGGTATTTGTAAAGCCCTTGAGACCAATAAAACAGTATATTCTTCCCAAGTCATAGTCATAAAGAATACTGTATCAGAGCAGACTTGTGCTTGTTTGCCCCAGCAGAAATTAGGTAACCCTTCACAGCAGTTTATAGGGTGACAGCAATTCTTATTATCCCAGTCATGGTGAGATCAGGTAATAGAACGTGGTCTGTTTAACGTGGAAAATTATTATTCTCTTGTCACCCGAGAGAATATGGTGTGGTATTGCCACAGTAATTTCGTATTACTTCAGATATTCTCAGGGTATTGTGAGTTTTTGGCAGTGGTGAAAACAGGCTATTGGAGAGCTGGACAAAGACAAAATTAAATCATTTGGCTCCCACTGAACTTCCTTTTTTTTTTTTTTTCATTCCTAGTGAATTTTATTGTTAACATCAGTACTTGTTCTGTCTGGGAGGTGCAAGGTAACAAATTGTGATGGACAGAGATCAAACTAAAAAGGAAAAATCATCTGGAGACACAGATGAAGAGAGATTAGGGAGGAAAATGAAGGATTTCCATAAGTGTGTCTGTGTCCAGACAGGACTGTTGTGTTAGCCTGCTGCCTCTCCCACAGTAAATTGCACAAAAAAATCCTGGGTGGGTTAATTTCTACACCTGCTGAAGAAGTGAGTATTTATGGTCAATTCTTACAGAAGAGGATTAAAGATTTTATTGCCTCTGTGAGCTGAGAGAACTGTCCACGAGACATGACACCTTTCCAGAATTGTCCCTTATCTACCCTTCTTTGTTCACCCCTTCCACGCTCTTTATAAATGTGTCTACCTTAGTCTCACGACCAAATCATTCAGTCTTCTCCCATGCAAACTTTCCACTGACTGCAGCATTACCCAGATTTGTCTTGCGGAGTCCACGGTTACATGCTTTCTATTGCCGTTGGCGTGCTTCAGTTCCCACACCAGTGCCCGACCTGTCTCCAGTACAATGAATGCTATTTCTGAGAACTGGAGCAACAGCCTGTGGTACCCAGACAGTGGGACAGACCTGTCTGGCTTAAAAATTGGTCAGCGTGCCAAGACTAAGAAACAGATAGATGAATGACCCCTTCTTGTTCTGATGGTAGCGTGACCACCCTTTAAAGGATTTTCTATGGTCTTGCAGTGCTCTCTTTCTCATCAGCCTTCCTATGGTTGCGAAGTAGGTCCTTCTTGTCAAGGACTAGGCAGGCATTCCTGCGGCAAGCAGCACATAAAAAGAAAAGGGTCACAAACGTAATTGTCTGTTGTCATTGCTAATGACACATGATGTTAGGATGTGGTAGAATCGAATATAAAGGCTTTGCTGTACATGAGGAAATGAACAGAAATGCTAACAATTTCTGTAGCTTGCATAGTTGGCGATGTTTAGAGAAGTCAAGTCTCTTTCCAGTCTCACAGCTTAGCTATTGCTAAACTTTCAAGCATAAAGTCAGGGAGTTTTCTTCCTAATGGTACGAAGTGCCTTGTGGGCACCAAGGAAGTCCAACACAATCTTCAGCAAAGCCCACTGGCTTCAGCCGCTCAGCCAGCCTTGAGGATGCTGCAAGATCTCTAACTACAAATGTCTGTTGCTCTTTCTTCCTTTCCCTGCCTTCAGCTCACTCTGCAGCTTGCACGTATTTTGCCCCCGATGAACCAGGGACTTTTTTCACTAAATCTTTGTGAAAAAGTACATTACAAACTTGGTAAGGGTGAAATTTATAAGTAACACTGATAATAGAAAGGGTAAATTAAGAAAGGTTTGTTCACACAGCTGGCATATGGAAAAATAAGGATTAACTTGTTATCTATGGAAGTTACCAGTCTTTCTTAGTATAAAAGCTTGTTTGAGCTTTACTAGAGATGCAGCCTGAACCAAATCTGTTGCTGAATGCCTAAAATGCTTGGGACATTTGTTGGTCATTGGCCTATAGATGGGTGAGAATGAGTAAACATGGAGTCATGTAGCCAGTGGAGCAACCAACTTGCATTTGGCATTTTGCATGTCTCTCTATGAGGAAGATCCCTCAAAGGCTCCCTTTCGAAAAGCTGACATTGCACATGGTTATCATTACCTATACTTTTGCTGATTTTGTGAAATGTGCTCCACAGGAAAGAGTATGAGAACTAGTAGAAAAAACAGCTAGCTGGGGCTGGGTATTTGCTGGTTATAGACCAAGAAGATAGGACATTAAAAGAGGATTGCTCTGCAGTAGTGAAAAGAAAGCCATTCTACTTACACAATCTGTGAATACAAAGAATAAAATATTTCTCCTATTAGGGAGGAAGGATACAGACATAATGTCTTGAATATTTACTCTGCTCACTATCAGATGTAGACAGAAAAGTTTCCTGAGCCCCTACAGATCCATAAGGATTGAGTTCCTATGTGTTAAAATACACTCTATCGTCCAAATTACTGATGCCATCATCAAAAAAATGTTTCTGCTTTTTAAAACTGCTCTGGGTTTTCTTTCATCTGGCAGTGAGCAGGTAACTAATTCATATTGCTATATAATTAACGATCCTGTGTAAAACTGCCCAAGATGCAATGGTCAGGAATGAGACTAAATGCACAATGTAATGATTACCCCCAAACTTTCTTAATGATTTTTACTGAAGCATATAATTATTATTACACAACAGCGTAGAAGCTTGCATCTTGATGATGCACTTTCAAAGTATGCTTGGTTAAGCAATTGTCTCATAGATTGGCATGGCTATGAAGGGGCTTTATCAGGGAGTCAAATTCTGACACATTGAAGGGTGCTGTTCTCATCTCTTTTGCAGTGGGATCTGCCACACAACTCAGACATCATTTGTAATGTTCCCAGGCAGCTGCCCTGATAGAGAAAGATGAAAAAGGTTTTAGAAGACTGAATTAATAGGTGATTAGACAAGTGAGATATCCTTAGAGACTTATCAAAAGCAGGATGTACAAAGTGAAATAGATACAGGTTTTTCCTTCATTTAGTGACTTGTAGTTATCTTTACCCTCCCTAAGACTTTTTTTGATGGATCTGTTATACTTTGTGAGAACAGGTAGAAACTTCTCTTCCTCCTTTAAAATCTCAAATGATTAAATGTTTTTGGAAGATAGTCAAATTATAGTCAATCCAGTAAATCTTTCTCAGTCTGTCTGTAGCCACTCCCGATACGCATGCAGTCACACAACCACGCTGAACAAAGTACGTGCACATGCACATCCCTTGTCTCCTGTGTGGGCTTTCTTGCTCTACTTTTTAAAATAGGAATTCAAATGTTTACCCCATATTCCACCAACTTTGTGTGATAATCTGAAGAACTTCATTTAATCCTTGAAAATACACAGCTAGTTGTGTTACGGTGTATTTTGTCAGCAGGTATAAATGGTCAACCTGTGTTGTCCTGCAGCAAGCGAGGGGCTCCTCATGCCTAGAGCCCAAGCGCGGGTTGTCTGCGACTTCCACGCCTGCTGTTTTTGCCCTGTGCCATAGTCGGCTTTCTTGCAGGAGCATGTGCATGGCCTGAGAGCTGCTGTGCCCAGGGCTGCCCTTCCCCAAGCCCCAGAGCAGCAGGTCTGCAGCTCTAGCAGCAGGCAGGTTCTGCTACATTCAGCATCAATGTATTGGAGGGATGCAGAGATTCAAGGGTGTCAACATAGTCAATGGTACTATACACATGAAAAGTTAAGGAGGTTTGGGGGAATTTAGAACCAAGGTATCAGCCTGCCTTATGATATAACACATCTTCGATATTAAAAATCTTATGAAGATTTAATCATTGAAGATATGAAGAAAGGAAGAAAAAAATCCCCTAAAAACACTTTTTTTTGAAAGATCTCTACTAACTCCCCCTTTCTGGAAAAACATTGCAGTTGGAATAAATCAGATGGTAATAAATCTCCTTTTGAAGAAAATAGCTGTTTGAAATAGTCCGGAAATATTTTTATTGGTTTTGTTGGCAGAACCCGTTCCAGTTACCTTGAGGACTAAATGAGATACATACCTGCAGAGGGGAGCAAAAAGAACAGAGGGAATAGAGCTTTTTCCCCTGTTTCCTACTCCTCCGGCCTCTGTCCTAGAGACCTGCACACAAACCCCATAGTTGCAGTAAGACCTGGCACTCTTGTGCCACAGATAGATAATTGGAGATGGTGTTTTTGTTTGTCTTACTGGTTACAGGCTCGTGATGGTATTCAAAAGAAGCTTCCTTGTCCAGTCAGCTGGTCTGATTAAACAGAAGGCAAAAACAAAAGAGAGAGAATAAAAGAAAGTAAATTAAACGAAAATAAAATAAATAAAAGAAATAAGCAGGAAGAGAAGGAATACCAGCAATTGGTGAAAGGGGAGGAATAGGATCACAAACTTGACATCCCAGCAAGTGTTTGAGACCATCAGATCCGGTCCACAGAGGCTGTGTTTCAGGACTTCCATGACAAAGTCCCATGGAGGGTTTCCTGTTGCCCACGTGGGCAGCAGCCATGTTAGGCAAGGCAACTGCTTCCAGCACAGCTGCTCCGTGGTGACAATACTGCCTGCCTGCAGTACTATTGCAGTTTAGTGTTTGCCATTTTCTACCTTCTACAAACAGTTTTGCATAACAGGCTGAGTTGCACTTTTGTTACGTGGACAACTCGAATATAGGTTTTTACATGTCAGCTCATAGGGATGGGGATCCTCCCTCTCTGTTGCCAGGGAACTTGCTTTTTAAAGTTCCTTTCTTTCACTGTGATAAAAAGAAAAAAAAAAAAAAAAGAAAAAAAAAAAAGCATTGAAGTAGCCACAGTTCCATAGAACAGAAATTTTGAATTTCAGCCAGCTCTGCTTAGGAATTTCTAGCTCTTTTTCGGGATCATACATAGGTCAAGGGCAGCTTTTTGATTTAATGCTTCAAGTGTAGATTTAATTGTTTGGCTAAGTTAACATTCAAATCTCTACTAGGCACATAATAGCCATGATGCATAGAAGAGCCTTGCTTCGGTCTGAACAGGTCTCTGTTTTACAGAAAATTGTTTCGCTTATTTAGTACCTTCTCTTTGCCCTCAAAATACCCCATGATCATCCTAACTCATCTGCATGTTGAAATTTTTGCTGGAGACATGATGCAATGGATAACAATGGAGCTTGAGCTGGAGATATGAGTTGGACTGACTTGTCCACTGACTTACTGTGTGTCTTAAACAAATCATTTCAGCTCTGTGTCTCAATTTTCCTGTTTGTCATGAAGAGGTAATGTTAGTTCCTTCCTTCATTTCTGTGCTTTGTGCTATTTATCGCTTTCACTGTCTGGGGACTCTTTTTCTTTTCTGCTCTATGGTTATCAGTATTTCTCCTATCAACATAAATGCTTTTACAGTACATGAGCCCTGTAGGCTTGATTTTCAGAAGACCTTAAAACTGGCCCATTTTCCAGCAGAGGACCTACTTCTTGTAGAATTTATTTATTTATTTATTGGTAAAGAGCAGGTTAAGGGGTGGAGTGTGTGTAGGTGAACAGGGGAAAGCAAACCCTCACAATGCTTCAGGTTTTCTTCCTCTCTCAAGAAGGGTCATCTACTGCTTAATTTGCTTGTAAAATCTACACTTAATTTTCTGCTTTTTCCTGCTGATTTTCAAACCTCTGTGTCTCAGCTTATTTTTCTTTATGTGCGACACCTCTTCTGACTTCACCTTTAGAAGAGCGTGTTACTTTGCCCTGTTGAGATTTCAGTTGATGGAAAAGTACGGTGTTGAGCTGTCCTCCTGACACTGGGCTGTTCTGTAGCAAAGTACTATTTATGAAGCAGGAGAGAGTTCACGTAAGAATTGAAAGAGTACATTTGTACAAAACCCAATGGGAAAAGCTCTATCGTCAAACCGGCCCAGGCTGTTGAGGCAGATGCCTGGCTTTGCTCTTTTGTTTATATTCCAACAAATCAAAGCTGACCTGTGTTGTTATCGGAGTAGAGCAGCAGGTGCAAAAAAATAACTCTGCTGCCAACTCAAACGAAAGGGTAAGGCTAATACCCTCTGGGAGGTATTGAGAAGATAACAGAGAGCCATGCCAGCAACTGAATTAACGGCTCTATTTACGGTGGGTTTTACTTAACAACCTGCTCCCAACACTGACACATAAATACTCCATTGTATTGTTTAATGCAACCACTGGAGAAATCAATGGAAACGGGATGGGCAGCTCACCGTGCCAGCTGAGGAGGAGAGGCGCCATGAAAGTGTTGCTCCTCTAACCACAGGCAGGAGAGGGGGGAAAGCTGCTCTTGGCTTTTACAAAAGCAGGGAGATGTTGTTTCCCACTGTTTCTCCTTGCTTTACCTGTAGAAAGTGGCTGCAGAGCACGAAAACTTCACTCCCCCCATTTTCTGGCTGCTTTTAATGAAGGCATGGAGCATAAATGAGTGTGTCAGCCACCGTCCCAGTGCCACGTGGCTCCGGGAGGCACAGGAGGCACAGGGCTTCCTCGAAGTCCTGGCTGTGTGGGGTGAGTGAGCCCATGGCTACACCCAGGGGCGAAGCAGGCAGCTCTGTGCAGCCTGTGGAGTGGGATGCCAGGGCAGTGGTCTTGCACTCTCTTATTCTTTACGCAACAAACACAGTATGAAGAAACCACATGGGCACAGCTGTGCTGCAAATTAATGCACTTACTAAACACATACAAACACGCAAGACTGAATGGCAGTCAAAGTAATGGTCTGCCTGACAGCAGGTTTCAGGAACAGGGTCAGTGAGCTCCATTGAACTATTTCAGCGATAGCTGCCTGTTTGGCAACACATTCCTTCACAAACACCTGCCCACTCTGGGATACTTCATAGTCTGGAGGGGAGTGCAAGAGGAGCTGGCATCCTGGCTGGAGATACCGTCACGCTGCTGGGATTGGTATTCCCCAGCTTGGCACTAGGGAACACGCCTGACCCAGCCAAAGGAGGTAATAGTCAGCCACATAAACCCTCCCTAACTTCTGCAACTAATAATCCTTCCCATCACGAGCCCTGTACTGCCCCTGCTATGTCTCCTCCTTGAAACAAACTTCAGCTCTCATGCCAGCAAAAGAGTGCAATCAGTTCGCAGTTAGGTGGGTCACAATAAGGTATAAACACTACTGTTGACTGGCTTAGACCCCCAGCAAGCTGTGCTTGGACCTAGTTTAGGATAAAACACTTAACTCTCAACTTCCATATCCCGCATCCTAGCTAATTTGTGCTGTCTCCTCATGTAATTAATGAAGAAATACTATTAGTTCATTAATTGAATTAATCAATTCATGTAAAAGAATAATAGCCCCACTGGGAAAATTTGCATGTTAATCATGAGAAAGAAGCAGATTTTAAGTATGAAGATCTTAAAGGAATGAAATTTATATTCAAGATTTCATCTCTATTCTTCTCAAGAACAGGAAGTTTTCCAAATACTCCAGCTGGATATCTCTCCTGCTAGTAGTTTGCGGTACAGGAGACAAAAAACCAAATGTCTGTCTTTACCCTGAGTCAGCTTCTGGACTAACTGAGGAGACGTTCATGGCTGTAATGTCCTAGAAACAAGACAGGCACCACACCGATGTGCAGCAGTCTCTTGGCTGGGTTGGCTGAGCGTCCTGACCAGAGTGCTGGCAGGAAAGGGACGCGAAGGCTCAGTCCTCATGCTGAGAGCTCACCTGCGCCCGTGTCTGTGGGGCTGCTCTCCCCACCAGGCAAATCTCTGCCTTACCCCTCCTTCCTAGACACTAGAGGCTGCTCACAGTGACCCCCAGGGCACCTTCCCTTTTGTGGTGTCCAACCCATGTTCCTTGTTCTGTGCAGTTCTCACGTAGAAACCATCCCCAAAGAAGAAACTTGCAGTTTCTGAGCAGTTGCTCTTTATAAAAATGCAACGTATGAAACCAAGTTAAAAAAAAAAAAAAAAAAAGAGAGGGAGAGTAAAAAAGGATCTTTTTATTTCAGAAATAGACAAATTAGTAGTTGTTACTGCAGAAAACCAGACTACTCCCTTAACAAAGGAGAAGTGCTGGTTGTGATAGAGGTTAAAATATACTTCTCCATGAAATCCTGGCTGCTGCAGCAGCGTATGTCAGACTCTGTGTGTCTGAGTAGCTGTTACGTTGTAAACATTTCAGCATCTAATGAGAGCCAAACATGAATACAAACACAATTATTGTCATTATTCACTAATAACCAAAGAGTCACATGGGCTACGTTAGTAGTATAGAAAGCAGGTCTCCCAGTACAGACTTTGTCTTTAAGGCAAAGCAAAGAGAAGCTGTCGTGGAAGGTAGAGGGAAGTGGTTGGGGAGCCAGAGCCAAGGGAAAAGGAGAAGGTGTTAGAACACGATGGTAGTATTTTGTTAGCTGATGAGGTTCTTGCCTAATTATAGACAGGTAGTTTGTCAAGCTACAGGGGCATCTAGAGTGCTTTTTGGCCATTTGTGTATTTAGTGTATTGTAAGCAAAAGAAAGGTGTTTAGTAAAAGGAGATTAGGGAGATGAGCTGGCTCCTGGTTCGAGGAAGGATGTACCAGAGAGATAGGAAGGACATGAAAGGAGGTGTGGAGTTGTTCCATGAGGTGTGGTATTAAGTGCTGAAAGAAGAATAAAGAGTAAAGGCAGTTTTTCCCATTATTGTGTTTTCCAAGACTCTGTATCCCTGAGGCAAGACTGATGAATCTATTGCAAATGACTTCTAAATACTCAGGAGAAAATGGCTGACCCAAATTATCACGGACTTGCTGCAGTGATGCAGACAGTAATAAAGGGAGTGCCATATGCCCGTCAAAACCATGTTTTGCAGCACCAACTCCAAAGAAAAAAAAAAAGAGAAAAAAACTGCTTTTTTTTGGCAGTTGTTTGCAAACATATCTACCTGTTTCAAGTGTTCTAAGAATATGTCTGTGCAAAAATGACATAAGCATTTATTACAAGAAATAAAACCTTTTCTTGTCTTGCTTTTGATTTAGCTGTGTGACTCGCAATTCCACTAATAATGTACAGATCTGTGCACAGATCTTCTGCAAGAAGAGAATGAGCTTTTTGACAGCAAAATAAATGATGCTATTTTCTTTCTTATTCAAAAACTAGTGGTATGGCACAAAGAGGCACATGTAGCCTGTGATGTGAAAAGGAAGCATGGATCCCAAACACAGGATCCTTGTTAAGAGGCAGGTTCCGGTTCACTGTTTTCCTCTGCTAAGGTAACATAACTGTGGGTAAAATTTGCAAAAGTGCCAACCTTTGGCAGTTAGCAGTGTAAGGCACATCTGTGCCTTGAGGACTCTGCTTGCAGTTGGCCTTCTGTTTGCTTCTGATTTAGAAAAACAAACAAACAAACAAAACCTGTGTTGAAATCCTCTCTTTTATTTTCATTATACTAACTAGTACCTTGAAAATTGAAGCCAGTTCATATTAAGATTGTGGATTATGAAAAAAAAAAGGGGACAGAGAAAAAATAACCTGTGAGACTTTGCATATAATCAAGGAAATTTTTGTTTTTGCATTCATAAAGTGAACTTTGTTCTCGCTCAAAAAGGAAACTGAACTATGGTTTTGTCTTTAAATTACATCGTAAAAGAGAGATAAGAACCAAACCCAAACCCTGGAGCGGAGGGGTAGCTCAGATAGAGATCTAGATCCTAGCTTTTCTACTCAAGCTTCTCTTTAGTTAAAATATATATGCAAGATTTTGAAGCATCCATATGAACATGTTAAAACAACCACCACATATCTCATACAAAAGTTGCCTTGTAGTGCATCATGAAAATCAGATCTTTAGTAATAAAAGATTCCAACCAAGCTTTATTTGATTTGGTTTATCGTGATTCTATCTGTAACATAGGTAAATGCTAAAAGCTTCTTTTCTATTCATCTTCCTTTTTCTGGTCTTTCAGTTTACCTTTATGTATACATTTAATATACCAGGTTCAAAGAAAACAAAAGAATAAACCCAACTCTTCCTTTCCAAAAGCCCACAACAGCAAATGATCAAGGTCTCAATATATTCTCTGAAAGCTCACCAAGAGCCAATTTTGCACATGCAAAGGTGGTTTTATGCATATAAACCACAGCTGTACACACCAGAAATACAGAAGCGTAGGAATGCATAGTTCAGAGGGGTGTAGGAAGGAAAAAAACTTGGCCCCAAAGCCCCAAACCAGAATCTGGAATACAAAGAGTTCTGGAGATTATTTAGAAAATTTTCTTATAAAAATGATTCCTTGAACTTTACACTCACAATGTGATTCAGTAAACACATTTTGTTACTGTGGCCTAAGGGTGCCTATGATGGACTGAAAATGAAATGCATCAAACACCGAGTATGTTATACAACAAATAACTGAGCGTGATCATAATATTTCTTCACTGGAGTTTTCATCAAAGCTTTCAAGTAGTTTGGAAACAATTTTTCATGGGGTATGTTTGCATTGACATAAGTGGTGAGTCTTGAGATTATCCTCAGCTTGGCCAAGCTGTATAGGCTGTCATCTGAAGGGCACCTTGCAGGTCATAGCAAAGTGGTCTTCAGCTGAGCTTTTTGTTGTGAAGTGGATCCCTGCTGGGAATCAGCCTGCAGATGAGTTGTTTCTTTTGAGGATTCTGTCTGCTTTTTGTGCGCTAAAACAAAGGGATGGAAACAAGGAAGCATGTGATGGTTGTGTGTGGATTTGTGTGGTCTGGAGAGATCCTAAAAAGCTTCAGAAAAGGTCATCTGCAAGTGAGCTCTGGCAGAGATGTATCTTATCTGGGAGCCTGGCATAGACACCGAGGATGATACGTGAGACCTTTGCAAACAGACAGAGGCCACAGGGCAATCTTAGGGTCAGCCCTAACCGTATTTATATGCACAGCATCTCAGAACTAAACACAGGTACCCTGGCAGTAGTGCACAGTAAAGGAGAGAAAAAAACAGGAGACCCAAAGCTCACGGTAACATGCAAACAGGCTGTCAACATTCATGTATTCAGTTTGTGCCTGCCCTTGCTGCTACTGGAGATGTAAAATAGGTGGTTGGCATGCAAAGCAGCTAATTGATCTTATACATTACAAGTACAATGCAGTTGTGTTTCTGAAGTAACTGAATGTGTAAAGCAGGTCCACCTGCTTTATTGCGCGTCTCCTTTGTTTCCGATGTCTTGAAAACTCAGCCCACTGTCGCCTTTTGAGTTTTCAAGAAAACGACTAAAATCCAGATTCTGTTCCTCTGCAGCTGCAGTTATTACCCGGTATCATTTATTTTAGATTGCTGTTTAAGTGCTTGACTGTAATCCAAGGTGCAGTAATGATCTAAAATATTTAACATACTCTGTAGATACTTGTTCCATAAACTCCAAGCCCTGAAAAGCAGGGATTGTGTCTTCACTGTGTACATAACATACTTCAAAGCAAATAGGCCCAGGTGAAATCTACATTTGAAGTTCAGCCATGATGGTAAAAGGGGAAAAAATGGGGAAGGATTCCATAGGTAAATGCGCCAAGAGAGATCCACCCTTTTGGACACGCCAGGAGGAGCTGCACTGAGCTTGTCTCAGCTAGAAGTCACTCTTAGACTTTGCATAGCTTACGGGTGGAGTCATAGCTTAATAGTTTCAGTCAGTTTTGCCTTAGACATTTTTTTTTTCCCCTTGTCTTTTGCATAGAGTACGTAGCTTTACAAACCAAAAAGCTGTATGCCTCCTTCCCCCATGGGCTCCACACCCCCTCATATTTGTAATTAATGAGACCCTTAGTTCAGTTCAGCCTTGTAATGTAAGCAACTGTACAAATCAATGCCATAGCAATCACTCTGGTCGTAGTACTTTAGGATTCACTCATTTTCTCTGCACTGCTCATTCTCCTTTCAGGCTGTGTTCAGCATTTTGCTGTCATTGAATACACGCTGTTCCTGAAAGATTTGGGTTCAAAGAAAGGAGAAATTCATTATCTGGATGTTAAGATTCATTGGGGGTGAATGTGGAAAAGGGGATCAGAGTAATTTACCTTCAGAGCACACCTGTAGTGCAATAAAATAATTTGCATAGAGTGCACTATGCAGTGTTCAAGGTTCAAGGACTTGTAAATATGCTTTTCTGGATTTGCTCCATTGCCAGGCCATGGCTGCTTGCTCTTTCCGTTACCGCCGTTTACTCAGAGTGGTCAGGCGGTCAAGACAGACGAGAAGAACAGAGCAAGTGAGCTCCTGTTACTGCCAAGTCACTGGGTTGTGGCTCGGTCAAAGCTCCTCCTGACTTCAGCGAGAGCTTTAACTAAGAGAGGCCTTCAGGGTTTGGGCTTTGAATACCATCTGATATATTGAATGTAGGCGAAAGATCTTTTTTTTTTTTTTTTTTTTTTTTTTTTTCTGGATGTACTCATGCCCTCTAGTAGGACTCTCTCTGGAAAGAATGTTGCTGAACACCAGCACACAGCTATATTTAACCTCGCTGATTGAGTAAAGTGTTATTTGCTTCCTCTCATAACTGTGCGGTGTTCCTGGTAGTGTTTTAAGACATAAGAGCTGCCAAAGGTGGCACCTCTTCAGTAAGAAAGAATGGAAATGTGTGTGCAGATACACACAAGGATGAGTGTGTGTAAATATGTGTATATAAATATGTATTTGTGTATATGCACACAGTATTTCATATGTGCTTTCATTTTTAACGTACCGTCTTAGTCAGTAGAGAGAGAGATCCTCAGATCTATATGTTGTTTTCCAATATCTCATCTCAGCTAGAATCCTTTTTTAGCATGGTTTCCTGAGGAAATGAGGCTTTTGTGGTTATTCTGTCTGCGTGTTGGCTTTTGCATTTGGCCTGTAACAATCTTTGAGTCCCATCGCCAATTTTAATTAAATTTGATATGGGGTAGAAGTCTCAAAGATATGAAGTTCTTACAGGATTAATGAAAACAGACTGCCAAGTAGAGGAGGAAAATCTATTAATACTCCGTCTGAAAGAAGGAGTGAAGCTTGAGCTCACTCCTTTGAGAGAACGGGATATTATGAATGCCCCAACCGTGGGAAAAACTTCAATCAGTGCTCACATCTTACTAGACACTAGAGAATCCAACCACAAGATACACATTCATAGGAAACCAGGCTTCATTAGTTCCACCGTTCACTTTGATACATGGCATATGATTAAAAGAAAACTGAACATATTATGTGTCCTTCCCCTTGAGGCTTCACACCCTTTAACCAGGTTTGTCTGTACACAAGGGAGATTTGAGGATTTGGCCCTAAAGTAATGAAGAGCACACCCCTTCCAATATCCTGACTCAAAATCTTTCCAAGTATGGAATGAGACACTGCTATAAGCATAAATCTGTCATGAACTTGTATCAAAGAAAGGCACGTACAGGATGAAATGAAGAAAATCACTATTTGATTTTCATAGGGAAAACATTTTTGAGCTTGATGCGCACACTTCCAAGCAAAACCATGGAAGTTACATGAGTGGGGCATTATACTCATCCTGAACAAAGTGCTAGAAGTGATGTCCAAACAAGCAACACTCTTGCATTAAGGTACAGGAGGTGACCCGACAATTTTCAAATCACAAAAAATAAACCGATACCTTGAATAATACCAATAACTTTGGGAAAGTTTGGGTTAAAGCTGAATCGAATCCTGTCCCAGTGATTACTGTCATATCATGAATTCTTTCTCTCATGAATAATTTTTCCCACAGGTAATGTGGGAAGATAATTAAATTATTCTGGTTGAAATAACTTGTATAGCTTTCAAAAAAGGGTTGTATTGATTGATGAATTTGTAAAGCAAATTCTACACATATTGTCTGAAAATACTATTAGTGTTGTTTAGGAATACTGTGAAGAGAAATTGCCTGCTGCACTGTAATGCGGGGAATAAGATTTTAAGGGAACATAACTGAAATCAGAATCCAGGGAAAAAGCTTTCAGAGCACTTCTACTCAGCTCTCTAAAGCGCATTGGTTCTGGTTATTGATGAAGGGGAGAAACTGTGCAAGACTCAATTTTTGGTATATTAAACTGTCCATAGATTTAGTCGCTGAGCTGAAGTGTCATACGATCTTGTGATTTGGAAATTCAGCTGATTAGGAAGAAAATAATACAAGAGTTTACCTGAACTGAATTTTCAAAACAAAGATACATAGGAGCTTGATCATGGAAATTATTTCTGTTCATAAGCATACATTTTCCAAGACACGTTTTTATTTGCACAAGTATCAGGCATGAAAATTATGTAGAATTCCATAAATTGCGGAAACAGGACAAAATGACATAACACAGTACCTGTAAATCTGTGTTCTCTTCTGAAAATGTGACTTTAGATCAGTAGGTTGAAATTCAATGATAAGTACCAACTGTAGTTTTCTTTTCAAACAAGAGAATTTACCAAATTACGTTCCTAAGAGAGTTTTGCTGACCCTCAAGTTTTATAGTTTTCCCGGAATACCTGCTGTTCTACCTCACCTCTATCTGATACTGTAATAGAGTTTTTTTTAACGTTAATATTTCAGTCACTCAGAATCTAATGAACATCATTACATCTTAAATAATTAAAAAAAAAAAAAGTTAATGAAAGAAATAATTTGAAATATCACTCTGTCTATACCTGCTCAGAGGTGTATATTGACTGTCAAACGCACATTATAGTTTAAAAGCTTTTCTATATCAAGTGTATGAGATAAACTACATTCTTGTTTTATGCTCAACATATAATCAGTGTAAGAAACTGAAATGCTTCCTAGCACTTTTCCCCTCAAAATATCAAGTTACTTAGCTTTAACATGGGGCTAAAAAAATATCTTCTCTTCTAACTTGCATAAAGTTATTGACTGATATTCCCATCGTCTTTTATTTGGCCATAGAGTGACTATAGGTATCACTTCATTGCTGACATTTTGTACCCCCACGTATCTGCTATGAGAAATGAAATTCTCCAACAGGTGGATACTGAATTCCAGATTTGCTGGAGTGAAAAGCAAATGTTAAAACATCACGGCTTGATTTTGCCATTCTGTATAGCTACAAAAAAGGCACTGAACTAGGTTATACCATAAAGGACCATTCACTGTGGCGTAATTCCTAAGGCTTTGGATTTTTAAGTAATTCTCAACAACCTCTCTCTCCCCCTTTCTAAATTTATATATATGTGGAGGGGTGGGGGGAGGAGAAAGAGAGAGACTCTCCTTAAAATGTGCATTTGTAACTTTTAAGAACTGCATAATGTATTGAGGATGATGGAGGAATATGCCAACCCATACCTTTTTCAGGCAGTTCTTTAAAACCAAGGCTGTAACTGTTCCTAATGACTTGTTTTCTTCTACCAAAAATGTTGTTGGTATGAACTTGTGGGGTTCTGACTGTGCTCTCAATAGTTTTCTAATTAGCCTTGATCAAATTAGCCTTGATGGGTAAAAGGCCAAGACCACTGTCTTTAACTTTCACAAGTCCATTTTTTATTTTAAACTCTTTTTAATTCCAAAGTTAAGTCCAGCTGCATTCAAATGCTCTCTTGAGGTCTAAAGTTTCATTTTTACAGACTGTCGCTTTCGATTTAGAAGATTTTTGAACAATGGTTTGTTTTCTGTGTACTTATATAAGAGTAATGATCTGAAACCTTTATAATATTTAACAAATTAGTTTCCTAAACTCTTGAAAAATGTCTGTACTGTATGGTTATAATGTATATTTTTAAACTTGGCAACTTTAAACCACTGAAAGGTAATAAGAAATATCAAGAATACCTGCAATTTGGGAATTTTGTATACATTCACTGAAACAATTCAATGTGTGATAAATGTGATATTTTTCTAAAATACCATATAAGTAGTTTTGCACAAAAATGTCCAACCAAAATTAAGGACAGTTTTACTCATGTTACTAAAGCCAACATAAGTAGAGAGGAAAGTTTGTGTCAAGTTTTTCTCCTTTACAAGATCTTTGACGGTCCAATTTTTTGGTGGTTTGAAATGCGTGATCTGTGACATCTGTCATTGAAAATGGGTTAGGGGCACTGCTGACATGGATCAGATAAGAAACTGGGTCGGACAAGAAGATATTCCCTGTAATGTTACCTCCTTGTAGGATTGACATACTGGTCCCTCTGTGTGAAGGAGTTTCTTTTCTTTCTCCTAAAAAAAAAAAAGAAAAAGAAAAAAAGAAAACCATATTTAAACCAAATTTCTCTTTAAATGAAAAAAAAAAAAGTCAAACAACTTTGTATTTCACTTCTCAAAGCTTGGCAATTTTCCTGTATTGCTCTGTCAGGAGCCTTGCCTTTTCATTCGGCTTCATTTCTGATTACGGATTATTCATTTATGGATGGGCAGCTGTAGAAACTTGCTTCTTGCATATGCAAATCAAACATGGTAATGTTTATCATAAGGAGATTTTGTGGCAGCTGAAAAGGGGTTGTGGCAACATGTTCTTGATTTCAATTGTATCTTCTACAAATAGAATTGGCCTGCTCACTTCACCTTCAGTGGATTTTTTTTTTTTTTTTGCCATTTACCTTTTGGACTAGACACTGCTCACTAAGCAAGCTGTTCGATTCACTTACAGATCATGATTTTGGAAGGAGCTGGCAGAATGAGTATCAATTCCAGCAGCAACCTACTCCACCAGCAGCCTTCCTGGACAGACGGATATTCCACATGCAATGGTAGGAGGAATTCAACAACTCTGAGCTATGCTTTTTTTTTTTTTTTGGGGGGGGAGGTGGGGTGGGCAGGGGGATGGTTGGGGTGGAAGGGACTGCTATACCTTTAAATATGCACAAGTATTATTTTTCAGTGATACTAATTTACTGGAGTTTCACTTCTGGTAGGAAAATTTATATTTGTTACTTTATTTGTAAAAGCTGAACCTGCAACGCTTAAGTTTCTGAACATGATCAGTTAATGGTTCATTTCATTACTGCTCCTTTTTTTAAAGATGAATGTAGAGGTGATGAAAGTGCCAAAAGTTCTCTCTCCTCAGTCCAGATTTCTTTCTCTCTTATATTTACCCCTCATGCCCTCTCTGAACCAACATTACTCTTCAGTACTAATCATCCCTCCGGCTTTGCAGGGGAGTAGTCTTTTTGCTCACTTACAGTATTTACTTTTTCAGCTCAAATTACTAGATAGCTATCTGATTAGACTGGCATTAGGGCACTAGATAGCTTGTGATCTGAGAACTTCTTTGTTATGCACAGAACCATCTCTTTAATCCCATATATGCCTTCTAATGCCTAACAGCTAGTGATGACTTTTGCACCTAAATTAACTTACAAGGTGTGACTCAGGGTGAAATTTATTTTACTATTTTTTTAATATAGCTGCACAGATATATATTCTCTCTCAGTATAAAAATATAGACATAGACATATAGATCAATATACAGTGTTGGACATAATTTTTAAATTCTTTTCATCATTCAAAATAGTGTTTTTCAATTGATAGGTAAACCTTAAAATCCAAGTAAACACATACTGCAGTTGTCCTTCTGAACCACAGGAAGCTACTACAAAACTTACAATGAAAGTTCCTATTCAGTGAAACACCTGTGTTTTTGTTTTTTTTAAATGTGTAATTTCTAAATACCCAGGAATACGTAAGTGTACGCTTATTAAATATACCAGCCTGCCTGTAACAGATTCACAGAAAAAGTCCTGAGTTTTAGTTTGCACAGGATTTCGTGAAGGTGATGGTGGGTTTCATGTTCAGGGATCTCAGTGTGCAGTGAATCCCAGACCCCAGTGAATTCTCAGAATTGACATGTGTTTTAGAGTCACGGGAAACTGAACACGCCGGCCTGTACAGTTATTCATCCCCTCATGTCCTTTTACCAAGCTACTTCTTCCTCTCATTAAAGACCCTCCACTTACATTAGGAGTCTAGAGGCCTCTGAAAGTGATGGAAATAAATATCAACCTCCTTTTCAGGAAATATTTGTTGGCTCCATCAAACCTTTATTTTCCGACATACCAGAGTCTTAATCATTTCTGCACTCATTTCCCACATCCTTCAATATCAGAATGAGCAACAGTCTTGCAAACTCTCTCTAAGCTACTGACACAGACCTTGTTGGCCAATATCAGAACCTAAGCAACTCTGAGGGTTTTTATGTTCACACATGAGCTAGCACTATGCACTGTATCTCAACCGAAGAGACCCGAGGTCTCCCTGAGGTGATTTCCTAAAATGTGCCAGTTCTGTTACTTGTGGTCTTCTAGCAATACCATCTGTTGTCCGTATGTCTCAGAGCTGTGTGGGTAATCATCTTCTTGGAGGAGACTGTGATGAAACAGATCAGTGCCGCAGAGAGAAGATGTCCTGGAGTGGGGCTACCGCAGAGCTAGGCCACGGAAGTCTTTCTTTTTCCCGTAATTCAACCACCTCTGCAATCTGTCATTCCCTCATCCTTAAATGCACCTTCTTGCTCTTGTGAGCATTTTATCATGCTGCTGTCTCTGCCTGGCATACTCTACTGTCCTCCTTTCCCAAGGAATAAATTGCACTGAACTCCTTTTGCCAGCCCTTCTGTGAGGCCGGATCAAGGCAGTCCTGCCTTTGTATATCTTACATCTTATCTTATCTTATATAATTATCCTGTCCCTACATACTTTCTCTTTCATTTGAACACATAAATTATTGTCATGCAGCGACATACAACTGAGCAGTTTGAAAGATAGGCCAAGAAAAGACTCAGACATCCTAAAAAGAAAATTAGGCTGTTCCCTTAATTAAAAATGAGTTTTACAATTATATTCAGAAATCATCTTACCCGACTACAAAGATAACATGCATTTGTTAGAAGTCCGGCTCTGCCATGAAGCTGCATGCCATACTGATAGATTTGTACTTTGGAACAATATAAGAGTGCCTTGTTATTTTACTGTTCTTTGGCTGAAACACACAGTTCGTATTCAGTCCTTATAGAAACAAAATTTCCACTGTACATTATGTGGATTTTAGAAGTTTTTTCCATCATTTTTGATGCACTAAAACACTTTTCCTACACCCAGATCAACACACATTTGTGACAGTACTTCTGCAAGGTATCATCCACTGAAGAAATAAATACTGGTGTATTTAGCCAACATTGCTAAATTCATTCCTACTCACTCAACTTCTCAAGAGAGATATGAAGTAATAACTCCCATTTTTAATTGGAAAACTAAGACAAAAAAAAAAAAACCTCCAGCAATAGCTACTGAGCTAGCGTTAAGGACTGAAAAAAGAATCTAGATCTATGGACGTCCAGGGCATGAAATTTAGCTATAGACCTTTCCTGTCTTCAGCATAATCCCATGATGCTAACACAGATGTTTAATGCCCATTTCCTTTTCCAGTGTCCAGCAGTTTCTATGGAACCCAGTGGCACGAAATACACCCGCAGTACTGGACCAAGTTTCAGGTCTGGGAGTGGTTGCAGCATCTCCTTGATACCAACCAACTGGATGCCAACTGCATACCCTTCCAAGAGTTTGATATCAACGGGGAACATCTGTGCAGCATGAGTCTGCAGGAATTCACTCAGGCAGCTGGGACAGCAGGGCAGCTGCTCTACAGCAACCTTCAGCACCTAAAATGGAATGGTAAATAGACATTAGGCTACACGGGGACAGAGATGCACGTACAGTTGTCTGAATTCTGGGATCTTCAGAAGCCTCTTATGTTACCCTGAAACCTACCTGGCAAAACTCATTTGCTGTGTTTGCTATACTGCTTATACCTAATTGACTATATTGCTATATCACTTATACGTGACTTAAGGCAGAAGGACCAGGGGAAAGGGTATGTACCCCACACCAAAATTAGCCCTCTGGCTCAACTGAAGCAGTTTGTGCTTGGAGCTGTATCTTTGATTCTTCTGTGCTCATTCTCATACTGCTCCCATATCTGCTATATGCCTTCTTGCAGGTCAGTGTGGAAGTGACATGTACCAATCGCATAATGTCATTGTCAAGACAGAACAAACAGGTGAGTAGCTGTTGGGTAACTTGTCTACTGATGGTGGCAAAAAGGGGAACTTGTCCATTCCACTGAAATCAAAACGGGTTTAATTGCAGTGGAAAGTGTTTCATGCAGAATAAAAGAAGTAACACAAATATCAGTCAATGTCCACTTTTTGAAGCTTCAATAGTATCAGCATATCTTTGCATGTGGCCACTTTTCTAGGAGACTTCTACAATATCAGCAGTCTATACTAATGTTCAGAGTTAGTACAGTTTGCAGTAGTTAGCAAACACAGCTGTATAGATAACTTCATTATTTGCTTCATTCAGCAGATTTCAAAACAATTCTTATCACAGTATTGTCATGTTTGTTTGTTTTTTTAAAGAGAAAAAATATTTGTTATGAAGTGATGTTAATGCTTTGAAACATGAGAAAATTTCCAAACCAAACAGTTCTGAGTAAAAAAATGTTACATTTCAATTTCTTCAAGTTTCAATGACACGGAAATTCAGGTAGTATTTTAGTTTGACCAAGTCTGCATTTTTCATGCGGCAGTCTCTTCTCCGGTGTGTTCATAGCTAGATCTGTTTCCTGCCAGGACTTTGCTTCACCAAGAAAAGAACTTCAGCTTGGCTCAGTGCTCTTTGGGCACAATTATTTTGCCAGTTCCTTTCCCAGAACACCGCTGTCCATATCTGAACACTCCCTATCCCACTGGTCCCAGCCTCATTGTGTGTGGATGTGTTCATGAGACAAGTTTTAATACCTCCTGGGGGAACAAATACAGATTTGTAGCGCGTGAGGACTCCAGCAAATGCTGCCAGCCAATACATTTAGCTAATCCACAGGAGCCCAGCCTCTCCAGCCAGGGACACTTCACCTTCTCCTTGTAGCGAGTAAGCACTGCAATCTGCAGCCCACTCCCTGCCTATGCCCATGTGGTACGGGTGGTGTGCATGCAGCAGTCTTGATGCTTGCCATGTAAGAAAAATACAGTAATCCTTTAAGTCCTGATTTATGAGATCCTGGTATAATGTTAGTCTCCCTTCCCACTAGAGATACACAGGGCTGAGCAAAGTACCTCTGCTGCACATCCTGGAAAGGTCAAAGCCCAGGACTGACTCGTTGTGCCCTTTGCTGTGCCTGGTGGTGGGGCAGTGTGGACTGGTGTGGACAGGGCTGGCAGTTTAGAGGGGAAGCCTGCCACTTGGGTACTAAAAAAGGCTGAAACTTGAAGACAAGCTGTTTGCCCATGTTCCGGCTGGCTAAGGCCTGTTTTCAGAGGCAACATTGGGCAGATCAGGTGTCCAAACAAGCAAAGGGTGTGTGCTATTGTAGGAACACAAGCTCTGGGTGCCCAAACATGCAGCTATTACTTAGCATGCCTGCTAAATTCCTATGTCATAAGTGGTAACTCAGCCAACCATGATGATTTAGCTATAACTCTTTTTTTTTTTTTTTAATTTCATGTATATGAACATGAAAAGAAGAAGTAAACCCCAGATTTGAACCTTACATCTCATCCTTTCTGAACCTGGATTTAAAAGAAAAAGAATTTTTTAAAGCTTATAACCTCAAAAATGCACTGTAAAAATAGTAATTTCCTGCTCACTGTACAGGTTATAAAGACAATACTTCTATTCTGTTTATATTGATCCATCTGGACCAGAAGGTCAATAAAAAGTATTCCTCTTTAATCATAAAGGTGGCTTTTAGGTTAAGGATAGGGACTTGACATGCCTGAAATAAAATGGCCCTACATCTAGGGTTACGCTTTGATGTTTCTGACTATGTGCTTACACACGAAGCTCTGTCTCAGAGGGGACTTTCGAGTTCTACAATTATAGAAATAAATAGTCATTACAAGCATTCTCCTGTTCTACAAGATATTTGAGAGCACTTTCATTTCCATGGCACCAAAGCACTGTCATAATCACCAGGGGCTGAGACTTCAGGACTGGATTGGGTAGAATTATAGTTGATCTGGCATAGGAAAATTCCTTCAAGTGCAGGCATAAATGATATCTTAGCCAGGAAAAGGAAAAGCCTGCTGCATTATTTTTAAAAGTCAGCACTTTGTGTAAGTATATTTGCCTGAGTATGCAAAACCCTATCCACAATTTGAGTGAAAGGAAACAATTTCCCGCTTAGCCCCTTCACTTCTCAGTTCCCTTCGCTATTCTTTTTTTTTTTTTCCACATTTCTCACCCTTCTGTCTGTCAGTGCTCAAATTTACCCCCACGCTAAAAGATGTTCTTTTAGAGATGTGATTTTCCTTGTTGTCCTTTACCTTCAGATCCATCGTTAATGGTGTCCTGGAAAGAAGAGAATTACCTGTATGACAGTGGCTATGGTAGCACAGTAGGTAACTAACACCACAGTACTTCATGCATTTCTGAGGCAACTTATTGTTGTCAGAGGATATTACTTTAAATGTCTTCTTTTTAATTCCCAGAGCTATTGGACAGCAAAACGTTCTGTCGTGCTCAGATCTCCATGACGACACCTAGCCACCAGCCTCCTGGTAAGGAACTTGTAATTATATCGTTGTTTGTCGCTTGTCCCAGAGCTACCGACGTATAATAGTCTCCGTGGTCTTCTGTTGCAGGACTGAATCTGAGCCTCCAGTCATTTTATACCAAGCAGTACTGATTCTGACAACTCTTTTAGCTATCGTTATTACAATAGTCGCTTTAAAGAAGTGCTTCTCTCTTCCCTCTGTCAAGACAAAGAAGATCAAACAATCTGCAACCTCCATATATCTTTTAAAGTGACTGAGTCAGAGGGGAAGATGTTAGTATCAGAGAGACAAGATGTTCCAGCTCAGTCATGCTTTTCTGTGGGGAAGCTGAATATGGGCAAATAAGAGTCATATTCCACCCCGGGAGCTGGGGATGCGTGTCGAGTAGGTGACCAGGTTCGGGGCCAGGTTGAGGGGCAGCCCGTGGGCACAGCAGAGCAGGCACAGAGCCGTCTACCCACCCGCACCAGCAGAAGGGCTTCCCAATAGCTCCCATCTCAACCTGTTTCTGCTGAGAGCAGCTTCATGGCTCTCCCCAGGCAGGCACCGTGTGCTGTTTTCATCCCTCCACAGTGCTCCCACGAGGCCACAGCGGAGATACAATCTGCCTGCTAAAGGGCAGGGGAAAGAGCAAACCCATTTGATGTAGTGCCCGGTGAAAGCGCAGGCAGGGCACATGCGTCGGGGCACTCTGCAGCCGATGTCCTGGGGCAGGCTGTGGGGTTGGAGGCGAGTGAGCGAGGCGGTAGGAAAAGAGGGAAGTGGAGATCGTGGGGGAGTGAGAATGGGGCAAGGAAAGGCAGGTCCCTCTTAGGAGGCATTTGAGTGAATAGACCTGGGGGATAAAGTAGTGGAAGTCACGGGACGGTGAGGAGGGAGAGCGTGCAGCTGATGATGCAGCCTCGCAGGCGCTGCCTCTGCAAGGCACCGTGGGCTGCATGCGGGCAGCAGGGGCACCCCCTGTGCCCGTGTGTTCACTGTGTCCTGGCCTCCCAGCACAGCCACGCCTGCCATGGGGACATACGGTTTAAACTAATGCACTTGGCAATAATTAAAAACGAAGAGAGAAAACCTAACCTGAAAAAGAGAACCACTAAGCCTTAAAAAGAAAAAAGAAAAAAAAAAATCAAAACCCCCCAAAACCCCACTCTGTTTGTTTTCTCCATCGCCTCCACCCACTCATAAGATGGCTGCCAGGACTTCGGAGCTCTCTGGCGGGACTGGGGACCTGTCAAGCTCCTGGCGCAGTGTGTTTACCCGCTGACTGCTTGAGCCTAGAGCTAGGGTGGCACGCCAAGGGCACAGCCTCCTGTAAAAACTAAATTTGTATATCCCGTAAAGAAATGGCTCATTCCTGAATCATATGCAAATACCCTGCAACCTTTTGTCACAAGTTTTGCAAGACAGCTTTGTTGAAACTGCATCGTAACTCTTTTCATCTGTCAGGCCCCGGCCTCCTAACATGGCATGTTTGAAACCGGTCTCCATGTAAGAGCGGAGGCAGAGCGGGAGGCTATTTACACAGCTGAAATCCAGAATAAATCACCAGCAAGGCAGAAGGCAGCTGAATTTCCAAGAATAAATCTCCAGCTAAACAGAGCATAACAAACATTCACGAGCGAATTGTGGGATCTTAAAATGAGAAGTATTTAAATAAGAGGGCAAATAAAGAGCCTGGTCCTGCTGTCCTCACCGGGAGTTCCCACAGGCTTTTAATAACATCGGGGGAATCGTAATCTGAGGAAAGGCAGTGAAATAAGCCTCATTTTACTTTTCCCCCCAAGCTGAGTGAGGCTCAGGCTGGTTCCTGCTCTTTGAGAGTGGGAAGGCAAAATGACTCAGAGCGCATTTGCTGCGAGGGGGTCAAGGACTGTGATTATGTCAGGCTCAGAACAGCGGAGGTTAGACTTATCCTCTCTGACCTGCTCAGTTCATGTATCCAGTTATGTATGAATAAAGCGAGTGTGTGAATAGCTTTGCATCTACCTTTTCACATGCAGTTATTGCAGTTGCTTGTGCAAATCCGACAAGTTTCTATGCAAATGAATATTTCCTGTGAGTCATTTGCACATGCAAATGCCCAGTTTCCATGAAAAGTATGATAATCGTGCATTCATAGAAGCTGGGAAAACATGCGTGGGACCTTAAGCTTTGCTTTATGGAATTCGGGCATGAAGCACACCGAAAAGCAAACACAGGAGGGGCTCCCTCTCGGGATGATCCCACAGGATCAGGTGAAAGCTCTTCACGAGCGGCGACGGCAGTCAGGCTGTGCCGGATCGAGGGCGGGAGGGTTGAACGTGCGGGGTGCCAGGCGGGTGACAGCGAGGAACAGGCGGAACTTTTTTTTTTTCTTTGTTTCTGAAGAAACGCTTGTGCCAGAAATCTGATTCCTCCTCTGGCTGGCTGCAGGTGATAAAGTACCATCGATGAGAAATGGCTTGTTTCTGTGGCTCGGAGCCACGGAACAATATATGCACGTCCAGCTGCCAAAACCTCCTACCAGCGCAGACCCGCTCCCCCCCTTACCCCCCCAAACACCCGCGCTTTGCCAGGTCATTATGCTTTAGTCAGGTGGGTGTTCTGCGCATCGGTACCGGCGCATACATTTCGCATTAGATCATCTCGTCAGAAACAAATAAGCCCCCAAAGATACATGCTTCTGCAAAGACTAAGACATAATGGGACAATTCAGGATTCCTTTTATAGACGTGATCCTCTTATTTTTCTCTCTCTCACACATAGCATGGGGTGAGGTATTTGTTAATCTAATTTAGGTTTCAAAAGCCAAATGTTTACCTCTGCATTCATTCTTTATTCATCAATGGTCTCTTTGTGAAGTGTGCTGATTACCATACAGTACAGAAAACAACACTCCCCCCTTCCTCCTCCCTTAGATTGCCTTCTGAAAAGTGATTATCTTTAAAAGAGATATTCATTCTTTTTTGTGGTTTTATTTCTTTCAACCTGCTAGTCAATGGAAAACCTTTAATCAAATTTACAAATAGGCTTCATTTTCCTTCTCTGCAGATTCTTCAGATGTGAAAAAAACACAAGATCATACCCCAAAGTCCCACACCAAGAAGCACAGTAAGTACATGGTTATAATGGCTATAATGTCCACAGTCATAAATGTTGTTTGATTGAAGGGAAAAGAAACACATTAAGAGTAAATCCCCTTTGGGAGGGAAAAGGAAGCATTCTGAGTTCATTTTGAAAGCAGAACTGCTTAGATGGTTACTGTGATTGAATCCTCCAAGGATCTGACTGTTGCTGGTGCTGTTTGCTTACATTATTTTTAACACAGTAGTGTTGCAGTCTTCAAAACATTTTTATCAGTGAGGGCTTACGGGGAAACAACCAGAGTTCAGTTTCCTCTACACTGTGTTGAGCTAGGCTGGTGAAATGGAGTAAAAAAAATTATGAAGGAGATGCAGAATTAAATTGGGAAGATCTGTGCACAGGCATGGCTGTGCCCAAGCCCATGCCTGCCAGGCGCAGCAGTGCCAGAGACCCTGTTCAGCATCTCCTCCCAGAGTTTCTCATGCACGGCATCATGAGCAAACACCTGCCCCCTCCCACAAGTCCTGCCACCTGCTCTTCTGGTATGGCAGTCTTCCCATTCGCCTCATCCTCTTTTAATGCTAGTTTTGATTCAACCTCAATCTGAAGACAGATTAACATAGTTGTGATTTCTGGACACAGTTCTGTTAATGCACTTTATTGGTATTTTTATGCTGAAAATATCTTGTGTATGTCTCTTGCATTCTTTTGTTATTCCATATTTATAATAGAACATGTTAATGTTGGTCCTCTGCTGTGCTTTGCAGTATTCAGTTTCATTCTGTTTCAATACAGTCTCCAGATTATGTCTCTTCATGACTCCTCTTCTTACCCTGCTCTGTGACTTTGCCCATTCAGAACACCTGAACTTTTTATCTGCACGCAGACTCTTTGTTTTGTGTGTGTGTTTGTTTATCAAGGTTGCTAATGAAAGGATTAGATAGGACTGGTCCAAAGTCAGCCCCGAGAAGAACCCCTTGACAGCCTTGGCATGCAGAGAAGGTCACCTTGCCATGCTGGGCTAATCCCCTACATTTCCAGTTTCTTCATTGGTGCTTCGTATCACAATCTATCAGGCATATTGCTGATGTCCAGATAGACTAGATCCACCACATTTTGTTGGTTCTACAAAACAATTATCGTTCCAAAGAAAAACACTGGATTAGTTACTGAACTCTACCCATGTTAGCCTGTAAACCAGTTTCTGTTTACTGTCACATCTTTGACGAGGTTGTCTCCTTCTGAATTTGGTCTAAACCTTTGCATAGGTTTGAAGGCAGACCAAAGGACTGCTATTTTTCTGGCCCATGTTGTCACTGTGTTTGTTATTCTTCATTCGTAAACTACGATGTCTCACTTGTTGGATTTATTTAATTCTTCCTTTTGATGTGGGCTTTCTAGTGCCATCTCTACAATACTGTGGGGTGGATTTGTGCTTAACCTGGGAGGCCTATGTATTGAATTTGGAGATCTCTTTTTGTCTTCTCTGCTATCGTAGTCAAACTTTATTATGCCGTTTTCCCATACAATTTTGGCTAGCCGGTTTTGTCACTATCCCTCTAACCACTGTAAACTTTCTCACTACTTGAAGCCTATCTAAGATACTTGACACCAAATACTTGTTGATGTGGAACAGCATTTCATTTCCTTTGCCTTCTCCCTGTCTGTTTTAAATGCCTGGAGCTTCGGTGCCCACTTTACAGTTATCCTGGTTGTTTCATGTACTGCACGACAATAGCAGGTTGCATGCCATGCTGTAGAAGAATATCAGGAAAATGGGCAAGCAAGATGAGGGGATGACTTAAACATGTTCTCTTCGGGGCAGAAGCAGTGCCAAAGGCAGGAGGAAGCAGCGGGTGGTTTGGACTCTGCTTCCCCTGGTTGCTGGGGCTCCCATCTGCCTGCCTGCCATGGGGCTCAGACCGCAAAAAGCTGACGCTCACCTCCAGCCTCGGTATAAAGGCTGTCAGCGTTACTACCTATATATCTCCGAGGTGGTGATCCTGTGCTCCAGGAGCTATGGCCCGTCCCCACTGCGTGGTCATTGTCTGTAGATGACATGCTGTGATAAAATGGCATAAGGAAGACCATAGCCTGGAGAGCTCCTTAAAGTCCTTCCTCCTGTCCCCTTCCTCTTTCAGACCCTCGAGGAACTCATCTCTGGGAATTTATTCGAGATATTCTTCTCAATCCTGAGAAAAACCCAGGATTAATCAAGTGGGAAGACCGGTCAGAAGGCGTCTTCAGGTTTTTAAAATCTGAAGCTGTGGCTCAGCTCTGGGGGAAGAAGAAAAACAACAGCAGCATGACTTATGAGAAACTCAGCCGGGCTATGAGGTGAGCTGAGAAGATGCCATAGAAAGTTGGGGCACGTAAAGAAACTACCTGAAGGGAGAAGCTGTTTGGCTTTTTAAAATGAATTGTAATTTGTTTTTGCAACAACCAGGTCTCTCCCACTAATTTTGAGTTTGTAACATTACATTCTTCTTTGTCTTTTCTTTTTCCTCCTGTTTCTGTATACTAGAATAGATATATAATATTTACAGTATATTTTATACATACATGTGTATTCTGTTTCTGTCCACATAAACAACTAATAAAAGTAGTTGACCGTAGGAAGGAAACATGGCTATAGCAAGCTGAAGTTCATGTGTGACTGAACTGGGAACACTTAAATTGCAGAGCTTTTTTTTTTTTTTTTTTTCTCCAGCAGTTTAAAACTTAGGCATCCCCCCACCCATCATCTTAAAATCAGTTTATAAATCCTCTGTTAGGATTTTCTTTGCCTTTTGCTTTAACGTTTTCAGAATTTCTCATAATCTATGGATATTCAAAATGTATTTTAAAATGGAAGCTAAGATTCTTTCAGATGCTGGTTTATTTAGATTTAAAAAAAAAAATCTCATGAGAGTATGTAATAAATAAGGCAATACTTTATAACTTGAAAAAAGGTGAAATTTAAATTAATAAGATAATTAATGTAAAGTAAAAATAATAAAAAGAAGGCACAATGATTTTTTCTTCCCTGACTTTCAGATAGAATAATCTTAGGTGTAATTTATATCAAAAGAAAATAAAGACTTCAGATAGCTTTGGAATTCCCAATTTGACAGTGGTCTTCTGGGACTGTAAAGGAATTTAGACTTAAATCTTTCTTATGTTTTTCTTTTAACAGATATTATTATAAAAGAGAAATCCTGGAGCGTGTGGATGGTCGCAGATTAGTATATAAATTTGGAAAGAATGCCCGCGGCTGGAGAGAAAATGAGAATTAAATACGTCAAGAAATAACATTTAAAACACCTGGATGTAAATATTCAAAGACTATTTTCTTATATTTATGTACCAAACGGGGGTGAAAAAACAATTCTACTTCTGTCGGGAAGAAGGAACATTATCATTATTGGTGTTAAAATTATTTTATTTGAAGTATGTCCTGTATGGGGAAAAAATGTACACAGTTTTCTGTGATATAAGATAACATTATAGAATTATGATTATTTTTCCCTTCTTGTGAAGTTTTTCTTTTTTTTTTTTTTTTTGTTAAATCATACAGGCATAATGTGATTTATGACAATGCTGTGAGTCATGCAAAGAAAGGGAAGGAGCAAAATACTGGGGCATTTAGGGAGTATGAAAATCCACTTTGGAAGGCAACTGTAAGTGGAGGAAACAGTAAAGCATCTCTGAGCCAAGTAGTCTTGTTCCATAATCAGCTGGTTTATAGCTTTCATTGGCCATTATCACTTGTTCCTTCCCTCTTCTGATTTCTGAGTGTTTTAATACTTTGCTGGCTTCCAGTTGCTTTTGTTAAGTCAGACGGTGGGTTCCCTTTCAGCTAGCTTATCCCAGCCACAGAGAGCAGTGGCTCTGCAAGGTGGCTGTCAAGCATTTGAAGAACCCATACTACCTCCACCACTGGGACCTTCTTTTGTAGGCAGAAGTTTAGGACCTGACCTTGCCTGGTACTGAGTATCCTCCCTAACCTCCTAAGGGCATTCAGCTCCTTCCAGGACAAGGGCTATTTGTTTTTAACTGACATCTTTGAGGTGGACTGCAGGAAGAGAGTCAATCTCAGGGACCAAAAGCCATTAAACGAAGATGATTGTTTTCTGATTGGGCAAAGTTACCAAAAGGCACCAGTTTCTCAGCTGAAATAATAATACTCCCCCCCTCCTCCCCCCACCCCCCCCACCCCCCAGCCCCTTATATTCCTAATTAAATCAATCAAATCCATGCCACATAAAGTGGCGAGGAGGTGGTCAAGCAGAACATATGCTAACATAACAAGCAGAACAAGAGGGAGAAGTCTCCCCAGTTCCTTCAAGTCATATGGTCCTCCTGGCAGGTCAAGTCTCACTTGGATACTTATTTTCAAAAAACATTTGAAAAATGCAAAGCTCCATTGCATGTAAAATATGAGTTTTCTTTGCTTTTCTCACGTCTAACTCTTTGCATTTGTATTTGTGTGATTTGCTTGGAATTCTTAGTTGCAGAAAAACCTACCAACGTAAAGACACCGAGACTTTCAGATCTGGGTCAGTATTTTGGGCTCGTCTCTAGCA
This sequence comes from Anser cygnoides, assembly GCF_040182565.1. NCBI lineage: Eukaryota > Metazoa > Chordata > Aves > Anseriformes > Anatidae > Anser > Anser cygnoides. The sequence continues at coordinate 17,524,680 of NC_089877.1, read as the reverse complement.
GTGCTATGCGGAGACTCAACATTCATTGGCAGCTTTTTCTTTCTCCAAGACACAAATGCTTCCTGCTGGCACCAAGCACAGGCAGAACACAGGGAAATAAAAACTAGAGGAGGCAGCACTTTACCAGGTCACTGAGTACGTGAGATGTGGGAGTTGAGAAACAGGATTTTCTTGGTGATGTTAACAGAGGTCAAACCAAGATTGATTCCAATTCTCTTTCAGGGATGAGGAATTTGGAAAGCAATGTCATTTATGGGGCCTGAGAAGTCCAGGAAAAAAAAAAAAAAAAAGAAGAATATTAAATCCATCCAATATCCATTTCCTCGGGCATCCCCTGGATTTGAATCCAAATTAGCTTGAAATGTAGCAAGGTGCAGCTGGAGGTTGTAGGCTATTCCATTTTTTGTTTGTCTTAAAAGCAAATAGAGATGAAACCAAGAGACAAGAGAAGTATCAATATAAAGGGCATCAAATGTGCTTAGCAACAATTTGTAGGCAAACACGAGAGCCTAACTTGTTATCTACACATGTAGGGCATGTCAAACAATAACACCACCTCCTACACTGTGTATGCCAAAGCTGTCACCATCAATTACCCGTACATGACAATTTTTACTTTTCATAACCTGGGTGGAGAGAGGTTTGTCTTATTTACAAATCAAGTAATAAGCCTCTGTACTTCAAAGCAAAATTTTTTTTTTCTCTCAGTGTATCTCTCTCTCTCTCTTTTTTTTTTTGACCGACTGTGGTAGCTTTGCTTGCTTTAGCGCAACTCACTAATTTCCTTTTTTTCAGCCTGATTGGCTACATTCCACTCCATTTACCATCTTTTTGTAGTTCATATAACAAGAACCAGGCCACCAGATGAGGAGAGCACCTTCACTTTGCTCCAAAGACCATTCCTTCCCCCCACCCGGCAGTTATTTGCAGCCCTTTGCTCCATGCACTTCACCCCCACACACTCCAATCCACACCTTGGGTGAAAAACCTGAAATCAGTGGCACCATCACAAATCCAGTGGCACCCAGATGTTACCCTTTCTTGCTCTGGAAGCAAACAGAAGTAGTTGTTGGCGGTAGCAATACTGTTGTACTTAGGTTAATGCACATCTTACAGCAGCTGATTATAATACCTTTATAAAACTGCTTTCTACCAGAACTTTCAACAAAATTCCTGGGAAATAAAATGAACTTGTGACATAGACATGTCACCCCTTTGTTACTGCGCAGCAGGTAAACCTGCTTGTAAAGGCTTTGAAAATATAATGCTTCGTTTAAAAGACCACTGTATAAATCCAGAGAACGATTTACGCTGGGGTGCACTATAAGTGCCAGTCTTTCACTGTCATATCTTTCAGCACATGGAAATCGTGCAAGTTTATATTCCCATTCTGCAGAACTTTTCAGACTAGGCACTTGTCATTCAGCATTACAACAGCACAAAAAGTTGGAATAGAAACCGGCCAACATTTACTCTGTTTCACAAATATATTAACCATCACCTAAGACAAACACAAAGGACTGTTTAAACCTACAGTTCTTGCCAAGGACAGATGAAAACAACCAAAGGGAATCTTTTTACCAGGTCTAAGCAAATGGAGAAAATGAAGAGATGAATGTTTATGTAAATTACTATTTAAACAAAAAGCATTTCTGATTGCTCTTTTATTTTGTATTTCAGAAGCTGAGCAATCATATTTTTAGATGTATCCTTTAAGTTAGCAGCTGCTGAACTGGTAGCACCATGTGTATAGATTTTTATTGTACCATAATTTTTCATATGTATAAAGCTCTAGATAGGAAAGTATATTATATTTATATAGTTACATGCAAATCACAGTGTCAGAGGTGTTGGCATGAGCACCCTCAAACTATATTTTCTGCACAAAGTTAGAGCAACTTACTCTAAAAACATCCTGAGAAACTGTATGTAGGCTGGTGAACTACACAGACAACAAAATGTTTAGTTACATTTTCGTCTTTCTTTCTGCAGCAAATTGCGTAATTCCTGCTTGCTTCTCACAGCATCCTCAATGTACATGTGTGGAAAAAAAAAACAATGCATTAGATGTTTCACTATTGGCATTGTAAATCTCAGCTTGGAGACTATGTATCACAGAATGGTTCTAAAGACTGTTTCTATTTTTGTGGATATGATATAAATTCAAATAAACAACTCAACAATTTTTCTGGTGAATGTTTATCTTTGCTTTTTTACATCTTGAGATTGGAATTGTGACTACATTGAATTGTTTTGATATTGGAGAATATTTTAGTATTTGAGAAAGAAATGATGTAACTACCACAAAATCCAATAGCTTAAGTTTACTTTATCTGCTACATAGCCCTTCTGTTGTGGAGCCACTGGATTTCCAAACCTGTTTCGCATCTCACGGGGCTCGCTGGAACACTTGGTGATGTCGGCAGAGCTAGACTGCCTTTCTTGTTCGGTCGCTGAACTTCACAAAGCTCTTACTTCACCACTGATTTAACTTCAAGGTATTTTGAAGCGTGCACAAGGGCTAGGCTGATTAAGGTTGGCATTACTCACACTGAGCATTTCCTTCACTGAATCAAAGCAGCTAAAATGACAAAATCTTTTCCTTTGTGCTATTTTTCACCAAAGGGGTGGCTACAAAAACACTCAGCGAACAAAAAGAACCTCTCTCTTCTGATTTGGTCTGCAGTTTGAGAAAGAAGTGGACAACCTTATACTTGAGAGAAAGTCGGTGGGCCCATATAGCATTTGCACCCTGTGGCAGACTGTGGCTGTATCAGCGAAAATGTCTCATTTTTAAACGCAGGCATAACCCCTGTGTTTAGCATGCAGAACCAGGCCAGTTCCCCGAAAGGGTTGTCGTAGTTTGAGAACACAAGAGTCCTGAGCCAGCTTTCAAAAGGAATTGGAACCAGATATCAAGCAAGTTCAGACTGAATTTTAAATAAGCACACAGCTGGTTTTCCAGTAAATGGTTGGGCCTTTTGTTTCAAGCAAGCTGAGGCCAATATTTGAGCCAAAGACAAATGAAAATATTGTCTGGAAACATGCAAATAAATGCCTATTTAAAAACAAACAACAAAAAGACCCTCTTCTTTGCTTGTGACTTAAAATCAAGCAAAACTGCAGCTTTCAGCCACACTCTAAGGCCATATGAACTAAACATTCAAGGCAAAATTCAATTTGCAAGTCCTATGTAAATTGAGAGTAAGTAAAAGGAGCACTGGAAACAGACTTTCTTCCAAGCTACATCTAAACCCGATATAAATTTGCGTGCATGTCTGCATTAAGGGTGAGTGAGAATTGGTTCAGGTAAGTGAAATCTGATACGGCAGACAGATGTGCAATTAAAAGTTACCAATACTAATGGCTTCCAAGCAGTGTCAGTGTGATAATTATAATAATTTTAGAGATGGATTATCTATCTGGGTTTGCAGTGTTTGCTCCCCTGCTGACAGAGCCTTGCGCAAGGCGGTCCAAGTCCTGAGCAGCTGTGGAAGAGCATAGCTCTGCTCAGCTTTGTGCCAGCCAGGAATTTCCTCCAACAAGCACTCTTGCTGCCTTTCCCCAGATATTTAGCTCCTTCAGTCACCTGACACTGTTTCAACATGTGAAGATGTTCGAGAAAATGCCAGAAAGACAAAAAAAAAAAAAAAAGTAGGAGAAAGAGGCTGAGTGGATAGCCATGTCTTACTGCACCAAACTCTTCTGCGTGGAAATACAAAGGCAGAAAAAATGATGATGACTGACTGAAGTCAGTCTGTAGTCTTCCAGTCAGAGTTCGGTTCCAAAAATTAAATACAAATTGGTGTTTACAAGTCTGTAACTGTAAGGAGAACAAGAAATTAGAACAATATGCCTACATAACCTTGTAAAGCTAAAAAAATGTTTAATTATCAAAGCGAAATAACTGAAAACATGGTTTCTGCTGAAGAATTTTCCTCCTCTGTCTTCAAAATGGCATAATATTCTCTTTTGCTCTCACCTCCTTTTGAATTTCCAATGATAAGATTCAGTCTTAACACAGGGAATGAGGAGGGAGAGGGGTGATAAGTAGTACTGCACCACATATTGCAAAACAAATAGGCAAATTCTAGCTTCTTCTTCCTCAGCTATTTGGCTCGTTATTCAGCATACTTACTGTTCCTGGGAAAAGGGTACTTTGTGTGAGATTCGGGATAAATTTTAGTGTAAATATGAAATGTCAATAAATTTAAAAGGAAAAATAAGATTATTCTTAAGTTTAAAAACCTTTATTTTTTCCAGGGAAGCTCTGATGAATCTGCCCCTACCAGTTACTATACTGGGCAATATTTTTTTTCTTGAGACTGTTATCTTGAAAGATAAATTTATTTGAAAAGAGCTGATTATTTCTGTGAGAAATTTTGAACATTCTCAGGTGTTTTCGTTTTGATGTACCCCTGTATTTTTTTCCACAGGAATAACCTAACAACAAGATATATCATGCAAGAGCATTTTTAATGTTCAAAAGCTATGATTGGCAAAGTTTGTTACTGAAAAACAGATTTCCAACATGCCAGGAAAACAAACAACACAAATCAGGAGAGATTTTTTTTTTTGGTAATTCTATTTTTCATTTTTAAGAAAAGGTTAAGTAATACCTTTCCTTTTAACATTTTGTTTCTGTCTTTTACATAATAGTCATTACCTCAGAATTGAATCTGATTTAATGAATGGAGTCATCCTTTAAAAATTATTTCGTATTTTCTATATGCTATGAAGTAGATGAAGAAATTGTTACAGTTTCGGTGAAAGCTAGTGAAACATTTGCACTTCTCCAATGATTCACCCGTTTTTGGAAGATCCAAAGATAAAAATACATCAGAGTTGTGAGAAGCTTTAATCACAGAACTCAAGACTGCATGAAAATTGCATGCTGCATCTGCACCAGTAGCTCTGCATTCAGCTGTCCCTCACCGGAAAGTTTGTTCTGGTCTGAGGTTTTTCTAGGAGAACCTGATTAATGAAACTTTCCGGGTAAAAGTCAGTATGCTGGCAGTCACGACTGTATTTTGTTTAAAGTATTATAGTTCATAATTTCACAGCAGATCTGACATAAACAAGTATATATTTTCATTCTAATTAAACTAATTAAGGATCCGTCCCACAAATTTTACATCCTGATGGATCATTGCTGCTACCTTGATTACCATCCTTTTTACCACAGGCCATCTCTTTTCACTGTCATCCCCAACGCATGCTGCTTAATACCTATTTGATGCAGAGTATTTGATGTTCCAAGTGTTCCCTTGAATTCTAAATTAAAAGTGAGAAAATCTGAATGCAAACCTCCAAAATTTCAGCATTGCAATTCTTTTTTCCTCTCACATCTTGCCTAGGGTTGGGGAGACAGGATGGGCCAGAAATGCAGTTTCTCTTCCTAAATTTGGCCTGCCAGGCCTGCTGAAGAGCAACGCAAAATATGCTTTTGCCCTTTGCCTTTACAAACAAGGTTTCTGCATAGGCAACACTACTTGGCTCCAGGGAATTAGGAAGGCTTCATAAATATTTGTCATCTGGTATTACAGATTTTATGTATGTCTTGTACTTGTTTTTTTGTTTGTATCTGAGTCTGCAGTTTTATGCCTCTCTAGATGTTGAGATAGTTTCTTCTTCCAGTGAATTAGTTTAAGTGATTTATTGTTTAAATTAATTGATAGCAAAATGAGATTAACAGGTGGACTATTTATTGCAACTATCATTCATTATGAAAGTCACTATTTCCATTGACAGATGCTTCTTGACTGATCCCAGGTTTCTGCATAAGTGAATGATCCGCGCTAGGCTTTCCTCATTTCAGGCTGTGGGCAATTCAGAGAGGAGTGAATGCCTTTTCAAGCAGTGATTTCAGTATCAGTGACACATCTTGTGCATTTTGCAGAGGAGTCTCCCTCTTTCTGCCTATCTTTGGAGTGGTGAAGAGACCGTTAAAGCCCAAAGAGCCTCTACAAGCCTCATTTGTGGAACTGAGGGCGCTCGGGCCCGACCACAACACATCACATGCCGCTTTTCAAAGTTCCCTTCTGCATCTTGAAAACCTTGGACAATAACGTGACCTTCAGCATTGTGTGGCAAGGAGACTATTGTGCTTCACAGCTCTCTAAGGCAGGCTGGAAGAAAGCTCCATACAGGTGAGAAGTGCCGCATTTATCCAGGTCGCAGCCTCTGGAGACCGTAGGATTCACTGGGCAGAGGGGCATGGTGCTGCTCTGCACCCTCACCTCCTGGGCTGCGGATCCGGCATTTCTCCAATGTGCTGGGCAGATGTAAGCACCCTGAATGCCATGACGGTGAGTACTGCAGAAAGGTCAGGAGATGAATTGTACTGCAGAACATCCGGAGGTGATGGTGCCTTGAGGATGCTGAGACACAGCCCTTCGTGGAGAGCATGAAGAGCTCTGGGGGAGTAGACTGAACCCTCTCCTTCAAGCCTTGCCAGTTTCTCTCACTGTTTGTCAGCTCCTACCTCTGCTCCCTTCTCCCAGCCTTTTTTCCCAGGTGGGGCGGTTACAAAATCACCAGCCGTACTCACGAGAACTGCTCTTTCCCTGGAAGCTGTCAGGCCGCCAATCTTCTGAGATGGCTTTCATAGGGTAAGAATAAACTAGCCCTTTGGCTCCAGCTCACACAGTTATAAGCTCTGAATTTGCCAAGTCGTGGAAATTCAAATGTGAAAACCAAATCTCCTTCCAGGGGCTCTCTTACTCTGAGTCAGCACAGCTGGGAGGACAACACAAGAGGTCTGTTGCTGTCCTATCTCCTGTGGACTGTGGTACTTCTCCTCGATACAGACACCCCACCAACCCAGTATCTGAACACTGACAGGAGGAGAAGCAGCATTTGTCGCTGGAGACTTGCAGACTGCACTCTTATGCTCTCTAAGAGCCCTATATTTTCAAAGAAAGCTTAAATAGACAGACAATTAATTAAAAAGGGGGGGAGGGGAAACGCCTTGAATTTTATCCTTCTTACGGCAGATACAATCATAATGTTTGAGGTAATTAGCTTTGCCTTAGCTGATGATCACTCATTTTGGGAGCTTATAAAATCTATGAGTAGCGATGTGAGGCAACATGCAAGTCTCCATGCATTCTTCTAGAGTTCTATCTGTACTCTTGTATCTCTCTCTAAATCGTAGCTCCTCTCCTCGGGAAAGGCTCACTGGTGCTTATCAGATTCAATTACTGCTGTTTCATATCAATGTTCTCATGTGAAACCAGAATACAAATAAGCTAAGACTACTTCCATAGCCCTAAACAATTACAAATGCTGATGATTCACCAGTTATTCATGCCAAACCAATATTTTTCAGTATTTTACAGAGCACCAGTGAAACGTTTTGGTATGTTCAGGCTGAAATCACTGGCATGCCAGGAGGCATCTGGTGGAGAAGGCCACTCTGCATGGGGACACATGGCATGCTCAGCAGCTGTCACGCAACCATGCACAGTTAATGGATACTCTTTGCTTTTCCTGTAGATTTGAGGAGAAGGGGATAATAAAAGGCATATTTGCATATTCCCAGCCCCTTTCCCATCTTGGGGCTTCCCGATGGCCCTGCAAAAGGCCCTGCAAAGAGCTCTGCTCAGGCTGGCCAAGCCAAGGGGGCAAGCCACCCTGTCACGTCAGACCCTGTCACGTCTGCCACCATCAGCAGCTGTGGAAGACTGGCAGCATGGCAGATGGAGCTGTCCTTTAATTTTGCTATAAAAACTGAGATCGGGGTTGACAGTGCTGAAAATTCGAAGGACTGGAAGACTGCAACAAATTTTGAGGCTAAGAAACACCCTTTGGCTCCCTGAAACTTGAGCTCATGGCTTCACTGAAGGAAAGTAACTCACGCTGGACTGTGCACTCACACAGGCGAGGAACAACCTGGTGCTATCAAATTTAGGGGGGCAGAATACAAAGACCCACTGTGGGTGTCCTGGGATCCAAGCAGGCACCGTCTCATCCCAATCATGTTCTGTTGCCATGAAGCTTGGTCTCCTTGAGCAGTGGTAATGAGATCTGCTTTTATCTATGTTTCCATCAGATGTAATTTATCAATACACATACAACGAAAAGTTTTGTGCTGAAGCTTAAACCCCTTTCTTCTGGTGTGCAGAAAGAATTTAATTCACTACATACGGATAACCCATTTGTTTATAGTCAAGTTAAGAACAAAGCCAGCTATTAAGCTTTGCTGTCACCTTTAATAAATGGTTTCACAAGATAATAACTCCATGCAGCTACGCCCAAGGGCCATCAGCATTTTTAAAGCCTCTTTACGTGTCAAGAAAAAGCCACACTGTAACAACCAACAACAGTGTGGGAGAAATATTACAAGCTGATATTTCAGTCGGACATCAAGGTTATAAGTTACAGGAACCTGAAGGCAAAGGTGAAGCTTTAAGCAGATCCCCCTGCCCTAGAAAGGGGAGAGCAGGCCTTCCCTCAGCTTGGAGAAAGACAAAGCTGGAAGTGGGGCCTTATCAGAAGCATATGTCCCAGGCTAGCTTCCATGTGAAATACCTTGAGCTTGATTGCAGGTTAATTTACTCATAGTCTGTATAAACTGACCTGTGACTGCTGCTGAAAGGGTGGCTTTGACTCCCTTGCTTTGCTGTTCTGTGCCTGCTGCTGCTGCACTGGGCTGGCCCCACTTGCTGATGGATCCAAAAATTAGTCTGAAATAGAGAAGGATATTTTTTTTTTGGATCCCTGCACCCTGAGGCTGCAGGTTTGTTGGCTCCAACTTAAGAGAGAAAGTTGGAATCTGTGATTAGAGGAGCAGGAGAGGGAGGTGACCTCCTGTCCCTTCAAGAGCTGCTTCAGGTTAGATCGGCGTGAGCCAGTTGTGAGACCTGAAGCGATTGCCTGCTTCGTGGCGAGGACAGAGGACACGTGTCTGAGCCTAGCAGGTGTATTATGCTTTGATAAACATACTGACACCTTCCCCTAAATTCTTCATGGTAATGAAGTGATGTACTGTGCTTCCACCATAGCGTTTCTACGGCTCTAAGAGTGCTTTTCGGTGCCTGGCAAAGTGCAGGTGTGACAAGATCGGGGTGCAAACCTGGGGAACTGCCCCACTGCCTGACACAAACCAGGGGGATCCAGGATGATTGCAAACCTCCTCGGCTAAGCTGCGAGGACTAGTTTGTTGAGGAGTTGCGAACGCAGGGTGTTAGTTTGGGAAAGAAACCTCCCACCAGCCAGCGTTACCTCAGGAGGCCGCATGAGTCACAGGGCCCTCCTCGCTGTGGGGAAGGGCAGGCACGGCCTGCGCCATGCGGGGAGCGGGGACCAAAGGGGACCGGAGCTTCTGAGACACAGTATGGAGCGGGGTTGTATACCACAGGATGAAGAGATGGGTGGTAAGTGGGGGAATGTCCTTAAGAAAAGGAGGAACTGGAAAGGTGGATTTTGGGAGTAACTGCCTGGCCGTGCAGCGAGTCCCTGCTGAGCGCTGGCTGTGGGGCTGGAGGTGCTCAGGCTGCAGGGCTGCACCGTACTCACTCGCAGTGTGCGATCAGAATTAGCAACCATTATAACTGTAATGACTGAAACTGCAGCGTGATGCGTCTAGGCCTTTTGAACTCTGGATGCAGCATTTGCATACTAATATCTGAGAACAATTACCTCATGTCTCCTAAGGGAAGTGGTTGAGGCCCCATCTCTGAACACCAGTAGGGCCTGATTTTCAGAGGCAGTGAGCAATCACCTATCCCATGAAAAGTCAAGCTGGAAAATAAACTGCAGATAACAATCTGGTACTGGCAGAGGGATAGAATAGGTGGGACCTATTATGTTTTTTTTCCATCTTAAAATTTTATGATTTGGCTGTTCACCTGATATGCTACTTTAAAAAATAATAATACTGTGTGATCAACCCACACAGCTCTGTTCCTCAGTCAGTTCCCACACCTTCATTCCCCAGCCTATTCAAAGGGATTGGTTGGGGAAGAGAAAACAAAACAAAACACAACACACAAAGAAACCACAAGCAGAGCGGATCACCACAACACTGCAATGACTTGGTTACCGATAATTAATTTCTTTGGGCTAGATTATCCCCTGGGTTTACATGCCTGCCCAAAAGAGTGAGGCAGAAGAGAGCATCTCCCACCTGATGCTGAGAGCTCCAAGGTGTTTGGGTTGAGGTATGATGCCCAGGTCAGGTCTCTCTTCTACACATTCCTTGCCGAGAGGAGCTACAGCAGTGCTTCTCCAGCAATGGAAAGGGGAAATGGGAACCCCTCTGAGAGGAGTAAAAGTCATTACTTAACTTCCAGGGAAAATCAGGAAAGAAAATATGACCCTTAATGGGCAATTCTGAGGGATTTTTTAAGGAAAATGGCTGCAAGTATCCTTTCAATCTAGCCTCGCATAAAGAGCTCAGGGTTGTAAAAGATCTGTGGCTGACAGTTAACAGAAAAAAAGTGCTCCTTTAGGAGGCTGAGGTAATGCAGTAAACAACATTCGTCCTTCTGTGCCTGCCGTGCTATGGTGAGAAACAGGCAGGTGCAGTGCAGGTGCCTTGCGATGGAAAGGGACAGCACTGAGCAAATGTAAGTTGTACTTTTTAAAGTGTTGTTGAATAGGTTGTTTTGTCTCTACCAAGTGCAGTTAAGCATAAATCATAATACAACCTGGATCATTACCTGTATATGAAAATGTACCCATGTGATCATACCCAAGTGGTTTCCCAGAAAAAGACAATTATCTTAACAATGGGAGTCCAAACTTGTTAATCACTCCATCATGTGTCCTCTCCTTTTCTCATCAGTACCGTCAGTAATGTGTTTTTTTCTTCAGTTGCTGTCTTAAGATGCTGGAACTGGAGGCTTCATAGTTTTTTCCTTCAGTGTATTTGTAGATGTGTTTTTCCTAAATAGGTCAGGCTTCTGATAAAGAGGGTAGTATGTTCATACCTATGTGGAGTGCTATGTGGTTATTTATTATGAGACTTTTTATGTGCATGGGGGCATAAAATGTGCTGAACTGATTTTGATCACTTGGAGAGATCCTGCAGTGAATGGTCTCAGCTATTTCAGACAGACACTCTCCTGTTTACCAGTGCTGTATTCCAGACATAAATCTTTCTCAATGCCTCAAGTGATTGCAGCTGGAGCATTGCATGCAGAAAGCTGACTTGTGACACGTAAATATGTGTGAGATGTGAGATATGCGAAGGATTTAGCTGCAACACCTAGTCTCACTAAATTACTATTTCTGGAGTGTGGTGTGTTTGAAAAGATTATTTCTGCAATGCTCTGAAAATATAGTAGATCAATGTTTTTGTTTTATTTTATAGTTTTATTTTATTTACTGTTCTGCTCTAACTTGGAGAAAGCAATAGCTTGCTAAAGAGGACCTGTATAATCCACAGATGAGATAGCTCAGGTTGCAGGCAGAGGTCTCTGGAGCTGTTTGCTCGTAAACCTTTAATTCCATTTTGGGCCTGTCAGTTTTACTTCACCGCATAGAAATCATAGCCAAGATATTCAGTAGGTGAAAGACATATATACAGACATATAACACAGGTTTAAAATCTCAATACACGTAGTGAAAGAAGAAAATTGCTGCTAGTAAGTTTTCCCCTCAGGTATGTCCCAGGGGAAACAGAGAAGAAATACTAATCTTCTTAAACGAATCACAATATTTTCTATTATTTTTCAGAAGACAGTATAAGTAAATAAAAACAACCATGATTTATAACTTTAAAGGTTTTTACTGTTTAAAATTTTTTTAAAGTTTTTGCAGAATGCATTGGGTTATAAATAATGTTGTTTTTCAGTTTGGAAAAGATTTGTTTTCTTTATCCTTTTTTCACTGTTCCATCCATCTAGAAAGAGCATTTTGAACTTTTATAGCCCTCCCACTGGAAATGTGGTTGTACTTCTGATCAGCATGGCCACAGAAATTAACACTAGCAAAAAGAAGCCAGACTTTAGACTGGAAAGGTAAAAGAAAGATGGTTCAGATCAACTGGAGTTTTTGAAATCCATTCAAAACTCATTAGTAAAGTGGCTGAGGCACTCTGAATTGTTAGCAAAGAAGTTCCAAGCAGCGATCTAGCAAACTGGAAATTTTAAATGCAAAAACAATACTTTAAAAGGGGATGGTGAGCAGAAGATGACTAAGACAAATACAGGTCAGGGAGTATAGCTTCAGCTTCTAGTGGTACTAATAATGTATTTGAAAAATGCCTACAAAAGTCATAATGGATTTCCAAGCTCAGCCCCAACCAATGTTATTCTGTGATAGCACAACAGGTTAACATTTCCTTAATAGGAGAGAGAATGTGCTGGGTTTAGTGTGCTAGGCTTCTGACTTATTACTGCTTCATAAGATATTTTCATCATTAAGGTATGGAAACATGGTCTTGATGAAATTACTCCAAACTGTGTTCAAACGGGTTGCCAAATTGTACTGCAAGAGTGGTTATTAGTGATTCACTGTCAAACTGAGTTGCATTTAATGTGGCTCCACTGTGATCTGTCATGGGCCAGGTTCTAGTCAATATTTTCATTAATGACTTTGCTCATGGAAAAAAAAAAAAAGAGTCAATTTACTGAGTTTGTAGGTCATGCCAGCTGGAAGATGCAGCAAGCCCTTTGAAAGACAGCATGAAAATTCAAAATGATGATGACGCATTAGAGAAGTGATCTGAAATAAGTAAAAGGTGTTTTTGACAGACACAAACAAGATCAGTGGCACAATAGCAATACACAGTTGCTCAAATATGAGATGATAAATGGCTTACTGGATGTCTGCTCCACAGAAAAAAAGGAACATAATGTTGCAGTGGATCCCAAGTTAAACATTAGTTGGCAGTGCCATGCTGCTGCGAAAAATATGTACAAGAACACATAAGTAGGCTTGACATCTGTGAAATAACAGTGCCCTTACAGCCTGCTCACCTGCAGTGAATCTAGTTTTAGCTAGAATATTGTGTCCAGCTTCAGACACTACTACATCAGGATCCTGGTAGAGTAGCAAGAAGCGCTAGAGATCCAGGAGACATGCTTTACGAGGAAAGATTAGAAAATCAGGGTTAACATACAGGGAGAGGACAAGAATAAGAAGAAAGATGGTTCCAGTCTTAAAATATGTAAAAAGCTGCCAGGAAGGAGGTAAACCTTCCCCCATTTCCAGTGCGACAAAACAAGAAATATACCTAACAATTGCAAAGGAAACTCGGGTTGGATGCAAGCAAGAGATTCATAAAGGTACAAATAGGAGTCCCGTCAGCAGACACAAGAACAGGTTAGATCAAGATCTCTGGAATTATGTAAGCACAGCCGACCTTTTCTTTGGGTGAGGGATGGACTGACATGATCTTAGACCACTGCCAGCTTAACTTTCTATGACTCTGCAGTATGTCTTCATGAGTCATACAGGCTTTGATGAAATGATTGATGTCTCAATGGAAAAAATATTTATTTTTCAAAACCTTTTGGCCACCGCTAGCTGCATGCGCTGACAACTCCTAAAGCCACCTTGTGCTAGGATTTCACTGTTATACTCAGTCACTTGAGTCTACATTCTGTAAGAAATGTTTAGACGTTCAGAGAACAGAAGAGTATCATATAGACATTCAGTTTAAATTAGAATATATGCAAAATTCAAACTGGGTGCAGACGACAGAGAGGGGAGCAGATCATACTGACCTACCCTGAGTTTTGTCTGAGCCTCACCTATCTAGCCTGGTAGGTAATTGTTTACTGTTTCCCTGCAGGTAAGTGATACAGCAAGTTCAAGTTTTAAAAGGAAATGAGAGAGGTTGTTAATGTCATTAGATTGTAGGGAGTGTTAACCTAGATTGGTCTATCCTTCTACTCTGACAGGATCATGTGCTGCAAATAACTGCCTTTCTATCTACAAAGAGATAAGGCGAAAATTTTCCTGTGTGCCTATAACACATACAGCTCATACTGGTGTAGTATCCTAAAGCACCTTGCTATCCTGTCCTCACAGTACTGGTGTCAGAAACGGAAGTACGGTTATCCTCTTTTTATACACTGTTTAAACACAGAAAATAAAGTCCAGATCTCTTCGGTGTTTTTGAAATGCTTATCTACCTGCATGTAGACTTGAGTTGAAGCAACTTCCTCAAAGTTGTAGAAACAGAGAGATCCTGAATGTGAATGCATTTGCCATATGCTGTCAGCTGTCCTGTGCTGGGATTGTTCTTTCCTTTGCCTGTCATGAAGCACAAAATCGTCTAGAGCCTGTCATGAAGCACAAAATTGTCTAGAGGAGGTACTGTCACTCTGTGTGAAGTGCTTTTGTTTCTTCTTAAAGTGCTAACAAAAATAAGGTTTCATTTATTTAGTTTTATTGTAAATATTTTTTAATGGAAACCTGCAAAACTGTGCAAAATTTGGACTGTGGTAACTGAATGGTGGAAAAAAAAAAAAAAAAAAAGATACAACAAAGCCTGAAAAATGCGATGTAACATAGACATTTCTGGTTTGACAGGAAAACCCATCAATCCAGTTAACCAGCCTGCCCAGTTGCCTTTTTTTTCAAGGAAAATTAAAATTTTTAGCCAATCCCATTCTTGTTGACCAGTGGAAGACGAAGGAGTCCCATCAGAAAGTGGGTATGGGGAAGAAACAGTGTTAAAATAAAGAAAGCTAGCGTTTGTGCCACTTTTCCCTTTCACATTCAATCTGTAGACCATCTGTTTTGTGACACTTTAATTCTGAAGTTATTTTGCAGTTAAGTTCTCGATGAGTAGTTAAAGAGCTGAGGGAAGGACCAGGATGGAGAATGTTTTTTTGTTAAATAAACCAACAAAATAAACAGTGATACGTCCATCCAGAATACAGCTGATACACAAAAAATACAATAGCATCAGTCTTCTAAGATGACTAATGCTTGGTATTTATGAAGGTAGTAACAAAAGGCTGGCTGCAGCCTACCAAGACTAGTCATCTGAGGATCATCTGTAGTCAATGAAAGCTTTGTGTTTGGGACGTACAGGATATGTGATTCCTGCGTTGGGCGAGTCAGCAGGCAAACTCACAATGGGTACTCTGCACAGTGCTCCAGGAGGAGTCAAAAACCTATGCAAGGCATATGCTGGCTCTGCTATCAGACCAGATTAGTTTGTAGTACCTATAGAAAATGCTAGCAACTAATTAACTTCATACTAATGAGTTTGTCCTACTACTCAGGACAAACTTCTCTCTATCTTGGTGTCTGGAAGATTTCAGTGCAAAAGAGCGTTAACTGAGTTAATCAGATGGAAATGCCTTATTGATCTTGCCAAATCACAGAAAAAAAAGGTTCCTGGCCATCTAGAATGACTTGGCACCTGGTACTGTCGTCCTCAGGCACATGAAATGATGTGGGAGTTGGGTGTGTCAGGAAGCAAGGACTGAGCCTCATGCTGCTATCTTCTAAGGATAACTTGCTGTCTTCCTGATGCCTAATAGGAACTGGGATATGCCTAATCAGACCAAACAAAAGATGTAGAGATTAAACTCAACCATTAGTATGCAGTAATGAGATGACTAGAAAAGATCTCTCACATGCAACACCTTCATTTCCATGCTTAAATGATTTACTTCTTTATTAAGTCCACTTGAATCAGCATTTCATCCAGGGAAATTAAATGTATGTGGAAGAACAGTTGGCATCTTGACCACAAGCTATGCTATGGATGTGGATTTAAATGCACAAGCCTCAGAGTTAGATATTACTAATGAATGAAACAGAGCAGGGAAAAAAAAAAACACATTCGCATATGACTGTTCTTGCCAAAAGTCATACAGACATACTGCAAGATAAATGAAGAGTATTAAAAAGATGTAAGAAAGAAAAGCACTAGTGAAATATAATTTCTCATAGTGCTGCTGTTTCGCTTCACAAATAGACTATTGATTTCAGCAAAGTAGGAAGGGTGGTTGAATTATCTGCTTGTACTTGTGATCCTCACAGCTTTAAGAATCTGTTGCTTGTTAGCTGACATTCGAGGAAAAAAGGTATAGCCTGTGAATAGCCCACATCTTGCACCGCTCCAGCCCAGAAGCAGACATATTTCAGCAAGAAATGTTCTATTTCTAGCAACTACTAAAAATTTTGCATATGATTTTTCTGCAGATGTTTAAATATTTCATCATCATCTTGGAGTCAGCTCCTGGCTCACCTCTTGTCCACTGCAGGACAGAGGAGGAGGTTGGGGGAAGGCGGTCCTGTTAGGCACCGCCTTTGTGCACCAGGGTTGATGGTGTTGCAGTGGCACCATCCAGCAAGAAGCTGCAGTCACTCCCAACAAGGGATGTGAATCGGAGTTGACTGCTCCAGATGAAAGGCTCCGTATCCCAATTACTCACAGCTCAGCTATCCAACACACCCAAGTTTTTCAATTTGTAAGAAAAACACATTTTGATCTTGAATCTCTGGAAAGAGGGCTTGGGCAATTTGTTAACCATGAACTAATAGGATTGGTTCTTGTCATACCAAATTGTTCAGCCGGGTTTTGAGAGTTTTGCAAATTTACTGTGGCACAGAAACTGGAAACCTTTCCATACTAGGGTTTTCACTTTCACTCACAGAAAAGTCACCTGATATCTAAGATGTTGGGTAACGTAACTTTTCAACATGGATTTCAGTTGAATTGTTGCTGAAATAAAGATGTCAGTAAAAATAATTAGGAAGCATTTCAAGTTGATTATAGGAGAAATCTTCACAAACAGTTATTTGCATTCATATGAAGTGCTTTAAATTAATATTTATTGACTTATGGACTGATAAACAATTTACCTTGCTGTCGTAAAACTAAATTGTAGCAACACATGACGAATCAGTCATCACAAGTGATGCAGAAATGTTAAACCCTTCCCAGTAGCTGACAAGAAGTGGTGCACAGAAATGTCAGGCGGCACGCTTTGATAGTTGAACTTAAAGCAAAACCCCACAAAAGGAGCCCTAATTTTGGGATGTGAGCGTCTCACAACCATCCTAGCATTGACCACCCATCAAGTCTTGAGCAGTGGAGAACATCAATTGCTTGTATATTACAGAGAGCAGAGCTGGCCAGCCCAGACCTTGGTTTGCGCCAGGCCGTGCAGAGTCTGTGGCAAAGCAGGGACATGCTCCGGGATGGCCATGATGCTCAGCAGTTCCTCTGAGCTGGACAACCTCCTCCTCATGTGGTATTTTTCCTCCCTTGCAGCTCAGATCTCCTGGCTGAACCTAGGAGGGGAACTTCTATGGATTTCCCCTGCTCTGCCCAATGACCGAAACAATTTTTTTTTTTTCTGTTTTCTGAGCTTTTGGGCTGCCCATTACCAGTAACATGATTGCATGGGAGAACAGAGGCTGTCCTGGGTGATTTGGGGAGTGTGAAAGTGCTTGGTAGGGATAGGGCACTCCCATGGCTCATTTCTGTTGATCTGTTTTGTTTCTGTTCATTGTATGGATGAACACAGTCTAAACAGAAAACATGGCAGATGAGTGAATTTTAGGAGCTGTTTAAAACTAGCAGTGGAAGATTTTTATAATAAATGCAGGTCATCAAGCATTTGAGAGAAATAAGAAATAATAAGAAGATGTCACCAAATCGCTATTTTTAAGTGTCAGGAGGAAGGATTTGGCAGAGAGAGTGCAGCACACTGGGGAGCTGCTCAGGAGTAGTAAACGTATCTCCCCGGCCTTTTGGACACCTCTGAACAAAAACCCGAGTGACCAGCAAGTGGAGGCTGGGGACTTTTCAGTACCGTGGCATTTGCTGCAGAATTACTGTAGGTGAGAGAAGCACGTCCCTGTTTCCTGGAGCTTGTTTGGCAATGCAGAGCTATGGTTACATTTGAATGGGGCAGCCAAAAATAGCTGGAGTTTTTTTCTGAGGTGACTTTGTTTCCCTTCGTTTACAGGCTGCAACTGCACATGCTGTTAAGAGTGGAGGGTCACTGCTCTGTGCAGGAGGCATAACCGGCAGCCGTGCCTTCCTGACCCCTCATATTGCAATCCTGTGAGCTTGCTGTGCAATGAAGTGTGTTTCCCTCTGAACGAGCTGCACAACGTCAGCTGCTCTGTTGGTGCCTTAGCCTGTGCTTATCTTGAAGCGTGGGTGCTGACCCAGTCACCTGGGTGGTAAAACTTCGTCCATCCCCTTAGCCCTCTACTTTCTGTATGTAAATATATCATTTTCTTTATATTTCTCATTTTCCTGTCTCTTTACGTTACATGTGTGATGCTAGAGCAAACTCAATGAGGAGATGGTGAAGTTGCAAAAGGAGCCAGTATATCTGATTGTATTTGTTTTCCCTCACTGTTCTTTAAAAATAATTACATGTGATTTGTAATATTTGCTGTAGCCTGGCAATATGTATAGCGGCAACAGCTCAGATTCAATCTCAGATGAAGCCATCATCCTCCGCTAATCAGGGTGTGGGAGAGGCATGCAGACAACATGTTCAGCCCATTTATTCAGTTATGTAATGGCCTTTTAAACATTTTCCATTTATGGTCTCTATTTAATTTACTGTAAGTCACAATGGTTTAATGTAAATTCAAGCCATAACATATACCTGACAGCTCAACCATAAATCAGACCAACCTCTGGTCTTAGTGCATTTATTCTTCTATGAAATAACAGAATGTCCATTACCTGCCTTTTAAAACAGCCTGGAGAATATAAATCATTTTTTTTTAATGCCTTGAACAAACCAGTTCAGAGAGACTGGGTCTTTGCCCACAACAAATGCAAGAAAGGTTTAGAAACTCTTCCTTTTAAAAATATTTTCACTCACCTTTTGTGTTATCTGGCTTCGGTTGCGACTGAAAGAGAAAACAAGGTAGGGAAAATCTCTCCTGCAGTGTAACTTGCAAACTTCCCAACGTCAGGAGCACGGGAAGGCTCTTTTTGCAAGATTTCCAAGTGTCTCATTAAAGGAGGTTTGGACTGGTGTCTAAACTAGGATACTTACTGAACTAAGCAAAACCTTGGCTCTACTGTAAACAAGTCATAGCATGAGTTGCAGCAGTGTGTGCTTCCTCATTCATCTCCACTTTGGAGCTTTGCTCTCTTCTTAGCTTTTCCAACCAGGACCTGCCTAGCACAGCAGCTGAGCTTGGGTTGTTTTCTGTTGAAGGTGCCGATCATGTAACCTGCGATATTTGGCCGTTGCTCTCCATCCCCCCTCCCTGCAGGCCTGCCCCAGAGCACCAGCTGCGCTGACAGGGCCCGGGCAGCACAGCCCAAACCCCTCAGAGACAGCCTGGCCCCAAAACCAGCCCCGTCCCTCTGATGCATGGCTGGCAAACTCATCCCAGGTGGCGTCACACCAGCCAGCTAGGGTTGCTGCGGCCCCCTAATTAGCAGGGCTTGCCTCTGACATCGTTAGGTGGCTCACTGCTCTGAGCGGTGCTGTGCTGGGTGGTTGGGCTCGCGTGCGTACGTCTGCACGGTGCTGCCTGGCTCGCTGGCAGACACACTGGCCCCTCTGGTCATATCTTGTGTCCCTGAGGGAACTGTCCCTGTGGTGCTTCCTGAGAGCCAGGGGCAGGGCCGAGGACGGGGCCTGGCCTCCGCTGCAGGTCTCAGAGGAGGCCTGCTGAGGTTAACGCACATCTGGGAAACACTCTGGGGAGAAGCTGGCCAGATCCCTTCTGGGACATGTGAAAAAAAGCACGACTCATTGTGGTTTATTTCAGTCCAAAAGGTTCGTCCCGAGGTCTGCTGGCTTAAGGGCACAGTGTAGAGGAAGAGTAGAGCTGCCGGGCCTACTCCTGCGTTAATGAAGACAGAGTGTACCCTATATTTCTTCTCTGTACTGACTTTATCAAGTGGAAATCTGATGGGTCTGGTGTATTTGCGAGAGCCTTGTGTGCATTGTTCTGCTGTTTGGTTTTGATAAAATGTGGTATTGTACTTGATGTTCTCTAGCTACGTCAAACCTTGCTTCACGGCTAATGCATGGCATTAGTCCATACCACAAGTTGTGCAATGTTCTGCAGCAAAAATATTGATGCTTCTTGGGGATTAAGAGTGTTATTTCAGCGTGAGTTTGATGAAAGAAGGGAAGGCAGGATTGAAGGAAGGATAATTTTGCTGCAAAATGGATTTTGGCAAGTTATTTATGGGGGAAAAGACCCTCTTTCTTTACTCAGTTAAGAATTACACATTCATCTGTTTCTAGAAGCATTTTTTTTCCAGTTTGAATTTCAAGCTGAAGCAAGACACTACCGACAAAACAAACAAACAAACAAACAAAAATCAGATAGAAGCCCTTCAGACAACACATCTAACTGGGGCTAGAGGAGAGAATGACAAAAAAAAATTATAAACGACTGTCTCTCTCTCAGTGGATATTTTCAGCAAGGTCTCAAGAATTTGGGGCATCCCAAAGCAGCACAAAGGTTCCTCTCACCAGACCAACCTCCTGTAATTTGTGGTTGCAGTGAAGGGAGTCATGGCCACAGGTGGACGTGGCCAGCTCTGCACAGAGCAGACTCTTGGTCTCAAGTCACTCTGGGAACCTCTGATGCCAACTAAATGCATGTTTGATGGCCTCAATGGCTATATCTGAAAAGTTTAATGAAGCAGAGTGAAGAAACTCTCCTCACTCGGTTGGTTGTGCCATGACGCTCCCACAGACTTCTCAGCACGCTTTTTACTGTGCTCCCCGGTGGTTCCTGGATGCGTTTTGGGACCGGCCGCTCCCCACAGCAGCCTGCGTGCGGCTGGGGCTGAAGCTGCTGCAATGTGCAAATCTCCTTCCCGCCCTGGCGGCGCCAAATTTAAGCTGCTCCTCACATTTCCTGGCCAAGGAGGCCCCTGTGCTCTGCCCAGGCGGGTGGAATAGTCCTGCTTGCAGGAGCGACGCCTCCGCTTCTCTGGGTAGCAGGGAGATCGTGCTTGCACACCCACCCTTTGGACTCTGATTCATGGGCTCTACCCATTCGCACCGGGCTGATCCAAGAGATTAGCTGCACAGCCGGCAGCCACACCTGTCTGCTGGGGGTTGTTGCCCTGCGATGGGGGCAGCAGAAAGGCAGAGGATCAGCTCCTGACACTCCCCAAGGTACATACAGGCTGATAAACCCGCATGAATGGCTGCTTTGCTTTTGGTTCGTATTATCGTGCCTTCGAACGTGGCAGCAGTTCATGACCCCTCAGCTGCAGCTAAATCACATTCGAAATAATATTTCCTGTGTAAACTCTTTCAGACAGAGTTTGCCTTTTAATTGTTACATACTTATTTTTCAGAGAGCCTGGGCTCTACTGAGAGTGGCAGTTGGTACTACCACTAGCCATAACAACAACAATGAATACCTGCATGAACCAGACAATGAGTTTATTAGATGCCACAGACACCTTTTATCGTGCAGCACAAATGCTTGTATCATACAGCCCGCGTGCCTTGACTCTGGCTAAAACCCGGAGCGCTGGCTTTCTTCCAGGGTGTTTCTGCATGTCCGTAGCATAGCTGCAGGGTCAGAGCGGCAGGCGGACACGGCACAGGCCAGCCCAGAGCTGGGCCATCCGAGTCCGACGGGTAAGGGAGGGATGCTCCGCCATTACGCAACGATTTATTTCAGCGAGATCACTCCATCTCAGTCTAAAACCAACACTCATGCATATTAGAGGAATCTCTACCCACCAGAGTTTGCATGTGGTGTTTTTGCTTATTAAATTCTCGAGTCCTCAGGTCATCATTTGCATTGTGTATCTTCCTCTCTTGGGCTGACAATGTTGCAGTATGAAAACACTGAGGCTAATTGTTCTGCTATTACAAAGGCTTCTTGAAACAAAGCGGGTTTAGAAAATAATTCAGAACAGGTGCTCAGTAAATGGGAAGTTCAGTTGTCCGAGTAACAGATACCACACAGGGTTACCAGCTCTGGCATTTGCTTATATTAGTCTCTAGCCATTTCAGACCTTCAATAATAGAAAGGTAGCTTAGAAAACCTCCATGGCTATCTTCCATATCTAAATGCTATGAGCATATCATTATTATACCTTTTGCATAACTACGTATGTTTTTCTGGATCTAGGTTTGGCTTTTTTTTTTTTTTTTTTTTTTTTTTTGTAGTGTGTTGTAACCCATCCTACTGAATTCAGAAGAATGGCATTGCTATAGAGAGATTCCTAAATTTCTGAAGTTTTTATAGAAAGGGTAACTGTTAAATTCTATGGAATTTCCAGGAGGAAAATGTAAACATATGCCTTTATTATGACTTCAGTACCTATTTGTCCATAGACTGTAGTAAGAGAAAAAAAACAGTGAAAGGAGAGGAAGCTGAACATCCTGTTGCAGGTTACTTGCTAAATCTGTCCTTTTCCTTTAACTGCAGCTGTTAATCAGTGGCAAAGAAAAGCAAAATGACAGCTCGGACAAACACAGCAGTGACCATACAAAGATACACTGCATTTTAAGAAGTAGCTTCTATATTCATATTACATAAAGGATTTTTAAATATAAGCTTTGATTTGTTCCAGGCAGCTTTGTATTTGCAAGCAAAACTAAACAAATCTAGCAATGTCAGAAATATAACTTAATTGTGAAATACTGAAAAAAAAAAAAGGATAATTTTAGAAGTCAGTCTGAAGGGGGTTAAAGCTTGTTGTTTTTGTTTTGTGCTTACACACATTAAAATATCTTTTTCTTCTTCAATAAAACGTAAGTAACATAGAATGAGAGAAAAACTTACTATGATGCAGGAATTCCAAAACAGATCCTGCAGATGTTGTGCTATGAATTAATCCTGAAAGAAAAACTAGAATACCTGCGTTTATGCTGGTCTGTGACATTCAGTGTCTGATTCAGACGGACATTCCAGGAAAATTACTTACACATAATACATGAGTAGCTCAACTACAAATGCACTGGCAATTGTAGCAATATCCAATTACAGCGTTCGATAGTCCAGCAACATTATTTTATGGTAATTACCTTTGCTAGTAATTCCTTGGTGTTTGTTTTATGTTTACTTTAAAGTTGGCTCATAACAGAGCATGCTCATAATTACATGACTTTTTATAATTATATATATTAATGCATTTTACCTCATCAATGCAAAAAAATGAGAAATACTCACACTTAGTAACAGTCCAGGCAGGGGAAATTTAATAAAGGGAAAGATTTTACAAAGAAAAGAAAAAAAAAAAAAACTCTTATGGAAATGAGCACTTATCTCTCTTCCCGCTGTGATACCTACATGAATAAACAAGAATTACTTTGTGCTTTTTTTTTCATTAGCAGATTGTTTTGCAGAATTATATGTATTTGGTTCATTACTGAATGGTGAGTTGCAATTAGGGATTTCCTAGGTGCTAGGCAATGACCTAGTAATTCCCTGTGCTGTAGTGGCTCTCACATTAACCCCCTGCATGTATACACTTGCACTGCAGTCAGTAGCTAACCGATGGAGTAAATGAGGTGCAATTTACTGCATGTGAAGAGTTAATGAAGAGTTGTTAATATACTCTACAGTCACCATTTAGTGTACTACTCAATTACTTACCTGCGAAGAGGAGCTTTCAGTCTGATCAGAGGAAAATTTTGTGGATCATTTCTCTTTTTTAAAGGCCTGTTAATTTAGCATTCCTTAGATGATAGTGCTGATCTCCATAAAAATGCATGGTAACAATCTGGTAGAAAAGTTAACTAATTGTTTAATGCTTTTGGAGTATGCATATAATGCATTTATACTGCATACAGAAGTGCCTATTTTTTTAATTACCAGTTGTGAAATAGATGTATGTAGATACCTGTGCATTATGTGAATGGATGTATTTAATCATGTTTTTTGGAAAGTTTTTAGAAAGGAATTCAAATATTTACACTAGATTTAGGAGCATCATAAAATTAGGTTTCTTAATAAGTAGCTTGTTTTCTTTCTAGAGGTTATGAATCACATTTTATGTTTCTTAACTACCTAGGAGTAGTTCATGAATAATCAGTCATGCAAAGCTGTCACACTCGGTTAAATAGCTCGGTCCTGTTTTTACTGCTTCAGTCCTTTATATCTTTAATTACCTTTATTTAGCTGATATAAATCACCCTAGAATTCATTCTCTCCTAAGCAGCCCTGCTTTTTGCACGTATTTTACAAAGTACTGATCACACTTCTGGTGAAGTGCAAAGTACAACTACTGTATCTCTCTTTCTTTGGCATAGTTAAGAAAATATTTTCCATACTCTAATCATTTTATCTAGAACGAATGAACTCATTCTTTTTTTCCTGCTTTTTCTTAGACATAGTTCACTGCATTGGTATTTTTGCCTTCTCATATAGGTACACACATTTTGGTTTATACAAAGCCCCGTGTAAGAAAGCCATCTTTTCCAGCACCTTCACTACTGGCACAAGCTGCTGTGGATATGCAGCCCAAAATTCATTATCAGGAAGCTTCTTCTCCCCTGTTTGCAATTGGATCTGCAATCCTGCACGCCCGAAGAGCTTTGAATCCCAAACTCCTCTGTACAGCTAGTCTCTAGTTAACAGCAGGATACCCTATGTTTAAGAAAATAATTCACTCAGAAGGGTTTTGATAACATAAACAACATTACTGTCATAATAAATGCTTGGAGAAGCCACTTGGTGACCTAACCTACTCAATCAGGTTGTTGTAATGAAAAAGCGATGATGTGTTAAAGTCATAGTAACTCGAAAAGCCAGTTGATGGCTGCCAAAAACACACTCTGGCTAATGTGAATGTCACTTTCCATTTATTCTCTCATAATCTATCTGTCATAGTGGACAGACAAATTTGCTATAATGGCTAGGTGTCTGCAGATTAAATGTGATTAATTCTCCAAAATGAAAGGAGTGCATCTTCATGCAAAAAGTTAATTAGGCTCTAAAAATTGTCTTGCAAATCTCCAAAAGAAAGACAGACAAAAAAACAAAGAAGATAAACTAGCTGGATTATTTCAAGATGATAATTTAGTTAGATCTATTACCTCAAGTTCTCTCCATTTTTTTTGCATGTTTTAACTTCTGTTCAAGGACTACAGCTGATTATATGTATATATGTATACATGAATATAAGCAAATGACTGCGGCTGAGCAGATGAAGTCAGATGCCCTATATTCCCGATAGTGTAACAGGCTTATTACTAAGGACAAGATGTTTCATGTTTCTGTGTTTTGAACAAGGTGTATGTGAAAGTTCGGACAAGCTTTCTCTCTCCCATTGTCCCTGTCCCCTCAAGCTTTCATCCTCTTTTCAAAAATTTCCCTTGAAACTTCCAGCTCATGAGTAAAATGGCAACATCTATAAAAACAATACCCACCGTGAAAATATCTGCTAAGGAATAGCTGCATAATGTCAAACGCATCAACAAGTCATTAGCACCCTAAGCTTCTGATGCATCGTCTGACATCAGTGGTGCCTGCAATCGGACTGGCAGGGGCTGCTGTTCTGGATGTTCTTGCTTTTTCAAATTCCTCTTTGCATGTTCACTGCCAACTGTACAGAACTGATACGCCTTTTTGATGGAACAAAGGGCATATTATTGGACAAGCTGCTGATTACAATATGTTGTTATTTGCATATCTAAATGCTGGCTTGTGAGTAATTGCTGTAGGCCTGGGAATGGGTGGGTTTCTGTTAAAGTGACTCAGACTGCAGCTTTGCCTAGTATGGGAGCTTTAGTGAATAATAATCACCAAGTATCCTCCCGCTGTATGTACACAGAAAGATAAGAGCTACTCTTTCCAGTGCAGAGAGACCGTCATCACTCAGTACAGACAAGATAAGTCAAGCTTTTGCTGTAACGTGAATTTTTCTCGGTGTCAGGTGAAAACATCAACATTTTTCATCGTAGAAAGTTCTGTGAAATTTTCAGAGGTTTCCCTCATTTTCTAACCATGCTTGGAGTTTCAAATTTTCAGAGGTTTCCCTCATTTTCTAACCATGCTTGGAGTTTCCAGGACCTAAAATAGTCAAAACTTATGACCCCACTTGAGTCTGCTTCTTTGATTTTTCAAATGCAAATGTTTCGTCTTTTCCAGGCTGCAGACGATGCAGCTAACAAGGTCATGTGTGCCCTAGATCTGAACATATTACCTCTTTAATTGGGATCCAGTTCCAGCGTTTTCCCCTTCATCCTCTTCCCTCCCTACCTACTTACCTACCTACCTTTATATCATTGCCCTTCCACCTTTTTAGCAATCAATATCAAAGTGCCCTCCAGTTCCCCTCTTCCAGTTCCTGGGGTTCTTCCAACATACACTCTTTTCCTAACAAGCTGATGAAGCTGCTATCTGGCACACTATAATGGGTACACCAATGCTAATAGTGCAGGGCAGGGGTGATATACACCTACTGCTTATTTATTCCCTCCAAACTAAAATGTGCACTCCCTTCACAGGCACTCAAGAATCAAACTGGGCAGAGCAGCTCCAGGTACCCACCCTTTGAAGGGAAAATCCCAGGTAAGAATCAAAATGCCCCAAACTCTTTATGACCTGTAGACCTGTTCCTTGTATTACAGGTGTTTCCAACACTGGAACTTCAAGTGTTTTTCATGGCGCTCCAGGCTTTGGAGATGATCCAAAGCTCCTCTGGAAAGACCCTTGTGATATACAGGTGTATTTTGCATGCAATGAACCATTCTGTCACTCGTCCCCAATCTCTCTGAACTCTGTCACTCCCTGACAAAACGAGTGCTTCCTTCCAAGTCCTCTGATGCACAAAGACCTTTCTCAAGAGCTCCCCACACAGTGAAGAAATTAATTTGGAAGACGTAGATGGTGAGGCATTAGTGGAGACTCTCCTATGCTACATTTAGGCAAAGAGCAAGTGCTCCCTGTACCGTGCCTGGGCACAGATGAGGGCACATGGGTCCTGTTGCCCCACCATGCCCATACCACTCCCAGGTTTCTTTTTGGTGGGCTGGGACATGGTGGTGATATGTGGGGGGCAGCACGAACCTGGGCTTCACCCTGGTGTGAATTTGTATGTGTGTAGCAGTGTCTGTAATCAGACTCAAGGGTTCAAAAGCTCCCTGATCCTCAGCTTGAATGTACATATTTTACCTCCAGCGAAGCTGTCCAAATATCAGTGCTGTTTAGGAGTCCAGTGGACAGGTGGTGAATACCACGTCATGGAGATGACCTACCTGGCATGTTTTAGGAAACACAAGAAGCAAGGGAGAAGGGCAAAGAAAGAACAGGTGTAAAATAGCTGTGTGAAAACAGTGGCTGGACCTTCTCCCCCGTGTTTTTAGTTCCTGCAACACTCAGATCTTTCCACTGGCATGCTCACTGTAAGAACACTAGTGAAAAATGGGACCTGGCTCGTTACACGAATGTTGCACAGTAGACACATTTCTGATGAACCTGTGGGAGATGATTCCTGGCCTTGGTCTAACAAAGCTAATCACCTTCTCATGGTCTATTCAGCATTTCGTCTTTCCTTAGGTTGCCAGAGCAATTTGGAAAAGTCGCTATGTGAGCACTTTTACAGATAACCTCATGGAGAAGTGAGAGTATTAGGGAGATGATGGACATCTTTGTTTTAGCAGTGCCATTTGTAAGAGATAGTCGAGATAGAGCTGCTGTGCAGGGGTGGTTGTGGAGCAGATGAAGAGACAATCTCTGTGGCTTGTAGCTGCTCTCAAGTCTGCCTCTCCCTCAGCCACATGGCCAGAAGGCATTTTCCAGCCCAAGTCTGTGCTGTACAAAGCCAGCAGCAGCCTTCTCTTAGATTTTCCTTGAAAATGATTACTGTAAGGCGGAGGGAATAGGAAAAGCTGAAAAGTGGATAAAATGTGGCTGGGAGTGGTGAGGAGAGGATTGCCGTGCCCTCCTGTCTCCTGTGTGACCATTCCCACTTGGTGGCAACCTACTCTGTCCTAACACTGGTTCTGACGATGCTTGCAGCCTGGCCTCACCAGTTCCTGGCTCAAAAATAAAAATGACATGGGGGTGGTGTGCCGTATTCTCCAGCACATCGCCATTGCAACATGGGTCCAGGGAGGGAAGGAGGACACGGGAAGGCCTGGACTACAGGAGGCTGTGGAGGCAGCGTTACTTGGGGAA